>NC_053433.1:100691057-101019000 GCF_007990345.1 Gossypium hirsutum | reverse complement strand
TATAATCATTTTCCAAAACAACCAAAACTACCAAAATAACGTTTGGATAGTGTGATCATGCTCCAACGTGATTCCAACCGATTGAGCTTTCTGATAATCTACAAGACAAGGAAAACAACTATATAAGCAACCAATGCTTAGTAAGCTCGTATAAAGGAAATTTAAACTTATCGAATAAATAATTACATGAATAAACCATTAAAGCATTGTTCATTACCCTATATACACATTTCTTCCTAATCACACCACTTCACAAGTTAGTAATTATATATGTAAAAGAACATTTCAATCATAATAGTATGTAACATATCATGAATAAGATTTCAACATATAAATCATCAATCACATACTCAATCATCTTCTTTTTTAATTCAAACGTACATAACCATTTCATATCACATAACAAACTTATATTTATTAGTTCATTCTAATGATACCTTTTCAAGTACATCTTTTCATTTTATATTCTTTTCAAATGCATCCTTTTCAACCTTTTCATTGATTTAGAAATACCGAATACAGTGCCATGGTATCTTTCAGCCATGATCTTTTCCTTTTCGAGTATTATACCATGATGTATTTAAATCATTGTCCTTTCCCTTTCTCAAATCAAAACAATCTCAAACACCAATACATAGATACATATATAAAGATATCAATTAATCATATAAATTCAAATGTAATACTTTAAAATGAAATAAAAACTTACCTCAATTACAACGGCTGTTACGGTAAAGTCGAGAATTAACCCGAGACTTTCACTTTCCCTCGGTTCAAGTCCAGTTGATTCTTTTCTCAATCTAAATAATAACTTCATTCAATTAAATAATTAAAATAGCTTAATATCATTAATTCTAACTTATAACCCATTTTAATGTGAAATGATGAAATTACCCTTAACATTTTAACTTTTATGCAATTTAGTCCTTAGACCCGAAACTTACAATTTAGCTACAGTTAACAAAATTTCATGCTAATCGATTTTTATAGGGTTCCTTAACAGCCCATGTTTATCAAAATTTCATATTATCTCCAATGAATTTTTCTATTTAAACAATTTAATCCCTAATACTCAAAATCACTAAAAATCTCTTAACATAATAAGTTTATTCCTCAATCAAACTTAATATTCTATCAACCAAATTCACAAACACATGTAACTCATTCATGGAAAGTCTCTAAAAAATTAAGATTTTTACAAATTGACCCCGGGCTAGCTAGATTAAGCTAATACAAACTCAAAAATATAAAAATAACTAAAAATGGAACTAAAAAACATACCATGCATGAAAAATATGCCTTAACTTAAGCTTCCTTTCTATTTCAATGGTGTTTCGATTTTTTAAGCTTCCCCCTTCTATTTCAATGGTGTTTCAATTTTCACTTGACTAGAATGAAGATGATGGTTTTAGCTTACTAATTTTATGTTTAATTACTAATTTACCATTTTACCCTTGTTAATAATTAAAATTTTCAACTAAACCTTTTCCATAACTATCTACTAACATATTATATGGTATAATTACCATCTAAGTTCATTATATTAAGTTTGCACATCCACTTGATCCTTTTAACTAATAGAAATAAACTTTTGTATCTTTTTTAATTTAGTCCTTTTTACCTAATTAGTTATTTAAACCTTAAAATTTCTTAAGGAAAATTCAATACAACCCTAATTTAATCCCATAGACATTAAATAAATGTTAAAATACTAACTCACTCATCGAAATTGTGGTATCAAAAGTGCTATTTTTGACACCACCGAAAATGGGCTATTATAGTTTTTATGCAATTTTGAGTTATGTAATAACCTAATGGGCCACTATGGGCCTAGGAATGATCTAACGATTCTATCTACTATGTAGGACACTATTTTCTGGCCTAGAATACGAAAGACGACTGTAGCTTTGTGACATGCTAAAATACCCAAAATTTGAAGGTAGTGTCTCGACGCCGAGTTATGAGCTAAAATTTTAATTAAGGGTATTTTAGTCTACACAAAGTAACTTAAGTAGATTTTTGGGTTGTTTAGTAACCCTAATTAGGTCTAATCATAAGTTCTATAAATAGGCATGTTAAGTTTCATTTGAGGAGGCTTGACCAAGTGAGCCATTTAGTTATTTTAGGGTTTTACTTTAGTTTTTATTTTCTTTTCAATTTAGTCCTTTAAGTACTTTCGTTGTTGAAAAACATCATTTCTTACATTATGGAAGCTTTCTCTTACTAGTCATGGTTTCTCTTTCTAAAACCACAAAAGTCTTAGTTGAAAAATAATGGATGATGGAAGAATCCAAACAAGAAGGTTTATTTCTAGGTGATTTTAGCTAGAAAGGTATCGTGGTTGAAGTTGTAAAACTTAGAGATTAGAAAAGAAGAGTTGGAAGGAGCTTTATCCTTTTATTCGTGCTTTTGTTGAAAATAGGGGAAGGAGGATTAGATTTCCTCTCTTTTCTTCCATTTAAAATACCCAACAAGTGCACAAAACCAATAACTTTACGTCCAAAGTTTTAAGATTGTGTCCCACTATGGTAATCCATGATCCAAATGTTCAAATTTATATCATACATCAAATATTATCCAAATAATATTTCTATTATAAAATTTTTGAAAAAAGACTAAAATATCCTTACATGGCAAAATTACCATTTTGCCCATTTTGTCTCAATGTATAATTTCTTCCCAACAATGGGCACTTATCAAATCCAAATCTCTTAACCCACATATAACTCTCAATAATACACCTTGTATGGTAAAAATTATACATTTTCCCTCTTCTGAACAAAAATGAAAATTTTATGATTTACTTCTTATACTTTCCATTCTTTCCAAATTAATCCCAAAAGTGATTTCTATCACACCATTACATTTTCCAACTTATTCTTATTCCAATTAATCAATACTAACTCATTTTTCTCAAATTTTCACTCTAATTATCAATTTTTTGAAATTTGCAATTGATCAATTTTTTCACATTCTAACTTCTAAAATTCTTTTCATTGGTTTTCATCTCCAATACAAATTTTCCTTTCATAAAAATTCATTATTTGACTAATTCCAACTTTCTCCTAAATTTACTATATTCAATCTTAGAATAGTGTCATGTGTCTTATCAAAAATTTTTGGTGTGTTGTAGTAAAATCAAAAGGCAATCATTTACTTCCTTGAATCCTCGACACCCCTAGCACAACACCTTGTATAGACAAGCCAAAATGGTAGAGTGCTAATTATATGTACCATCCATTTGAAAATTTGATGACAACAGGAGGTACATGGTATGAACCAAAGTGCCAAACTTTTCTAGCATCAACACACCTTTGACCAAACAAAGAATGTACGTTCTAGCATGACAATTCGTATCAATGGGTGTAAGTGGCTAGACTTTTCTATCTTCAGCAGCCATTCATAAAAAAAAATGTTTGTCCACTGGAAACCTTATTAGCAACACTACATATTCCAATGTCAATTTTGTTTTGTCATGTGGGAGATGAAATGTATTGTTCTTCGATCTCTATTGTTCAATTAGAGCAAATGGGAATGTAAGTAACTCTCCCAAATGCGACTTGGGTTTAATTATCCTTATTGATACTAATTAATTTTCAAATATTTCATCGTAAACTCAACATCGACGGGTGTTGAGATACAATAAACATATCATAATAATTACTCTGATTCTAAGGGTGAACGAAAATTCAAGGCATTGACATGTACCCTAAACTCTATGCCCATGAATATCAAGATATATCTGAAAAAAGTATTATAAAAAATAACTTTCACACACATATTTATAAATAAAATTAAAATTTGAATTTGATTTAATTTTATTTTGTCATAAAAAAAATTACATCCTATACTGATCAAAACAAGCATCTTGATTTTGAATGTGAAACTCGAATTTTAAAATGATTTAACCTAAAAATAATAAAAACTCAAAATATCTTAATTCAAAACTAATTAGTGGTTAATACTGGGGTAGTATGGAAAAAAAGCACACTGAAACTTGATAAAATAGAAAGGATAGTCAAATATGAGAGGATGAGGCAATTACGTAATCTACGTAATAAGGAGCAAAAACTCCAACAAAATCTACGTAATAATGAGTTTTTATTACTTAAACCGTCAAAAGAGATTCAAGAGCTAATATCATAAATAAATTAATAAAATATGTTGAAATTCAACATCAATTCACAATACACTCATAAATTTGACTTTTAATCTTTGAATAGTATCGCCTATGGGTGAGTCAAACAAAATGCACGTAATACTGAGTTGTTAATGCTGTGATGGACTGCCGACGCTCGTTCACATCCGTCTTAAACCGTCTTGGCTTGTCATCCACTTTCGACTCTACGATTTTCTTTTTAGAATCATTTTTTTTATAATAATGATTTGAATTAGGATATTTATGAGAAAGTGGATCAATAATTTATAATTTAATTATTTTACAAATAATAAAATTGAATATATGTTATTTAAATTTTTCTATCGTTTAAAGGATAATTTAATTAATTTCAATTAAATATACTCAATTTAATGTGGATAATAACTAATTCAAAATTTAAAACAAAGTCACATATTCATATGATTTACAAAAATTACAAAAATCTAACTTGCTATCACCTGCAATAAAAAATATATGAACCATTGTCCAATATTCATCAACCTTCTTCATAAGTGATTAAATTCAAAACCAATGGAAATTATTATAATTGGAAATATGATATCGCCTTGCGAGATTGAGCTTTTAACATAAATAAAATTATTTTTATTCATATAAATTATGTTATAATTAAATTAATATTATTATTACGTAAAATATAAAGATAAAATAATTTTTTTGTGAAAATTTTACTTACTTTCATTTACGGTGAATTCATTATTAATTATTAAGTGTTGGGTGCTATGGGAAAGTGCATTAACATAAAAAGAGATTATATGTTTTAACATGGAGATAACATTGTTAGCAAGAACAACAATAAATCTTGAATACGGGCGTAAAACTGATATGAAATATACAAATATATATACATTAAAAAATCTTCAAATACTAATTCTAAACAACATATTAGATTTTTGTAAATGATTTAATTTGTCTATATAATCTTTATTTTTAAAATTTATGTATAAATATATATACATAATAAAATTAAACTAAGAATAATATTAGCAAATCCCTAAAAAAGATATCACCAAAAGTAGTGTTTTTATATACTAAGAATAATTATTTTCTTTTAAATATAAGTTAATTATAATAACAATTTTCTAGTGAAACATAACTAGAACACTATTTTAATTTTAATTTTAATTTTAAAGGAAAATGATATAAGTTTAATTTTTCATATTTTAATTTTCTTTTATGAATGATATTTTTTCACTTTGGTAATAGTTTGTGTTCAAATTTATTAAATTAATTTTTATTATTCATTTAAGATTGAGTTGAAGGCTTACTTGTTTGCCTTCATTTCATCTTTAAACTATTTTAACTTAAGTCGATTACATCGTATTATTAATAAAGTTAGAAACAGGTCTAAAATCTCTTCCATCAAATAAGAAAATTAGGATATCTTTTTTGAGGTTGCAAATTAATTATAACATAATATTATTAATAATTTGAATTTTTAAACATTTAAAATTTAGAGCCTATTTACTATTAAAGTTGAAAACATTTTTCAACACAAATTATGATTTTAAATATATATATATTTTTTAAGCAAACTGCTTCAAACCAAACTTTGATTTTAATATTGAATTTTAAGCTAAGCCAAAAAATAATATGAAATTTTAAGCTAAGCCAAAAAAACGAAATATTTTAGCTTTTGACTTTTAGGGATGTGTTTTTTAATTAAATTATCTTTTTATCTCCTAATTAAATTTTCAACTTTATAATATTCTATCTAAAATAGATATTTTATCTTGTCAAAAGCATTTATGAATAATAATGATAAACACTATCAAAATTTTCAAATACATTTTTCAACCTCAATAATAAATTGGCACTTATACCTATTTCATATTTTTATCTACTACTTTTTCCAAAAATAAATATTTTGGCCTATTATATAAAAAAGTCTCTTGAAAATAATTTAATAATCAATTGAGCCCTCAATCAAAAACAACATCCAGTTGAGCCCTCAATCAAGTTCAAGCACTCAATTAAGCTGTCAATCGAATTTAAGCAATCAATTAAGCCCTCGCCTTTTGACATTGTTAGCTGTGTCATGTGATGAAATCTGGTAATTTTTATTATATTATTTAAAAAATCATAAAAAAATTAAAAATATAAAAAAATTATATATTTTTTAATTTTTAAAAATAGAATTTTTAAAAATTATAAAAAATGGGAAAAATATTAAAATAGTATAAAATTGAAAAAATAGTAAAAATTACCAAAAACTCAAAAAAATCTATTTTTTTTATATTTTATAATTTTAGTCTTGTAGCTTACTTGTAAACTCAGTCAACGTCAAGCCTTTAGCCTTGTTTTCAATATCACTACAGTTTATGCTGCATTAGAGAAAAAGGTTGCTGCAAGTTAAATTCCGATATCACTACAGTTTCTATCGATGGAGTTTGTGGATTTTGTGTAATTTTATATATAAAATTTTGATTTAATTTAGTTATTGTAAATTATTATAAAATTAATGATGTAACATTATTTTAGGTTTATATATTGCACACATAAATAATTATATTTATCTAATATAAAAATAAATTAATGTATTTATTTATTTAAATGTGTATGATTAAATTAAAATTAAAATTTTAAGTATACATTTAAACTACAATTAGAGTTTCGCATATATAATTGCACAAAATTAAAATTCGTGTATATAAGTTTATCCTTAAATTTTTGAATGAATGCAATTTTTAAAAGATACTAATTTTGTAACTTTCAAAATTTTAAAAGATCAGTTTTTTTTTTAAAAGCTCAAAATTAATTGTAATAATTATTATAGAGTAAAACATTACTAATAAACATCACCCTGTTCATTTTAAATAACTAAAGTGGAGTGAGAATATATACATAGATTGATATAGATGAACATACATTTTATCCCTAATTTTAAGTTTAAATACCTGTTTTACCCCTATTTATTTCTTAAGGATCCCTTAAGAACTGATTTTGTATAATACTAGGAATATGAGGGATTGAGCTTTTAATATTTAAAAATAATATTACTTTTATTAGTCTTATGTTTTCATAATATAAAACTCAAAATTTCAAATATTATAAGTTATATTTCAAATACTATAAATTATGTAATAATTAAAAGAATATTATTATTCGATGAAATATAAAGATAAATTAAATTTTCGATGAAAAGTTTGCATATTTTCATTTATGGTAAGTCATTATTAATTATTAAGTATTAGGTATAAAGGTAAGATATATTACACTTGCAAGGAGAGATGTTTGTTTAAGCTTTGGAGACGATATTGTTAAGAAGGGTAGCTTCAAATCCCGAACATGGATTGTAAAATGGATATAGAGGATACCAAAAATGTAACACCCCAAAATATATGGGGTTAATTGTAAAAAAATAATCAACTAATTAACTTAGTCATGATGGTTATGTAGTTAGTGTACTCTTTAGAGATTCTAGGTTTTATCCACTCTTCTCACATTTCTTTTCATAATATTTTCAACAATCAAGGATCAAAACTATACTTAAATATACATTAAATGGAGTAGATAATAATTGTGTGGGTAGCAACCCAATGGTTAAGTATCATTTCTTTCTCCCTTGAACCTCAAGTTCAAGTCATGCCACCATCCCTCATTAATTTTTAATTTTGGCTAAAAAAGGAAAATTATCATGCAACTCCCTAGGATTTCCAAACTCTAAGTATTTACTTCAATCTTTCCTAATTAGACATAGATTTTAATTTTTTTTCCAACCTTAAATAGGATTTTTCCTCTCTTCTCTTCATATTTTCTTTTTATCTTATTTTCCCTTTTCTTTTATCAAATTTTACATCTTTTTGCTTAGAATTATTTTTCTATCCCGATTCAAAACTAATTACCGTTAACTCATTTTCTTCACCGATTTCGTAATTTCTGACAATCGCATATCGTATTTTCATCAAAATTTAGGTAAGTACTCTCATTTCAATTTGTAAGAACTCATAAATTCTGAAAAAGCGTTGGATCTCGCTAATCTTTCAATTCAATTACGATCCATTTCAAATTTTGCCGAAATTCCTGATAATTTTGTTTAAATCTTGGAATCCATTATTAATTCTTACGTAAATATCATTTGAAGGACCCGATTTAGGTACCCTGAACCAGATCTAAATGAGAGGGGCGTTTCTCGAGATCCTAGAAAAATGTGTATTTTCTTTTACAAGTGAATCGGGGCAAACCGTGCTTAAGATTATGACCACACGAGCATGTGACCCCTGTTTTTTAGATTTTACAATTGTCCCTCTATTTTTCAAATTTTACAATTTCCCCTTATTTTTTAGTTTTTACAATTTTACCTCATGTTTTTCATATTTTACAATTTTACCTAGAATTTTATGATTTGTTTAGTTTAGTCTCTGAATGGTTTCCAAACTATTTTTAGTGTTTTATTTTATTCAATTAAATCCCTAATAATATGAATAATACTAGAATCCATGATCTAATTGACTGAACTATTATTATGTGAATATTTGCATGAAATACCCATGCCTATTATATCTATGTTTGTGATTATGCATACAGTATGCCTTATGTTACCAATAAACCGGACACTTAATAAGCATGACTTTTGGCTACTAAGCTGATATGTTATAAGCATATTATTTGCTACTGAATTAAACTGTTATAAGCATATTGATTACTACCGTATTGTTCTGTTAAAAGCATAATTAAATTCTACCATATTGATTTGTTTAAGCTTGCCATATTGTATTGCATGAGGTGGGACAATGTGAACAGAGGAAGTTGAGCAGTATCTACATCGTTGAATGGTTTATCCATATCGTTTGATAAGCTTTTATCTATAACGTCTGAGTGGTTTAACTATACCGTATTAACAGCTTCAATATGAAAACATGTTGTGCATCTACAGCCTTCTGGCAACTTGTCTGCAAAAACTTTTTATAAAAAAAAAACTTAGTGGTTCATCCATCCTTTTTATTACTATTAATTTATCTACAATGAGTGGTTCATCCACAACAATGAGTGGTTTTACCCACAACTTGGTGTAAAGGTAGAGAGGTTTTGGGGAACTCCTACTGTAGTGTGTAGCGGTGGGGTAGGAACATTTTCTGATAAATTGAAATGACATTGCATTTATAAGCATTTGCATTGCTGTGAATACCAATATATTATGATAATGAGTTAATTTGAAATACCAAAATTTCAAGTTGCTATTCAAATTGTGTTTATCCTTTGAAGGTGATATTCTGTATGTTTTGTGTAACGCCCTGCTTAGTTTATTTCTATTTCTGTAAATTCTGACACAAGTGTGTATCTGCTTTGATTAAGTGTTCTAGGTGTGTGTATGATATCTTGGGTTCAAGTCTCCCTTTTGCTAAATTTTGTTATTTTAGATCCAACCCTTACCCTTATTGAGTGGGTTTATAATAAATTGTCTGTTAATCCATATCAGAATGAGCTTGCTGGTTTGAGTGGTAAGGGAGTTAGTGTGTTAGAGGTCCTGTGTTCGAATCTTAGCGTGAGCGTGGATGTTATTTTTGCTCGGTTGCATAATAGAGTTTCGATGGGAGTTGTTAGTAGGGAGTTGGGATCTGAGGTTGCATAATCTGAGGTAGCTGAGATTGAGTTGTTAGTGGGGAGTTGGGATCTATCTAATATATTTTATTTTATTTTATGCTTTATTTTTTAAAAGTTTTTCTCTTTCTTCGAGAAAAAAATTCTGACGTTTCTTTTCCTCTCCTTTTGGGTTCTCTGCCAATTTTTCATTGTTATATTCTTTTCCGATTTTGTCATATTCTCTTTTACGCAATTCATTATGTTTCGAAATTTCGGTATTATTTGTACGTTTCTGGTATGTGTGGTTACTGTTTTGGTTAGTGAATCGTTGGTTAATGGGTTCGTTTTGTGCTTAGGAGAAGATCAAGGGGCTAGGGGCTTCCAATCGGTACTTTAGTTGTGCAAAATCACCGTTGCTCATTCCAAGGTAAGGGTTTTGATGGATTAAAGGATTTTCTATTTTGATGTAGTTCGGTTTAGAATTATTGGTCAATTTTAGGTGTTGTGTGGATTGGGAGTGTTTTTGCATCTAAATCGTATCATGTGTGTTCCCAAAATGCAGAAAATCAGGTTTCGAAAAAAGTAAAGAAAGTAATCTGTCGATGTGACACGGGCATGTGACCGACTGTGTGGTTGACCGTGTGCGAGACACGACCATGTGTCTGACAAAGGTGCGGCCATGCATAAGACACGGCTGTGCAATTGTGTGAGTATGGCCATACGGACCACACGGGCTAGGCCATATTGGGCGTGTGGGCTACACGGGCGTGTGGTTTTAGGCCACATCGTGTGGGCCACACGGGTAAGGCCAACCTGGGCCTAAAATTGTCCCTAAGGTCGCACGAGTCGTTTCGATTGACTATGGGCCTACCATAGGGTCGATAAGGACTAACCAAACCTTATATTATGTGATCTGATATTCTGATAGTTTGCGCTGAGTAGGACACCGTTATGCATGTTTGATTATTCTGTTATATATATAATATCTGTATGCGAGCATGTTAAACATGATATTTTTGTATATGTATTTTGTATTTATGATTGGGGTGGGAATCGTATATGTGGTGAAAGTGATCTGTATGGTGACCTTTTGCCTATATTCTAGCAGCTTGACTGCATATTATCTATTATGTGTCGTATCGACACTATATGGTGTGTAGGGATTGGTGGATGTTTTAACCTTACATGGTGTGATATGATGGTCAGAGTTGTTGTGTGTAGAGGATGGGGGTAGGATTCTATATATCTGTTCTACATATCTGATTCTGTTATTTGTATATGTAAAGGACTTAGGGCTAAATATGAATTTGACTGTATATATGATTTTTGTATGAATAGTATGTCTATTTCTGTTGGGTTACACACTGAGTTTACAAAAACTTACATATGTTTTTCTGTTCTGTTCAGGTAATCCACGAATTTAGGCTGATCGGTGTGACGGACCTCATGGTGACCACGAGTTCATAAATTGTTTAAGATTATTGTTTTTATTTCAAATTAAGGATTATTACTAGGAGTTTTATAATTATTGGACTCTTCGGACCGTTTGATTTAAATTTTGGGATTTGGATTTTTGTTTTGACACTTTATTTGCGAGTTAAAAAAATATGGTTTTTACTAAAATAAAGGTTTTTTGAAAATACGAACGGGATTTTCAAATATAACATTTTCTATGACTTCCACTGTAAATTATATTTTGGTAAATAAATTAATGAAATAACACTTTCGATAATTGTTATAAACGAATATGAGTTATAAAACTTGAATGATTTAACGAAACGACTCAGTTTTCAAAACCCTTCTTTGTGACATCTCCGGATTCGACCATAACATCTAGGCTGAATTTGAGGTGTTACATTTAGTAGTATCAGAGTCAGGTTGCAAAACTCAAGTTGTGAAATTTTGGGTTCCAAAATTGTGTTTAAAAAAGAACTATTTTTTAAATAATTAAGATCATTTTGGGTAAGTATGTGGTACACCGTGTCTCCGGCGCCAATCCTGTAAGTATTTTTCTGAAAACACTGTAGTTAGCATTTTTTTGAAAACTATACTAAGCTAGTTAGAGACTAAAATCTCTGAAACAATTCTGAACTTCTAATAATTTACGCATAAAATATCTGCAAATTAATACTGGAACTGATAGATAAAATTTTATAATGTAGATAAAATTTGAAATATATGATGTGTTCTTAATTATGTGTTCTTAATTCTTGTTTTGATATTCTAGGATATTGACTCAAGTTAAGCTCTTATTCAGAGGAGGAATAGACCCTGCCTAAGAGTACATTTGTCATAATTAAGCGGAGTTAGTTGCGCGCCTAGTGATAGGGTGACAAGATCTGCCGGATTAGGGTGAAACCTAATAAAGGGATCCATAGATCAAGTTAATGCAACCCTAGGAAGTTAATTAGAAAGAGATTTCAATTATTCAACCTAGTGTTAAACATTGTTAGTCTCGAGAGGGATAATAATATAACTTAGGGATTTTTACGGACCAAGTCAAATGAATAAATCGCCCGATTTAGAGTCAAATAATAAGTGAAGTCTAAGTGGATTTTTCCTTAGGTATTGTCTTAATTCAATCATTTTTCCAAAAGTAATTCCCCAATTCTATTTTCTGTGAATTCTTAGTTTAGTTAATTAGTTAGTTAAAACAAACCCCATTATTCTTAGGCTAGATAATAAAAAAGACAGTCATTACTAGTACTCTTAGTTCCTTTGGGTTCGACAATCTGGTCTTGCTAAAACTATACTACTGTTCGATAGGTACACTTGCCTTCATCGTGATAATAGTTAGTTTCAAAAACGATTCATTATAAATATTTAAAACCTGTCACGAATATCACGCATCAAGTTTTTGGCACTGTTGCCAGGGAACTAAGATATTAGGAACACTCGATTTTTATTACTTTAGCCATTTTACTTTTATTGCAATTTAAAATTTTATTTTCTTTTCTAATTCTTCATTTATTTTCTTCTGGCAAGTTTTTTTATAGTTTATGACTAGAAGAAACCCGTTAAGACCACTACTTTTTGATAGTGAGATCGACCGCACAATTCGCAGAAACCAAAGAGAAATAAGGTGAAGCTTAAGATACACAGAGAACGAGCAAGAGGAAGATATTCAAACCCCAACCGAGGAGATGGCTGAAAACCAAGAAAATCCGCTACCTCCTGCAATTACTGCTAATCAAAATCCTGCTCCGCGCACTATGTATGATTATGCTAAACCTAATTTAACAGGAACTGAGTCAAGTATAGTTAGACCTTGATCGCGTGATTCGTAACAAGTAATAAATATTTATAATGAAAATGAAACCTAGACTAACTATTATCACGACGAAAAGGCAAGCGAACCTACCGAAAAATAGTATGGTAACGGCAAAACCAGGATTTTGTAACCAAGGGAACCAAAAGTACTAGTAATAACTATCTTTTTATTATCTAGCCTAAGAATAAAAGGGTTTGTTTTAATTAACTAATTGTTTAAACTAATTAACTGATTTAATTAAAGCAAAGAGAAAATTTGGAAAAAGACTTGAAGCAAAGCAATTGATAAAGACGACACCCAAGGAGGAATCCACCTAGATTTCACTTGTTATCTGACTCTAAATTGGACGATTTATTCACTTGACTTGATCCGTGAGACTCCCTAACCTATGTTATTATCCCTTTCGAGACTAATAACGTCTAACCCTCAGTTGAGTTAATCGAAATTTATTTCTTAATTAAAACCCCTAGGGAAGCAGTAAATCACTCTATGGACTCCCATATTAGGTTTCACCCTAATCTGGTAAAATCTCGTAGCCCTATTTCTAGGCGTTCGATCAACTCCGCTTAATTATGCCAAATGTACTATTAGGCAGGGTCTATTCCTCCTCTGCATAAGCACATCAAATCATGAATTAATACCCAGAATATTAACTCAAGCATTAAGAACACATAATTAAGAGAAAATCAAGTATTTATCATACAGTTCAGATAATAATAGCAAGATCCATCATAGGTTTTATCCCCCTTAGGTATCTAAGGGGTTTAGTTCATAATAAAATAAGAGTACATCTCAAGAGTATGAAAATAACAAAACATAAAGAAAACTCTAAAACCCCTGAAGGAATTCTGAGAGAGATCTTCAGTCTTGGAGTAGCTCCAGCTTTTGAGATGGATCGTCTGGCTTTCTTCAAGTAATTCCTGACGTGTGGTTCTGTATTCCAGAAAAGTTATGGAAAGAGCGGCCTCCTTCTAGGTCACACTTAGGGTGTTTATATAGGCTTTGGATTGGCTTTCTTCCTCCCTAAGTACCCTTTTCCGTGTAGAATACAACTCTTTGAAAAAGGGACATGCCCGTGTGCCACGGTCGTGTGACGTGATTACCAGGCCGTATTCGATCTATTGAATTGCACACGACCGTGTGGGCTCAATGGCCAGTCTATGTGAATCGTGAAAACCTTGGTCGACACCCCCGAAGGACACGAACATGTGAGATGCTCGTGTGGCAAGGCTTAGGCAGTGTCATTTTCTCGATTTGGTCTGTTTTGTCCCTTTTTAGCTCGTTTTTGGGTCATTTCAACTCTTGATGCTCTCCTGAGTACAAAACATGAAATAACCGAATTAAGAGCACCAAAATCCACAAATCTAGTAATAAACATCCATAAATATGCTAAGTATTTTGGGTATAGATATGTATAATTTGGCATTTATCAAATACCCCCACACTTAAGCATTTGCTTGTCCTCAAGCAAAATTCTCATTTACTGCTAGAATTCATTCTTCTCAATCACATAATCATTACTAATAATGTTACAAGTTATTCCACAGAAAATCATACAGTGAGAATTCAACTATAGGGGTATGAAAAGCCTCAAACAATCTAAATCAAATACTTTGACAACAAAATTATAGGTAATCTCCTTCGTTCAAGTAATTAACTTTAGTCCTAAATATACAAGAGATGACATCCTCACTAAACATTCACTCAAATCACTTAAAGTGTTTAATGTTCAAGATTAGGACTCGATTGTCTAACATGAAAAGTTATTACCATAGGCTTGCATGAAAATCAAAACTCCGCCACTTGTAAATGATATGATACACTAATCAAAAGGTCCTTGCATGGTTGTAACAGGGTTTAGGTTACAGGTATGGATACAAGCTGAAGAGATAAAGGTTAAAATCGAGATAATTTCAATATATTATCCCACTATCAAAAACTTAATTACTGAACCACAAAAAAATATCTAGAACTATTTACATGAGTTCATGACAACTTTAGCTTGCTGAGAATTACAATATAATACTGAGTGTTTTTTTTAAGAACAAATCAAGTTGATACAATATAGAAATCATACTTCATGATTCAGTAACAAAAAATGGTGAACATAGCGAGGTAACAATATAAAATTCAATCTCGATAAAAAGGTTCAAATTTAGTAGGAAGATTTCAACAATAATGGGTTAATGGGTTAATGATGAGGGTTAATCAATGAAAAAGGGTTAGTAGGCTCAAGGGGTTTCACTAAGGGTTTAATTATGTGGGAAGGCTTTTTATGGAGTAAATGGGTTAAATCCTAAGTGCCTTTATCATCTCAGTATATCAAATCATACGTGTGATCTCAATATGTATAATCGAAGCAAATTCTAGAATAACAGTTAAAAGTTGACACACTCAAACCATAAAAGAAGTGAGCAAGAAAGAAAGCTATATGATCAAAAGGCTCAAAAATCTCACCAAAAATTTGGGTTTTTGATGTCATGCCTGTATACTTAAGATAATACCTCAATTTAGGAAAATAATCTAAAAATTTTAGTTCTCAAAATATCAACTTATCATGCTCGATTCTCTAATGTGCTATAATCAAATAATCATGCATAATTCCTATGGTCTAATTCACAACATATCAACAATAATTATAGATCAATCAGAATTTATTCTATCAATATTATGAGAAAATCACTTAAGCACAAGACCAAATTCAAGGATTTGAGAATAATGCAAAAAGTTAGGTTTCATGTTCACCCCCCACACTTAAGATGTACATTGCCCTCAATGTACAAAGATATATTATTCAAAATAAAGAAAATCATAAGAGGAAAGGAGTTGAAACTCCCTGTTATATGGATGTGGAGCTTGATTCTGAGGATGGAGTGTTCGGGGAAAGTGGTGGCTGCCATTGTTCTTGGCTAGATGAAGAAATTGGGTCGTTGAACATGGCACTCGTGAGGTATTGTTTCCCTTTTGTTTCCTCATTCCATAAAATATTCCTAGCAGCTTTGCTTGGAAGTCTGTAGAATCATAAAGAGTTTATTAAGAGTTGGTGTGGAAGAGAGCGTAGTGAAATTACTTGTTAGAAATACCAGAAAATGGAAAAAGAAAAAGAAAAATAAAATTTACTAATATAGATTTGTCTTGGAAAATAAAATAATAAAATTGAAATGAAAATAAAAATCAAAAGAAAAATAAAAATAAAATAAAATAAAAATAAGACTAAATAAAAAAAAGGAGGATTCAATGATCCTTGTCGGTGGGGCCCTCAAGTGGTGGTGCTGGAGTGACGATGTGAAAGTGCTGGCATAGCTGCTGCATCATGGCTTGCATGTCGTCCATCTGTCTATCACGTCGCCGATCTCGCTCGTGGATCATCTCGAACTGTGTAGTCCAATACTGCTCGAAATGGACGAGTCAGTCAGAAAGGTGTGCCAATAAAGCAGCCGCATGAGCTGGTCGTTCCCTAGATGGCGCGGTAGAAGGCTCCTCATGCTGTGGGGGAGCATCATTAGGGATGTCCTCAAGATCCTCCTCGTCAATGGCATGCGAGAGACGGTACTGAGGAGGATCGGTCCCACATCGACGCTTGATTATCCTCATGTGTAACATAGTCGTGATGCCCTATGGAGACATCTGACCTATCAGGGTAAGCGCTGATGATTGGGCCGCGGTGTTGAGGAGGCTGAAGTGTTTGGCAAGGCGCGTCATGTAGGGGCCGATGGAGATCACTCCCTTTCTATGCTGCTCGGTCTGATGGCGAATGTCGAAAGCAATGAAGTAGGCTAAGTCAGTCACGTGTGCATTCACCATGCACCATAAATAGTAGGCGTCATGGGTGTCGATGACGCCGGTGCTTTCTCTCCTCCCGGTCCAGGTGTGTGCCAATATGGCATAGAGATATCGTAGGGAAGGGGGAAGAGCTGAAGCCTTCGAGCGGCTGGGGTCGTAGGTAGAAGAGAGTGGTGCCAAATCCTTCCAGCACAAGGAGGGGGAGATGTAGATATTGCGTGGTAGTGCATTCATGTCCTCCTTCTCCATAAACTCATCGGTGTAAAGTCCTAGAGCAACTCCAAACTCTGGGACACTCATCGAACGAACTAGACCACCTAATCGGAAGTGAATGGTGCCTGGGTCATCATTGTTCGTCATCACCACCTGTAAATGAAAAGTATAGCATAATTCTAAAGTTAGCTCTAAATAAGTGGGCTCGGTAATAGTAAAGAACCGTTTCCATAGGTCTATGGACAGGAGGGCACGGATGGCATCAGCGAGCTAGACTTGCTCTACGGTAGCCCAGTCGATGCAGCGACCTGTGGTGATGGGTCGTGCGCGTAGTATTTGAAATAGCTCCTCCTACGAAGCTTATGGAAAGTCAAGGAACGGGTTCCGAACTTCAGTTGTAGCACGCACCGAGGAAGAACCTAGTCTCCTACGTCTCTTTAAGGATAGGACCGCAGCCTTCTTTCCTCTTGATGACGACATCATATACTTGAAAATATTTGAGCAGTGATAGAATCCACGATACATCAATAGTTAAGCAAGAGGCCTAAAACTAGTATATACGATTTAGTGGCTTAAATAATCCAAATATAGAAAAATTTAAAGTAAATTCCTAACTTGTCTAAAGCAAAATAGTACAATATCTATGTAAAGCATGTAGAATACTAATGTAGCAATACAAATTGGAAAAATAAAGTTGAGAAAGTGAACCAAAGGCTGTTGTATGGTGGCGCATGGGCGTGTTGATGTCGAGCACGGGCATGTGACGCGGGGTATAGCCGTGTGGAGGAAAAATAGAGGGTATAGAGAGGGGAAAGTGGGGATTAATGCAAGGGGAATGGATTTCAGGGTGGTTTGAGGGTTAGGGAAGTGAGAATCATGGGAATGGTGGCCGGAATAAGGATTAGGGAGTGAGGAGGAGGAGTTTTCGGCTAGGGTTTTGAAAGGGGAAAGAAGATGAACAGTGGTTTGTTTATATAGGGGAGGGTCACACGGCTTAGGGCCATGCCCGTGTGCTTTGAGTGTGAGCCCATGTTTTTTGAAATTTTCAATTGAGGTCGTGCCCAGTTATTGTCCAATGCCCATGTGTCTTGGGCGTGTGTGGCACACAGCCATGTCGCACGGCCGTGCCTAGCTTTGTTCGCTTCTCCCACACCCGTGTGTTATGGTAGCACGCCCGTGTATTGTTGTATACGGCTAAATGGCACGGGCGTGTCACACGCCCGTGTCAAAGAAATAAAATTGAGCCTTGTCCCTGGTACACCCATGGGTTTTCATTCCCATGCCCATGTGTTCCTATCAAGTTCACCCACGGCCATGTTGCATGGCCATGGGGATTTATCGTACCCCGTGTTTTGGGGAATCATGTCCTGCTTCAACATGGCCGTATCGCACGGCCGTGTCTCTTCCCTTGTTTGGCCACGACTTTAGGCACGCCCGTGTGCCTGGCCGTGTGTGCTGAAAAACTTTGCAATTCAAAGAATAAGTTAATTGATTCGAAGTGTGAGAAAATAAAAATGAGGAAATCAAAATATGTTAGTGCTCGGGTAACCTTCCGAGAAGCGCTTATTGATAGTTTAAGCTTGACTTACCTCTCAGTTGAATGATTATGGTGGTTCGAGGAGTTCATACTCCTTATTCCTGTTGTCGATTTTAAATTAAGGTTTTAAACGGGTGTTGTTTACCTTAAAAGTGCCGAACTTAGGATGACTCACCTCCACCGTACCGAATGGGAAAATACTAAGTACCGTAAGAGGGATTTCCTCATTTGCTGTGGTAGTGACAATGTGAGGATCAACGGCATCTAGTAAGACTGTATCGCTGACCTGAAGTTGATTAGGAGAGGTATCAGGCTTGTTTTTGCATGGTTTCAGTTTATCATGTGTTCTCGATTTGTGTTCTCGCCATCCGTCTAGCTCCTCTATCCATAGTTTTCGTTCTTCATGGACGTCTTTGTTCTCTTCATGATAGTAGCGGACTGTCTCCGTTGTCTTTATTCAAGGAAGTTCCTGCAAGGACAATTGAATATTAGTTTTATCATCGACAGTTTTTATAGCATTATCTTGAGTCTTAGAGGTTTTGACTGAGTCATGTGCTTGGAGTGTTACTGCGTCGTCACCTGCACGAAGTGTTAGCTCTCCTGTGCCTACATTGATAATGGTTCTGGCAGTTGCTAAAAATGGTCGTCCTAAAACTAGAGGTACCTGGTTATCCTCATCCACATCTAAGACAACAAAGTTTACTAGGTAAATAAATTTATCAATTTTAACGAGAACATCTTCAATAATACCCTTAGGAAATCTAACTATTTTGTTAGCCAATTGTATGCTCATCCTAGTCTATTTGGGTTTACCGAGACCTAGTCATTTAAACATTTTATATGGCATAACATTTATACTTGCCCCTAGATCAGCTAGAGCATTATTCACAGATAGACTACTAATTAAGCAAGGAATTGTAAAACTACCTGGATCTTTCAATTTGTTAGGTAGCTCATTCTTTAGAATAGCTGAGCAGACTGCATTGAGTTCCACATGTGATGTAGCGTCTAATTTCCTTTTATTGCTCAGAAGTTCCTTTAAGAATTTTGCTGAGTTGGGCATCTACGAAAGAACTTCAATAAAGGGTAAGTTAATATGTAATTTCTTTAAGAGTTTGACAAACTTACCGAAGTGTTCTTCTGTTCTATCTTTCGTCATCACTTTAGGATATGACACACGAGGTTCATGAGTTGTACTTACCTATTTGGGATCATTATTGTTTACCTCTTCTCATCCTTTGTTCATCGCATTATCTTGCTGTATTTCTAGCTCAGGTGCAATGAATCCTTCCTTATTTTGAGTGCTAATTGCATTGAGGTGTTCCCTAGGATTAGGTTGAGTATTACTTGGTAGGCTACCTTGTGGTCGTTTGGAGATTAGTTTGGACAGCTGGCCTATCTGAGTTTCGAGTCCTTGGATCGATGCTTGTTGATTCTTAAGTACTGTCTCAGTATTTTGGAAACAGGTTTCTAACACCGAGATGAATTTAGAAAGCATCTCTTCAAGGTTTGGTTTTTTCTCCTGTTGATAAGGTGGCTGTTGAAAACCCTAAGGATTTTGTGGCTTTTGAGTCCCTTGACCTCTCCAGGAAAAATTGGGGTGGTTCCTCCAACCTGCATTATAAGTATTACTATATGGGTTATTTTGAGATCTAAAGTTATTATTACCCATATAGTTGACTTGTTCCTCTTCGGTTGTGGGATTAAAGGATTGATATTCTATATGCACACCTCCTTCGCTTGAGTCACACCTCATTACTGGATGTACCTGCATAGAACCAAGAAAAATATCAATCTTTTTATTGAGAAGTTCTACTTGATTAGAGAGCACGGTGACTGAATAGATGTTATAGACGCCGACTGTTTTCGTTGGCTTTGTCCTCATAACTTGCCACTAATAGTTGTTCAGTGACATCTCCTCTATGAATTCATAGGCATCTTCCGGTGTTTTATTGTTGATGGTTCCGCCAGCAGCTGCGTCAATCATTTATCTTGTCGAGGGATTCACACCATTGTAGAACGTTTGAACTTGCAGCCAAAGCGGTAACCCATGGTGAGGGCACCTTCTCAGTAAGTCCTTGTATCTCTTTCATGCATCGTAAAGTGTTTCTAAATCCATCTGCACAAAAAAAGATATCATTACACAATTTAACCATTTTAGCCGACGAAAAATATTTTAGTAAAAACTTCTCGGTCATATGTTCCCAATTAGTGATAGACCCTCGTGGTAACGAGTTCAACCACTGTTTAGCTTTGTTTCTCAGTGAAAAGGGAAAAAACCAAAGACGAATGGCATCATCAGAAATGCCATTGATTTTGAATGTATCGCAAAATTCAAGAAAATTAGCCAAGTGCGTGTTAGGATCCTAATCCTGCAAACCATCAAACTGAGCAAATTGCTGTATCATCTGAATTGTGTTAGGTTTTAGTTCGAAATTATTCGCAGCAATAGCAGGTCTAACTATACTAGACTCAGTTCCTGTTAAAGAAGGTTTAGCATAGTCATACATAGTACGTGGAGCAGGATTTTGATTAGCTGCAATTGCAGGAGGCAGCTGATCCCCTGGGTTTTCAGCCATCTCGTCGGTTGGGGTTTGAGTATCGTTTTCTCGCTCGTTCTCCATGTAGCGTAAACTACGCCTTATTTCTCTTTGATTTTTGTGAATTGTAGGACTGATTTCTTCGTCAATGAGTAATGGTCCTAACGGGTTTCTTCTAGCCATAAACTATAAAAACTTGCCAAGAGAGAGAAAAAAGTAAATTAATGAATAATAAAATAAAATAAAATTGCAAGAAAAATAAATGACTAAAGTAATAAAAATTTAGTGTTCCTAATATTTCAGTTCCCCAGCAACGGCGCCAAAAACTTGATCCCGTGATTTGTAACAAGTAATAAATATTTATAATGAAGATCAAACCTACACTAACTATTATCACGATGAAAAGGCAAGCGCACCTATCGAACAATAGTATAGTAACGGCAAGACCGGGATATCATACCCAAGGGAACCAAAAGTACTAGTAATAACTATCTTTTTATTATCTAGCCTAAGAATAAAAGGGTTTGTTTTAATTAACTAATTGTTTAAACTAATTAACTGATTTAATTAAAGCAAAGAGAAAATTTGGAAAAAGACTTGAAGAAAAGCAATTTATAAAGACGTCACCTAAGGAGGAATCCACCTAGATTTCACTTGTTATGTGACTCTGAACCGGATGACTTATTCACTTGACTTGATCCGTGAGACTCCTTAACCTATGTTATTATCCCTTTCGAGACTAATAATGTCTAACCCTCAGTTGAATTAATCAAAATTTCTTTCTTAATTAAAACCCCTAGGGAAGCAGTAAATCACTCTATGGACTCCCATATTAGGTTTCACCCTAATCTGGCAAAATCTCGTAACCCTATTTGTAGGCGTTCGATCAACTCCACTTAATTATGCCAAATCTACTCTTAGGCAGGGTCTATTCCTCCTCTGCATAAGCACATCAAATCATGAATTAATACCCGGAATATTAACTCAAGCATTAAGATCACATAATTAAGACCAAATCAAGTATTTATCATACAGTTCAGATAATAATAACAAGATCCATCATAGGTTTTATCCCCCTTAGGTATCTAAGGGGTTTAGTTCATAATTAAATAAGAGTACATCTCAAGAGTATGAAAATAACAAAACATAAAGAAAACTCTAAAACCCTTGAAAGAATTCTAAGAGAGATCTTCAGTCTTGGAGTAGCTCCGGCTTTTGAGATGGATCGTCTGGCTTTCTTCAAGTAATTCCTGGCGCGTGGTTCTGTATTCTAGAAAAGTTCTGGAAAGAGCAGCCTCCTTCTAGGTCATACTTAGGGTGTTTATATAGGCTTTGGATTGATTTTCTTCCTCCCTAAGTACCCTTTTCTGTGTAGAATATAACTCTTTGAAAAAGGGACACGCCCGTGTGCCACGGTCGTGTGACGTGATTACCAGGCCGTGTTCGATCTGTTGAATTGCACACAGCTGTGTAGCCTTAATGGCCAGGCCGAGTGAATCGTGAAAACCTTGGTCGACACCTCCGAAGGACACGGGCGTGTGAGATGCCCGTATAGCAAGGCTTAGGCCGTGTCATCTTCTCGATTTGGTCCATTTTATCCCTTTTTACCTCGTTTTTGGCTCCTTTCGACTTTTGGTGCTCTCCTGAGTACAAAACATGAAATAACCAGATTAAGAGTACCAAAATCCAAAAATCTAGTAATAAACATCCATAAATATGCTAAGTATTTGGGGTATAGATATGTATAATTTGGCGTTTATCAGACCTGCTATTGCTGCAAACAATTTTGAACTGAAACCTAACACAATTCAAATGATACAACAGTTTGTTCAGTTTGATGGTTTGCAGGACGAGAATCCCAACGCTCACTTGGTAAATTTCCTAAAATTTTACGATACAATTAAAATCAATGGCATTTCTGATGTTGCCATACGTCTTCAGTTGTTTCCCTTTTCGTTAAGGAATAAGGCTAAACAATGGTTAAACTCGTTACCACGAGGGTCAATCACTACTTGGGAACAAGTGACTGAAAAATTTTTATTAAAATATTTTCCACTGGCTAAAACAGCCAAATTACATAATGATATCTCTTCTTTTGTGCAGATGGATTTAGAAACACTCTACGATGCAAGGGAGAGATACAAGGACCTTTTGAGAAGGTGCCCTCACAATGGGTTACCGCTTTGGCTACAGGTTCAAACGTTCCATAATGGCCTGAATCCTTTTACTCGGCAGATGGTTGATGCAGCCGCTGGAGGAACTATCAATAATAAGACACCTGAGGCGGCCTACGAATTTATTGAGGAGATGTCATTGAATAACTATCAGTGCCAAGTTATGAGAACGAAGCCGACGAAAGCAGCCGGTGTTTTCAACTTCGACGTGGTTACTATACTATCTAACCAAGTAGAACTCTTAAATAAAAAGATTGATGGTTTGTATGATTCTACTCAGGTACATCTAGTGATGAGCTGTGCTTCAAATGGAGGAGGAGCATGCACAAATTATCAACCCTTCAACCCTAACATCGAGGAGGAACAAGTCCAATATATGGGTAACAATAACTCTAGATCCCAAAATAACCCATATAGTAACACTTATAATGTAGGTTGGAGGAACCATCCCAATTTCTCGTGGGGCAGTCAAGGAAATTAAAGGCCATAGTATCCTCCGGGCTTTCAACAACCACCTTACCAGTAAAAAAAAAAGTCGAACCTTGAGGAGATGCTAACCAAATTCATCTCGGTGTCAGAAACTCATTTTCAGAATACTGAGACAGCACTCAAAAATCAACAAGCATCGATCCAAGGGCTCGAAACTCAGATTGGACAGCTTGCCAAATTGATTTCTGACCGACCACAAGGTAGCTTGCCAAGCAATACAGAATCTAACCCAAGGGAGCAACTCAACGCGATTACTAGTCAATATGAGGAAGGGTTAGTCACACTTGAACCAGAACCAAGGCTAGAAACTGAGATAAGAAAAGGTAAAGGTGAGGTAGACCAAAATGAGCAGAAATCGGTAAGTACAAAATACAAACCTCGTGTGTCATACCCTAATGCGACAAGGAAAGACCGTTCAGATGAACAACTCGGTAAATTTCTTAAACTCTTAAAAAATTACATATTAACTTATCATTTATTGAAGCTCTATCGCAGACGCCAAACGCAATGAAATTTTTAAAGGAGCTTTTAACAAATAAGCGGAAGTTGGACGAGGCTTCACATGTGAAGCTAAACGCAGTTTGCTCAGCTATTCTACAACATAAACTACCCAACAAATTGAAAGATCCAGGGAGTTTTACAATTCCTTGCTTAATTGGTAGTTGAGATGTTAATAATGCATTAGCTAATTTAGGGGCTAGTATTAACGTCATGCTTTAAAAAATGTTTAAACAATTAGGTCTTGGGAAACCCAAACAGACTAGGATGAGCATTCAATTAGCAGATAAAACTATAAGATTTCCTAGGGGTATTATTGAAGATGTGCTAGTTAAAATCGATAAATTTATATTTCCCATTGACTTCGTTATTCTAGACATAGAGGAGGATAGCAACACCCCTTTGATTTTAGGAAGGCCCTTTTTAGCAACTGCTAAAATGACTATTGATGTTGGCACAGGTGAGCTCACACTTCGTGTGGGAGACGAAATAATCACCCTTCAAGCTTGCAATTCCGGCAACACATCGAAAATTGAAGTTGATTGTCTAAACCATTCTACTACAACTGACAATATGGTGCAACCTACTTTGCAGGAAATGAGTTTGAAGGAAGTACATGAGCCATTTTCAAGCAATAGTAGAGGACCTATTCGTGAAGAACGAAGTCTACAAATCGAGGAGCTAGATGAATTGCAGACACATAAATCGAGAACATACGATAAACCAAAACTACGCCAGACAAGCTCAATACCTTTCCAAATCAACTTAAAGTTGGAAATAAAGTTTTATTAGATGCCGCAGATCCTCACATTATCACTTCCAAGCCGAATGAAGAAATCCCTCTTACGGTACTTAGCATTTTCCTTTTTGGTATAGTCAAGGTAAATCATCCCAAGTTTGGCACTTTTAAGGTAAACAATACCCGCCTAAAACATTATTTTGATGAGATTCATAGCAGGAATGAGGAAAATAAACTCCTCGAACCACCATGACCATTCAATGGAAAGGCAAGTTGAGCTTAGACTATAAATAAGTGCTTCTCGGGAGGCAACCCGAGCACTAACTGTATTAACTTCTTTAAATTTTAGTACCTAACTTACTAACGGAGCTCTTGAATACAGGTTTACCACACAGACACGGCCAAACACACGGACGTGCTTAGGACCTTGTGGAAACAGGGCAAAGATTTTCCCAAGCACGGGCTACGATAAATCGCCACGGCCGTACGACATGGCCGTGGGCGAACCTGCCAAAACAAAACGGGCGTGCGGCACGTCTGTGCCTTGAAACTGTGGCCGAACCTATCAAATTAACACGGACGTGCTACACGCCCGTGCCAAGCAACCGTGGGCGAACCTGCCAAAATAACACGGGCGTGGACCTTCATACATGGGTGTGAGATAAGTGAACAAAGACAGACACGACCGTACGCACCAACATGCCCAGGGTACACGGGCGTGGGGAAATTGTCAAACGCGCCCAAATTCAAAATTCGCGAATCACACGGGTGAAAATTAGGGAACACGGGTGTGTCCCCTGGCTGTGTGTCGCAAAATCTATAAATACCCTTTACTATTCATCATCTCCCTCACCCAAAATCCCTAACCCTAGCTGCTGCAAGTCCACACGGCCTCCCTAACATGCCCGTGCGCCACTTCCAACCCCATTTTTGACGCTCATTCTCCTCTTTCTAGTGTTTGTTTACTATTTTCTCTTTTATTTTACTGATTTCTAATGCTATTTATCATAGTAATCTGCACTTTTCATGTTATTTTCATCTTTCTATCACTCAAACTTCGTATCTAGAGTAGTTATTATCCTTTTCATGTTGAAGTTCTTACTCATTTCATGATTTCTATGCTTCATTTGACTATTTTACGTGCACATTCATAGTTAAATAGATAAATGTATATTTTTAAGTTTTGTTTCGGTAAATTTTTTTTATTTTCTTAGTCAGTATATTAGGCTACATTCATTCATAGTTATTGTTTCTATGGGTTTCATGCTATTAACCCCACACAAATTCATTCTTTAGATATCTCCATTACTTATTCTCATAGGGTTATTTGGCACATTTAATTTGGCTATTATAGTATAGGTTAATATGTAAGCCCCATGGAAAGTATTCACATTCCACTTCAATTTCCATTACAGGTACACCATGTCATCTTCACGAGGAAAGAAAGTCGTCGTCCCTGCTTTGAAGAAAATGAAGGGGGCGTTATCTTCCTCGGGTCCTACCACAAAAATTCGTCACCCTTTCCTGTAGTTCCCCATTGGACCCAAGAAGAAATTTTCCAGAGTCTACGGGCCCGACCCTTGGAAGTGGGCCGTTGTATAAACTAGGCCGCTCTAGAACAAGTCCAACTGGCGGATGCAATTCGGGCCCTTTTCACCACCGATCCTTAAGGGCTTTTCTTTGAGATTGTTGAGCGGACATATCTCGAACTCACGATGGAACTTTGCTCAACATTCCATCTTCATACCGTGATGGCCCGCTTTGATGACCCGAGGACAATCCAATTTTGCCTCGGCGGTCTAGTCCTCCAGTTGAACTTCCTAGAGTTCAGAACCGCACTGGGCCTTTACACTGAGGAGTTCATGGAGAAGAATGAACTCCATGCTCTCAATCGTCACATCTATCACTCTTATTCACAGTGTTGGAATGCCCTCGCCCCCGGCGCTACCTCCTACAATTCTAGCCGCTCCAAGGCATCGGCTTTCCCTCCATCTCTGAGGTACTTACACGCTATTTTAGCTCACACGTTAACCGAAAAGAGAGAGAGCACTGGACCCTTCAACACCCACGACGCCTACTTTCTATGGTGTATGCCGCACGGGCATTTCATAGACCTTGCTTATTTCATTACCCTTGCCATTCAACATCAGATGGAGCAGCATAGGGAAGGAGTTATCTCCATTGGGCCCTATGTGACGCGATTGGCTCGGTACTTCGGGCTCCTCAATACAGTAGCCCAATCATCCTCCCTTACTCTCATGGGCCAGATGTCCCCACAGGGCACCTCGAGCATGCTAAGTATGAGGATGATCGAGAAATGACATGGCACCTTCCCTCTTCAGTACCATCTTACCCAATCTACCAAGGAGGAAGCCCCCGAGGACATTACTGATGATGTCCCTCTATGTCACGAGGACCAACCGTCTCAGCCACCACCACCCTCTCGTCCAGTTCATGCGACGGCTTCATACACTGACATCTCTGAGCACCTAACTCGATTCGAGCAACAATGTTTTCAGTGCTTCGATCACATTGATGCTACACTACACCAGATTTGTCAGCACTTCCACATCTCATTGCCACCCCACCTCGCAAACCATCTAGCGATGAAGATGTTTAAAAGCTTTTGTTTATTAGTTTATGTTTTTAATTTTATTCCACTTTAGGACTACTTTTTTATTTTTCTTTAAGCTTATTTTTTATTAGGTTTTATAATTTTTATTTAACAATTTTGAATTTCGGCTATTTCCTATCGAGTAATTACTCTTCCTTATATATTTTCTAAAAGAGTTCCTGATTCTATCACAGTTATAAAGAGCTCCAAAGCTCACTATTACTCAGGGACTTGAAACTCCACTTGGAAGGTTCTCCACGACTGTCATGTCCTGGTCGACCACGACCATAACCAACTTCAGATATAATATTCTTTTGGCATAAGACTTATGGACTAATGAACCTCTACCATCGCCGGAGTATCCTCCTCCACCCTCACGCCGATTTTTCTCCAAAACTCCAGTTCAAGGAAATTCATTCATCACTCAGGAAGTTTCACTTCTCCCCTATCTTATTTTTATATTCTTTTCTATATATCTATCTTTGTACATTGAGGGTAATATACATTTTAAGTGTGGGGGGTATTCATTTCACTATCAAAAAAATCCCTGAATGATTGCCTTGTTCTCTTGAAAATCTCTCATATCATGTTTAGGATAAATTTTGATTGATTTATGATTTTTATTGATATATCTTAAATTAAAACATAGGCATTCATGCATTAATTATTTAAACTTTTAGAAACTAGAGAATTAAGCATGATAAGTTGATTTTTAAGAATTTAAAATTTCAAGTTGTTTCCCCAAGTTTAGGTATTCTCTTGAATTGAAATCTACAAGTTTAAACATATAAAAGCCATAATTTTTGTGAGATCTTGAGCCTTTAGAGCATCTATTATTTCTTTCATACTCACTTTCATTATGAATGCGTCAGTATTGAATTGTTATTCTAGAACTTGCTTGATTATGCATGTCAAGACCACACCATTTAATTTGCTATGTCAAAATGATAAAAGGCACTTAGGTTTAACCCACTCACTCCATAAAAGCCTACCTTCACAATTAACCCTTAGTGAACCCTTTTGAGCCTAACAACCCATTCATTGATTTTCCCTCGATATTAACCCATGACTCATTATTATTGAAATCCCCTAAATTAATTTGATCCTTATTTTTGTCGAGATTTTAGTTGGAATAATTGCTTAGCTATGTTTTATTTTATTTTATTTTTGTAATTTGACTTGTTCTTAAAATATATATATACATGTATACATATTAGTAGTAGTGATCTTTTGAGCTAAAGAAGTTAAATTCCATATTCTGAGAAAAAAGCTCTGTTGTACGCAATTGATGACTAGTCATTTTTCTAGTTAGGCAATTTTTCAATTCAATCTCGATTCTAACCCTTCGTTTCAGCTTGTGACCACACCCTTTAACCAAAGCCACGTTACAACCCTCTAAAAACCTTTTGATTGATGTCTCATATTAATTTATAGTGGTGAAGATTTAATTTTCATGCAAGCCTATGGTAATGACTCTTCATTATTGACTATTAAGTGCTTCATTTTATTGTCCTTAAACACCTCGAGTGATTTGAGTGAATATTTAGTGAGGATGTGAAACTCTGTGATATTTTGAATCAAAGGTGATTACTTAAATGAGGGGAGACACCTATGTTTTCATGATAAAATGCTCAACTTGGAATGTTTGAAACTTTGATGTTCTTTTAGTTGAATTTTTAATGTATGATTAGCTATGGATTATTTTGAGATATTATTGATAGAAATTATAAGTTGAGAAGAATTTATTTTGATTATGAGTTTAAGATTTTGCTTGAGGACAAGCAAATGCTTAAGTGTGGGGGTATTTGATAAACCATAATTCATACATATTTTTATCCCATACTTAGCACATTTTATGGATGATTTTCCTTAAAATTGGTGAATTCGATGCTCTTAATGCTTTAATTTCATGTTTTATACTTAGGTGAGCATAGGAGAGTGAAAAGAATGAGAAACGAGCCAAAAACAGAGAAAATAGACCAACGTACGAAATCAACATGGCCTGGACCTCCTCACACAGGCAGACCACACGACCGTGTCAATTTGACAGAATCAAAACACGACTCACACGGGTGGACCACACGCCCATGCCTATTTAACAGACTTGACCACGACCTTAAGCAATCGCACACGGGCATGTCCCTGCCGAGCCCAAGTTTAGTCCAATTCGGAAAAGGCCAATTTTGAGGGTTCTTAGGCATTCCAAAGCTTATAAATACACCCTAGAGAAGGAGAAAAAAAAAGACACACAGGGAAGGAGGCAAGGAACTGCTCAAGGAAAGCCGATTAATCCATCTCAGAAGCCGGATTCATCACCAAGACTGAAGATCTCTCCTTAATTTCCCTTCAGGAGTTTTGGGTTTTTCTTTATGTTTTGAATTAATTATTCTTCTGAGATGTTTTCCTTTTTAGTTATGAACTAAAACCCCTAAATACCTAAGGGGAATGAAACCTAAGACAAATCTTGTTATTATTATCTTAATTGTATGATAAATATTTGACTTGTTCTTATTTATGTGTTCTTAATTCTTGTTTTAATATTCCAGGATATGGACTCAAGTTAAGCTCTTATTCAGAGGAGGAATAGACCCTGTCTAAGAGTACATTTGTCATAATCAAGCAGAGTTTGTTGCGCGCCTAGAGATAGGGTGACAAGTTTTTGTCGGATTAGGGTGAAACCTAATAAGGGGATCCATAGATCGAGTTAATGCAACCCTAGCGAGTTAATTAGAAATAGATTTCAATTATTCAACCTAGTGTTTGACGTCTCGAGAGGGATAATAATATAACTTAAGGATTTCTACGGATCAAGTCAAATGAATAAATCGTTCGATTCAGAGTCAAATAACAAGTGAAGTCTAGGTGGATTTTTCCTTAGGTATTGTCTTAATTCAATCGTTTTTCCAAAAGTAATTCCCCAATTCTATTTTCTATGAATTCTTAGTTTAGTTATTTAGTTAGTTAAAACAAACCCCATTATTCTTAGGCTAGATAATAAAAAGAAAGTCATTACTAATACTTTTAGTTCCTTTGGGTTCAACAATCCGTTCTTGCTAAAACTATACTACTCTTCGATAGGTACACTTGCCTTCATCGTGATAATAGTTAGTTTTAAAAATGATTTTTTTATAAATATTTAAAACCTATCACGAATATCACGCATCACTCCTAATAAGATTCAGTCATGTGGTGATTGTGGTAGGCACCATTTGGGCGAGTTTTGGAGGAGGTTAGGCGCTTGTCTGAGGTGTAGGTCTTTGGATCATCGGATTAGAGAGTGTCCACAGTGAGTTGATCAAATGCAAGCTTTAGGACAGGGTTCTATACAGCCTCAGAGGGCAATTCAGCAGCCATCTAGGGGCCACGGACTGGTTAGGGATGATAATGGTATGGGCTGAGGACAGAGAGCACCAGGCAGAGGTGCTAGTCAGACTGAGGCGAGGCAGCCTGCATTGGTTTATGCTGCTAGACACTGAGAGGATAGAGACGCTCCTGATGTTATCACAGTTACATTTGTTATTTTTGATGTTTTATATACTGCTCTGATAAACGTAAGTTCTACACATTCCTATGTAGCTAGTATTATTTTCGAAAACTTAGGGATTTCTGTGGAGTGTACTTCTAGTGAGATTACTGTACTGAATCCATTGGGGCAGTCTGTTTGGGTTAATAGAATTTATAGGAATGTCATATTAGAAGTGCAAGGGGCTGTATTTCTGGCAAATTTGATTGATCTACCGTTTGGGGAGTTCGACTTAATTCTGGGTATGGACTAGTTAGTTGAGCACCGAGTTAGGATTGCACAACTAATAGGGTTGTTCTGAGGACCGAGGATGATAAAGAAGTGGTTGTGATCGGAGAGCGTCAAGATTATCTGTCTAATGCGATCTCCGCTCTTGTGGCTGAGAAATTGTTTCGGAAAGAGTGTGAGGCATATATGACTTTCGTCAGTGTTTCAGTTTTTGGAAACTCTTCTGTCGAGGATATCAGAATAGTGAGGGACTTTTCGGATGTCTTTCCTGAGGAGTTACTAGGTTTACCTCAGAATCAGGAAGTTGAGTTCGACATTGAGCTTCTACCTGGTTCAGCTCCGGTGTCCATCGCTCCCTACCGAATGGCACTGAAAGAGCTTACAGAGCTTAAAGATCAACTTCAAGAGCTTCTGGATTGTGGTTTTATCTGTCCTAATATATCTCCGTGGAGGGCACCGGTTCTGTTTATAAAGAAAAAAGATGGCACCATGAGGATGTCCATCTACTACCGGCAGTTGAATAAATTGACCGTGAAGAATAAGTATCCACTTCTAAGGATCGACGATTTGTTTGATTAGTTCCAAGCGGCTTGAGTGTTTTCGAAAATTGTAAAGTATGTAAAAGCATTATGCAAAAAGCGTAATAGTGATATGTATGCATAATATATTTGTAAAGTATGTAAAAGCATTATGCAAAAAGGATATTAGTGACATGTCATTAAGGGATCTTATGCGCTCTCCGATTATAAGCACTTTAGTGCTCTTTGATTATAAGCACGTTATTGTTCTCCGATTATTAGCACATTTATGATCTCTATATAGAACTTTAGTGCTCTCTGTTTAATAGTGCATAATAATGCACCTCTGTATCAGTTCTGTATATTCTAAGTGTTCTATTAAGTCTACTGGGCCTCTGCTAAAAAGGTAAACAATTTTTGTTACAAGGTAAATGATTATCTTTTATTAATGTTTGAAATATTGAATTAAAAATAAATTGTGAAAGAAATAGTAAGAAAATCATGAAAATTTACATTAAATGGTGAAATATGATATATATATAAAAAGTAGTAATTTTTAGAAGTTGATTTGAAGACTTAAGGACTAAATTATGGAATGAAAGGATAATGAATAAATACAAGTGATAAGCTAGGTAAATATGTGCATCAAGGAACTATAGAATTATAGAAATAATGAAGTTCATGATTAAAAGAAAACAAGGAAATTTCAAGGACGAAATTTATTTTAAGGGGGAGAGAAATGTAATACCCCGAAAGTTGCTATAGTAAGAAAGTGTAATATTATTCTTGGTATAGTAAAATAAGGAAATAAAGTGACAAGGGAGAAATTTTGAGTTATGTCAACCAAATCTATTTGGGAATTATATTTCGATATATTAATTCAAGAAATGACTAAATCGCAAAAATGAGAAAAGTTTTGTGGCCCAAGAGTAAATACTTAAAATTTAAAAGGTTAAAGTGTAAATACGAAAAAGTTGAAGGATAAATAGTGCAAATATTTTAAGGGTGGAAGGATCTACAAACTAAGAAAAATGGATGAATTAGGACCAAATTGAATAAGTGGAAAAAAGTATGAGGGGTTAAATCACAATTTTACTAAAATGAGTGATGAGTCAGTGGAGGAATTTTGAAGGATCATAAAGGCCAAAAAGGTCATTTTGCAAGGAAGATAATTTTGAAGAGTAATAATGATGTTGATGATATTTTAGATTAAATAAATAAATAAATAAATAATAGTTTATTAATATTTTGATTTAACATTTACTTATATTTATAATTTTTTTATTTAGCATATAAGGAAAGAAAGATGAAGAATTCTCTTTATCTTTCCATGCTACTAACGTGAGAAGAAGAAAGAAAGAAAAAAATTTTCTTTTTTTTTTACAATTTGGTTCTTTCACAAAAAAATTACTATTTTCAGTTAGAAATCAAAAGGATTTCCATAGCCACCGAATCTGACAAGTAAGCTCGTAAATATTATTATTTTAAATTTAAGAGTCAAATATGGATTTAAAAAAAGGAAAAAAAGTTTTTGAATTGATATTTTGTGTTTTATAATCATTTATTAAGTCAAGTAGTTTTAGAATATGAGGTATCAAGACCTCGTTTCTATAAACCGAGCCATAATTATTTTTATAAATATTTTTAATAATTTATCGTGTTTCAATATTTCAGTGTTCTTTGTATGTTTCTAGTAAGCGTGGTTATTTTTTTGGTTAGTGAATCATTGGTTAATGGGATTCGTTTTGTGCTTAGGAGAAGATCAAGGGGCTGAGTGCTTCCAATTGGTGCTTTAGTTGTGTGAAACCACCGTTGCTCATTCGAAGGTAAAGGCTTTGGTGGATTAAAGGATTGTCTATTACAATGTAGTTCGGTTTACTATCGATTTAAGTGACTAATTCAGTGATTTATTGGTCAATTTTAGGTGCTGTGTGGCTCGGGAGTGTTTTTGCATCGAAACCATATCAGGTGTGTTCCCAAAACTTAGAAAATCGGGTTTCGATGAAAGCCGAAAAAGTAATCTGTTAACGTCACGCGAGCATGTGGCCAGTTGTGGGGTTGGCCGTGTGCGAGACATAGCCGTGTGTCTAATGAAGGTGCGGCCGTGTGCAAGACACGGCCGTGTGATGGTGTGAGTGTGGCTGTGTGGGCCACACGGGCTAGGCCATATTAGGCGTGTAGGTTTTGGGCCAGACCATGTGGGCCATACGGGAAATGCCAATTTGAGCGTGTGGGGCCACATGCCCATGTGGGCCCATATTTTTGAAATTTTTCCTTGGGTCACACTGGTCGTTCCGATTGACTGTGGGCCTACCGTAGGGTCGGTAAGGGCTAACCAAACCCTAGATTATGTGATATGATATTCTGATAGTTTGCGCTGAGTAGGACATCTTTATGCATGTCCGATTATTCTATTATATATATAGTATTTGTATGCGAGCATGTTAAGCATGATATTTTTGTATCTGTATTATGTATTTATGATTAGGGTGGGAATCGTATATGTAGAGGAAGTGATCTGTACGACGACCTTTTGCCTATATTCTGGCAGCTTGACTGCATATTATCTGTTATGTGTCGTATCGACACTATATGATGTGTAGGGATGGGTGGGTGTTTTTAACCCCACATGGTATGATGCGATGGAAGGAGTTGGTGTGTGTAGAGGATGAAGGTAGAATTCTGTATATCTGTTCTGCATATTTGTTTTTGTTATCTGTATTTGTAAAGGACTTAGGTCCAAATCAAAATTTGACTGTGTATGTGATTCATGTATGAATAGTGTTACACACTGAGTTTATGAAAACTTACATCTGTTTGTCTGTTCTATTCAGGTAATCCACGGGCTTAGGTGGATAGGTGTGACAGAGCCTCACGGTGACCACAAGTTCGTAAACTGTTTAAGATTATGGTTTTTATTTCAAATTAAGGATTATTACTGAGAGTTTTGTAATAATTAGACTCTCTGAACCGTATGGTTTAAATTTTTGGATTTGGATTTTTGTTTTAATACTTTATTTGCGACGGTTAGTAAAAAAGCATGGTTTTTACTGAAACAAAGGTTTTCCGAAAATACGAACGAGATTTTCAAATATAACGTTTTCTATGACTTTTGCTGTAAATTATGTTTTGGTAAATAAATTAATGAAGTAACTCTTTCGATTGTTGTTATAAACGAATATGAGTTATAAAACTTGAATGATTTAATGAAACGACTCAGTTTTCAAAACACTTCTTTGTGACATCTCCGGATTCGACCATAACGTCTAGGCCGAGTTTGGGGTGTTACATTTTGTCTACTGTTTGCATCGATTTTCTTGTGATGGAACTCACATTGAGCTTCATAGCTCACTCCCCTTTTTATTTTCATCTTTACAAAAAACTTACCAGGTTAGGATGTGGACTCGGCGTACAGAGGGCTTGGCTCGAATTGGCCGTTCTACCATAAGAATATTTTAGAATTACTGTTTGATATTTTTATTATTCAGAGACTATATCGTTTTGTTTTGAACCGTGGCATGAGACATAGGTGGATTTTAATTAGCATGCATGTCTTTTATTGTTTTTTTTAAATTTTGAATTATGGATTATAATCAAATATAAATGAAATATAGATTTTATTAAAATTAAGTTAAAAATCACTTTTCCGCCGTAAGATTATAAATAAATTTTGTCTAATAAATAAATTAGAAATTAACTAAAAATTTCAATTATAATCATCTTTACAAGAAAGATGTTAAACTAATTGTTTTTTTAACTCATGGATTTTTCTAAAAATAGACTAAGTTTTCTTCTAAAATAAATAAAAAATATTTTAAATGATTGTTCTATAAACCTCGGTCGCTACTAGGCCATTTCGATGATCGATCTCTCAGATCCAGGCCTAACGTTTAGGTTGGGTTGGGAAGGTTATAAAAAAAATATAAATTTAAAAAATATTCAAATACTAATTGTACATAACATATGATTTAATTTATCTATATAATCCTTATTTTTAAATTTTTTTTGTAAATATATACAATTAAATTAAAGTAAGAATAATATTACCAAATCCCTAAAAAATAATAATATTACTAAAAGTAGCAATTTTATATGTTTGGTTGAATAAATTTAAAAATTTTTAAATTTTTAAAATGCTAGTATTCTAAAATCTATCAATTCAAAATGCTAACATTTGTAATTGCTTTATTGGGATAAATAACTAATTTGTAATTGCTTTGTTTGGATAAATAACTAATTTAAGACAAATCATGTTGTTGAAATTTTACAAATTAAAAAGCAATTGGAAAGAAGAATAATTATATTAAAAATAAATAATATAAAATATATTCAATATGAATTGATTATATTTGTAAAATTTTATAAATAGTTTATGTAACGCCCCAAATTTCTATGGTTTCGGCTTTTGTGCTTGTTGGTCGTGAAAATATTGGAACTTTTGCTTGGTGTTATTTTTGGCTTAAAAAAAATTTGGTTTAAGTGATTAAGTGTTTTAGGGTGTGTTTGGGAGGTCCCAAATTCAAGTTTTAACTTAGGCTAAATTTTGGTTTTTATTTGAGTAAGCCTGACTCTAGGTCAGTGGGCTTTTAAGGAATGGGCTTGCTAGTCTAGTGGTTAAGATGTGTGTTAGTGTGTTGGAGGTTTGGAGTTCGATTCCCTGTAGTAGCGTTGGGATTATTTTTGCTGTAAGTTTTGGCTAAGAGATGGGCTTTATCAGAAATCTGAGTTGGGGTTTAGGGAAAATTAGGGTTTATTCCCTTCTTTTTAACAAAAGTTTTTCTCTGCTATTTCTTTTTCCTAATTTCCCCTTGCTGCCGAAATTCCCTTTCTCTTTTTCCTCATTCCCTTCGTTTTTCTTCTTTTTTCGATAAGCTTAGGCGTATTGCTAGCGGTTCTATCGTTTCGATAAGTATCGCTTTAATTAAGTTTCGTGATTTCCTTTAGAGATTGTTTAAGAGGCATTTTGGTTGCTGTTTAGGGAATATCCAAGGTTCTGTAGATCAGTAATCGAGTTTTAAACAGCAAGGAAACATCGTTCTGCATTGAAGGTAAGTAGATCTCTTTTTCCAGATTTGACAACACTTAAGGATGTCGATTTAAGTGATTGATTTTGGGCTCGGTATTGTCAATGTTAGGCTTTGGAGTGCTTGTGGTTGGATTAGCAGCGAAAACGAACCAGGTGTGTACTCCAATTATGCAGAAAACGAGTTTCAGCGAAAGTCTAAAAGTGGCCTGCCGACGCTACACGGGCATATGGTCTGCTTGTGTGGTAGCCTACATCGCGAGATACGGGCGTGTCACTGATGAGCCAGGCCATGCGAGTGCCACCCAGGAGTGACGGACACGGGTGTGTGATGGATTGTAGGTCGTATACGAGGCATAGGCTTAAGCAAATGGGCCATGTGGGCCACACGAGTGTGTGGGCCCACACGGGTGAATCACACGGTCTTGTGAGAATCTGGGCCAGGCCGTGTGATCCACACTGGCAAGGCCAACTTGGGCTGTGTAACCCACACGGGTAGGGCATACGGGCGTGTGAGCCCAATTTTGCTGATTTGTTCTGTAAGGTTGCACGGGTCGCCTAAGTCGACTGTGACCTGACTGTAGGGACGGTAAGTGTTACTTAGTTCCCATACTCTGATTGGTTATTGAAAAGTACGTTATTATAAGCATGTGTATCTGTCTGATTCTGTAAATATGCTTTGACATGATGTTGATATGATCTGTTAACTGCATAATAGCATGCCATGATATTTATGATGTATTGCATAGGGTTGGGATTATTGTGAAGAGAAGGAAGTCTGAGAGGCGATTAGCCTGTTATCTGGCAGCTATGCTGCATACTTATGATATGTGCTGCGATGCGGTACTTTATGACGTGTAAGGTTGGATGGATCGATTATATCCCCATATACGGTGTGCAAAGATGGGTGGGTCGATTTTATCCCCACATGGTGTGTTGGGTTGGACGGAGATGGTGTGCAGGGTTGGTAGGCATGTTTTCTGATATCTGATCTGTTATGCCTGCGATATCTGTATGATTAAGGCTGAATAATTGTACTATGTTATCTATTTGTATGCATGCTGTCTGTGGGGATGTACACACTGAGTTTACGAAAACTCACCCATTTGTTTATTTTGTTTGTCAGGTAATCCCCGGTAATAGATGCATCGGTGCGACGGAGGGCTCGATGGTGACCATTGGTAGACATGTAATGGTTTTATGAATAACATTTATTTTCCTGTTTTACCTTAAAAGTTGTTTTTGGGTATTGGATATGCATTCGGACTCGAACTGTTTTTGGGTATATTTTGGGATTTTAAATTGATAGATTATTGATTTAAGAATTAATGACGTTTTAGCTTTCGCGTTTATGAAATGTTTCCACTTGATATTTGGAGTAGGGATTTCACGACCTAAGTAAAGATAACAAACTGGACAAATTTTCAACTCGCTAAGGTTTTTTAAAAAACACTCACATGTGATGCTACCAGATTCGGCCATAACATCTAGGACGGGTTTGGGGGTGTTACAGTTTAAATAGAATAAAATTTAAAAAATATATTAGAGTTAAGTAATTTTTTTGAAAGTAGAATTAAATAAAATTGATTTTTGAAGTTTAAGTTTTTTTATATTATAACGGGACTATGTGTATTAAATCAAATAAAAATATGATGAATTAAAAAAAAAACCACCACTTTAGGTCAAATTTGGTTAAGGAAACTTAGCTATTAAAATTCAGACTTAAAATTACTCACAAATTTTGAAAACCTTGATACAAATGAAATATTTCCTGTAAATTCTTCACCCAAACACATTAAAGTACCTACTACTTATCATATAATTACAAAAGTTGTAATTTGAATCAATTTACGAAAACAAAAAATGAATCTATCAAAAAAATGAAGAAGGAAAAGAAAAATGATAGATAGTTGTCAAGATTAAATTTTTATTAGTTTATTTAAATATGTAGATAAATATAAAAAATTAAGACACAATAATGCTATTTAAAATCAACTTTAAATATAATTATTTAACCACAATATATGGTAATTAAATCATAATTATTATAAAAAAACAAAGGATAAAGAACAAGGAGAATGGAAGAGTAAAGAGAGAGTATATTTTATTGATCAATCAGAATATATGCAAAGCTTCTCCAGAGTCTCTATTTATAGGCGTAAGTAGTATAAATGAAGAAAAGATATACTTCTACTGACTATTATAATTTAAAGTACATCAAAACTTATCTTGATCTTGATGGACATTCACTTAATAAAATATTCATAACACTCCCTCTTCGATGTCCATTAGTAGATAATGTGCCTCGTTAAAACCTTACTAAGATAAAAACCCTATGAGAAAAAAAATCCTAGATAAAGGAAAAAGAATACACATATCTATAATACACATAATATGCTGCCTCATTAAAAACCTTACTAGGAAAACCCAACGGGACAAAACCTCGGTTAAGGGAAAAAGAGTACAACGCGTATTTACTCCCCCTCATGAAAACATCACATACTTTCTCATATTCTACATATTCAATCTTGAATACTAGTCTTTCAAATGACTATTTGAATGTATCTGTTAAGGATTTATATTATCATTCTTTTGAAAGTCATGAGTGAGGGAAAATTTTAGGGGAAATATATTTTGACCTCTTCAGGAGTTTCAACAAAAATCATAACAAATTTTAATCATGATTCTTCTATAAAAACACAAATAGGTATTTAGGATCATTTTATAATCCTCCTTCAACTACTATTTACCACATATATTCAAATTATTTCAATTCATATAAATGAACAATTTCCCAAGAATTTCAATATGCTTATAATATTCTAAATCCTTTAAGGATATTAATATAAATTTTATATATAGTGGTTCATAAAAGGTTGTAACGATAACCATTAGACGCAAGTTAAATCTTTTATGAATTGTCAAAATAATATATCTAAAGGTTATTGCATCCACCACAAAATAATATTATATCTTTTCATAATCAATGTCAGGACTTAGCAAAAAACTTCATATTTTATTCTGCTTTTGCAAAATTACTTCATTTGCACCACCACTGGCTTTATACCTTTAGATATTTGGACTACTAGTCCAAAAACTTCACGAATTTAATTATACTTGAGTTGCGTCTTTCTATTTTGATCAATTTATTCCATATCTATATTTCTCAATAGATTTATGCAAGATCTTTTTTATTTCATTATTTCAATAATAAAATTGCATGCAAAATCATTGTTGATCACTTTTATTTTCTGGTTCCACATTTTCTTGAATTGACATAACTTATTGAGATATTTTATTTTCAGTTTCAAGTACATGAATCTCTTTTGGAGTTTTACTTATTAGTTATGTCTTGGGTCTCTTTTAGAGCACCCGCCTCCACTATATGACCATCTAGAAGAATTTTCATCTTTGGAACCGATCAATGTATTATTTACTTTAACTGACTGTCCTACTGGGACTTTGATTCAAATTAAAATATTAGCTGATATATAACACTTGATTATTCACATTAAGTTTGTAAATACATCTAACAGTTAACTTATAATGAGTTAACCTTGTTGAACTTCTGGTTCAAATTACTCTCCTTCTGACTCATTACAAGTTATTATTTCTCTCCTCCTAATATTGGGAAAACTATCGAATCAAAATTGTGATCATAAATCATGTAATAATTGAATCTCCAATACATTCAAAACATCTAATAATATAAAGAAACTTGTAATTAATAAATATTCACAACTTTCTTCGAGGATTCACTCATATTTGTGCATTTTGGTGTAGCAATTGGAACATATACGCACCTACAAAAATTCAAAGATGAGAAATATTTAGCTCTTGATTAAAAACTAATTATAATGGGGAGTATTTGTAACAGCCTGTTTTTCTGTTATGTCCGAAATAGTGGTTTCGGGGCCATAAATTCGACGAGTAAGTATAATAATATTTACAAGTCAAATATGGTTTTAAAAATGGTTTTTGATATGATAATTTATGTTATATAAATGATTAATTAAGTTCAAGTGGTAAGACCCTAAAGTCAAGTGGTTTTAGAAAATGAGGTATCAGGACCTCATTTCTATAAACCGAGCTGTAAATATTTTTATATTTTTATAAACATTTTCGGAGTGTTATTAAGGTTGTATTAAATTTTCGTTAAGAAATTTTAATGTTTCGATAGTTAATTAAGTAAAAAAGGACTAAATTGTAAAAATTGAAAATGTCAATCACTATTAGTTTAAAGGTGTTAATTGATTAAAGAATTATAACTGGATGGCCTTAATGGATAAATTACCCATTCTTAAGTTGGTGGAAAATTAAAGCTTTATTTTAATTTAATTTTATATGTGATTTATATGTTATAATAATATTATTAAAAGATAAAATAAAAAAAATAAAAGTTAATAAAATAAAAAATAAAAGTTAATAAAATAAGAAAACAAAAGGTTTTCTTCTTCATTTGATATGTTCATCACAGAAACACCATGGCAAGAAGAACCAAGGTTCGGCCATGCTTCAATTCATGCATCGTAAGCTATTTTTACCCGTTTCTATTAATTTTTATGTTTTTCTTTATTGTTGCAACTAGGTCCAACTAACCCGTGCCTTCGTTTTTGAAACTGTTAAAGATTTTGAATGTTTCCATTGATGAATCTTTGTGAATTTAGATGTTAAATGACGAATTTTAAGTGTTGGTTAGTATTTAAAAGTATTTTGTTAAATGATTTTTGATGAATTTGCCAATTAGGGACTAAGTTGTTGAAATAGTAATAGTTCAAGGAATTGATGTGAAATTATTGCACAAATGGGTAAAAATGGATGCTATCAATATTTTGTTAGCATGAGTTTACAATAAAAATGGTTAATTTACATTTTTTAGGCTCATAGACTAAATTGAATAAAAGTAAAATATTAGGGGCAATTTTGTGAAAATTTCAAAAATGACTAAATTGAGTAAAATAAATTTTTTTAACTGTCTAAATTAATGAATTGAATGAAATTCTTAATTTAGATCAAGAACGAGTGCAAAATCGAGGAGAAGAAAAAATTACTAATAACCCCTATACTTAGTTATTTCTACAATTTAGCCAGGTAAGTTCATAGGTATAGAATTGTACATACCTATATATATTTCTTATTTATGAATGCATATACTTATATATGATGTTTAAAATGTGAGTTGGAACTCGAAATATTATAACTGAATATAAGATGAGAAAGGATTTATAAGAAAACTATTGAATGTTTATGAAATATGAGATATGCGATTTCAGAATGATTATGAATTGTTGCAGCATGTGTATTGAGAAATATGAAAGTGATTAATGGATGATGTCAACCTTTGTGATGGTACATTGACAATATGAATATATGTATTGATATTATATTATGTGTACGGAAACGATGAAGTGCCTGTGAATGATAAAAGAAATGGATTACATGAAATGTCTGGTTGAACATAGTAATCACTAGGATACGATTGGAATGCCAATAAGGTTAGAATGCGCGCTTGTATTGGATTTACACTTTTGTGCCCCTGTATACTCTTCGGTGTCCCTATTCACACTATGGTGCCCCTGTTTGCACATATGTGCCCCAGTCTGCACTTTGGTGCCCCTATTATGGATCTATGATGCCTTTGGTGTGGTGTAGTTGCCCAAGTATTTGACTCAAGTTACTAGTTCGTCCGGATAAATGTGAATGGAATTTACAAAATTATATTAATGTTAAAGGCTAAGGTATAGTCAAGATATTAGTAAATGTTCAATGAATTACTTAATCATATATTAGTATTGTTAAATTGATGATTATTCGATTAAAGATATATGTTTATATACATATATGAATGAGTTTGGATTGAACTATTATAGTACAAGAAGCATATGATGAATCATTTTCATTATGAAGCCTATAAGTTCTTCGTAAATGTATAATATGATTAATTTATTCATTTAGCTTTAATCTTGTTTAGTGAAAGTAAGTGATTCCAAAATGATATGTTTATAGGAAAGTTTGAGACGAATGATGAATTATAGAATGATTATTAGTTAAATATGAAAGAGTTATGTTTAAATGCACAAACTTATGGTTATGGTTGATGTTTATGCTTATGTATTGTGTGTTATATAAATGAAATGGGTGAAAATAGATATTGAAATGATAAGTTCATGGATGAGATGAAATATGATGAAATAAAAAGGATTGTTGAGTTAAAGGACTTACTTGTAAGGAAAGAATTTAATTATGATATATGTGAGTTTACTTATGTCACGAATAAATACACTAATTCGTGAATTGATAACGTGATTAAGCTTATGCTAAGAAAATGGAACAGTGATTAAGTAAATGAAATGATTCACCGTTTTAAGAAAAGGTTGATGATTATGTAATTCAGCTTATGATAATACTCTAGAATGACATATTTTTATGTATTAATTATATGTTTATTTTAAGTATGATCCTACTAATTTGAGCTATTTATGACTTTTTATCTTATAGGGACTAAATTGAAGGCAAATGTAACACCCCAAACCCGACCTAGACGTTATGGCCAAATCTGGCGATGTCACATGGAATGGAATTTGAAATCGAATTTATCAAGTTAAAACCATTTCCGTTTACTAGATTTTATTTATCTTTCATCAATTCCAAAACTATTTTCTCTTTAATTTGATTCGTTTAAAAATATATTCTGTAGTGGAAGCTTTTAAAACAGTGATATTTAAAGAAAATCGTTTACATTAGGAAAAACATTGTATTTAATAAAACCGAGTTTTTGTTGAGTTTGTAGTTTAAAGTCCATGTCAACAGTTAAAATCCAAAGTAAGCGAAAATAGTCCAAAAGTCCAAATTACATCATAAATACCCAAAAAATAATAGGAATTAAAACATTAAATGGAATTAAATCAGTTCAATAGTCATGTGGTCACCGTTGAGTCCTCCGCCGCACCGATCCGTCTAGGTCTGGGGGTTACCTGTACAGATAAACAAAAAGGGGCGAGTTTACGTAAACTCAATGTGTAATCCCCACAGAAGACATGCAACCGTCAAACAACAGTTACCAGTCAAATGCCGTCTGGGCTTAAGCCCATTATAGATACAGTCTCAGATATAAATTAGGGCCTTAGCCCATCTCAGATGCAGTATGCATATAGTAATAGAAAACAATATCCTATCCACCAGCCTCTATACACCATCTCCAACCATCTTTACACACCATGTAGGGTTTAAAACACCCACCCAGCCCTACACTCCAAGTCATACCGAATACAGCACTTATCAGTAAAATTGCAGCTGAGCTACCACATAATAGGCATGAAAGCCTTTCAGTACACTTCCTCCAATAACTAACCATCCCACTTCAATGCAGATGCAACTAAACATGCTCAATACAAATATACAGAAGTACATGCTTACATGATAATATTTAGTTATCATTCATACATACAGATTAGTAAAATGCATAAATTTAACATGCTTAATACATACATTTATACTCAGTTCACACAATTTAGGGTCTAAGTAGAGCTTACAAACCCTATAGTAAATTCACATTCAACTCGAGCGACCTGTGCAACCCTAGGAAACATTTTAGCTAAATGGGCTCACATACACCATGTGGTTTGCCTGTGTGGGCCCACAAGCCCAGATTGGCCTTAGCCCGTGTGGATCACACGGTTGGTCCAAATTTCATACGCCCACGTGGACTACCCGTGTGGGCCCACAAGCCCAATTCGGTTTAGCCTGTGTGGCATACATGGCGACACCCTGACCATCACACGGCCTTGTCCTGCGCATGGCCTGACCTTCATCGATTACACGGCCGTGCTGCCGCACACGGCCTACCACATGGGCGACCACACGCTTATGTGACGTCGACAGTGGGGTTTTTTTGGCTTTTTTCGAATCGTATTTTGTACATTTTTGGGTACACACTTGGGATCAATTCGATGCAAAATCACTCCTGAGCCTTCCAAAGCCTAAATATTATCATAATAACACTCAATTTCAGTAACATCTTCGAAACCTTAACGAAAAGATTCTATGAATGGGAACTCACAACATCAATAACGTATTCGTAAACTTACTGGTAACGAGCAGAAACCTTTAATGCTCAAATCGCTGTAGGAGTATGTAACAACCTGATTTAGACCCTAATCGAAACGGTGGTTTTGGGACCACAAATCTGAGTCAGAAAAATATTTTAAAATTATTTTCTGTGTTTATTTTTTCTGAATTTATATCTGTGAAATTTTCATGATTTAATTTTATCGTTTGAGTGTCCGATTAAATAAAAGGACTTAATCACGTATAATGAAAATTTAGTGGTTATTTCCAAAAGGGGCTGAATTGTTAGTAGCTTTCTAAATTGAAGCCTTAAAGTTGTAATTATGCCATTATTAATATAGATGGACGGTAATGGCTAAGGAAAGTAATGATTTTTATTAAATTATAAAGGTTAAATTAGTAATATGGTTAATAAACATATAATAATTAAAAGAAGTTAACATATTAATATTTTATTTCATTTGTTCATCCACCGAAAATAAGAAACTAAACAAAAGAAAAGAGAAAACCTAGGTTCAGCTATCCTTCCAAGCTCGATTTAAGGTTCGTTCTTAGTCGGTTTTTGATAATTTTTACGTTTTTTGAGATCGTTGCTTCGAGTACTACAAAACCCATGCTTAAATTTTTTATTTTGGTGACTATTTTGAGTTACGCCATTGTTGAAAGCTTGTGATTTTTGTTGTTTGATGATGAAATATGAAAGATATGTTTTAGATTAACATGTTTTGTATTGGAGTTTTTGATGATTTTGAGTATTTAGGACTAAATTGCAGAAATAATAATTTGAGGGATTAAAATGTGAAATAAATGAAACATATGGACTTGTATGAGTATAGGTAAAATTCGGCCCAACATGGGTATATTTAAATTTTGTATATTTTATGTTTTGTGCAATATGGACTAAATTGTAAAAAGTGTAAATATTAGGGGTAAAATGGTAATTTACCCATTTATGTGTTTTTGGACTAAATTGAATGAAAATATGTTTGAATGAGCTTAATTTGAATATGCTTAGATCAAGAACTAAAGAAATCGAATTTGGATCGGGGGAAAATGAAAGTTGTCGACTAGCTGCCTGTTCCGTTTTGTATCGTCCGAGGTAAGTTTATAAGCAAATAGACGTACTTAGTTTTAATTAAATGCAAGGTATATGTATGCTAAAATGAAATATATGATTTTATTTATGCTAAAGCCAAATGTGAATAAGCTTGATTACTATGTTTCCGAATTGGTTTCGACCGAGTTATGATGTCCGAAAGCCCTCTATGAACCTTAGGAATAGTTAGGATACATATGTCATGACATAGGATTCCAATATATGTGTGCGAGTAAGACCATGGCGTCGATATGTGACTTTGATATATGTGTGCGAGTGAGACAAAGTTTGGGACAGTGGCATCTATATGTGATTACATGTAAGACCACATCTGGGACGTTGGCATTGTACGATATCTGTGATTATCCGAGTGTCCTATCCAATTTCGAATGGTTCATCAGGTAAAAGAAAATCGTGAATGGATGTGTAAAACGAGCTAAATGATCAGGTATGAGTTAGCTTGTTGTTTATTTGAGATAATGTAAATAAGTAACTTGATATTTGTTACTAATTATGCGTGATACAAACGAAGATTATATGTGAATTTGGTAAGTATATTCAGCCTTGTAAATAAATGGTATGAATATTGTAGAATTGATTCTTGGATATGTATATATATGTGAGTATGTATATTCGGCCATATAAGTCGTATATGTACATGATGTTATATTATGGTTCTTGAGCTTATATAAATGTGTATGTGTATGTTTGATTATACTAAGACATTTTGGCTTAGAAAATTGAATGATATTAGGTCAAATTGATTAAGAGAGTATTCAACCAAGGTAGAATTTGTGTATGAAGATGTATTATTTATCTCATTTATAGGTTTGAGGTTAAGATTGATAATGATAATGGAATTTGGATTAGCTTAAAATGAGTTGAATATATCATTGGGTTGTTTATTTGCTTATGACTTACTAAGCTATGATAGCTTACTCTGTGTATTCATGTTTACTCTGTTTTATAGATTTTGGATTCAAGTTACAAGCTTAGGGATCGTCAACAAATTCTATCACACTATCAACCGCTTTCGGTATTTTATAAGTTGCATTTTGGAACTATGGCATCTATAGGCTGGAATGTGTTTTGAAATAATGAACTTTGGTTATGTATAAAGGCCATGCAAAAATGGCTTATTTTCTATGCTAGAAATCGATTTTGGTTTCATTTATGGTTTGAGTTCATTTTGATTATTATGTCTTGTTCTATGGATGATTATAAATCGTGTTATGTGATTGTATAATAAGGTTGGCTGTTGAATTTGGATGTGACATGAATGAATCTAGTTATATTATATATATATGCTTGGTCTTGGTTGAGCCATATTGAAAGTGTATCCAATAAATATAATGTTTGTGATGTTGCTATGTGTTTTAGCCACATGGTGTATAATAGATGTTAATTGTGCTAAGGTAGGTCATGCATTTGTAAGGTAAGAACCAAGACATTTATGCATGAAGTAAATTCGATGTCCACTTATAGACTATATTAATGATGTGTATGGTACTTAATTTAATTATCATGATAATTTAGACATATAGGGCTTAGATTAATATAAGGAGTTTGGTTTAATGACGAAGAATATGTGTGTTTAGATATTCAGTCATGGCATGTAGATGAGCTTTTATATGTCTTTACATGTACATATATATGTTATTATTATGGTTGATATGTATATGTGCATGGTTGTATAGTTTCATTGATTATTTGTAAGGTTATGAAAATGTGTAAATGAATTGTGATAGCCGAGTAGGTAAAGAATGGAATGGGTTTTATATATGTACCCGAATGCTTGTTCATAATTTGTCTAAATATCCACAACACATGAAATCCATATAGGCTAATATATACATGCCGCATAAATGAATAATAAGGTTGGTAATGATATTTGTTTTAATTGATGTAAAATTTGTGCATACGTATGACTTTTATAAAACAAGTCTAATATTCAATAATGAACTTATTGATGTGTTCTATGTCCTGTATATGTATAAAATGTTTAATATATGTATATATATATTGGATTATGCATTATTTATGCTGTGTTGTGCATGTTGAAATTTTTAAGATTTGATATTTGATTGAGTTATAAGCATAAATGTGAACTAGATCTCAAATTGCAATTTATAATGAATATTTTTATGAATATTAGTATGATTGATAATGCCTCATAACCTTAATCCGGCAACGGATACGGGCTAGGGGTGTTACTGAGTCCCCCCGAAATCTTGACCTTCGCCTAATCCAAGAGAACCAAACACAAACCTCTTTTAGAAAACTATCCACGAAACAAAGAGATAAATGGAAAACAATTACTTACCGACGAGCGCACACAACCAGTGAACAAAGAGGAGACAATTTGGACAACCAAAGAAGAGAGGGAAAAAGCACAGAAATTTCAGCAAGGAAAGGAGAAGCAAAATGTAAAAAGATGGAGAAAATTTGGGAAAATTGAAAAAAAATAAAAAAATAAAAGTCTAAATAAATTATGATCACGTCCCTTGATTTTCTCCCACAATCCACTCCTCAGACTTTTAGTTCAATCGAAATTCTGTCTGATAACTAAGCAAAAATAATACCCACGCTCGTGCAGGGATTCAAACATAGGACCTCCTGCCAACTAACACTCAACCTAACCACCAGACCAGCAGGCCCATTTTGATGTGATTCTACCAACAATTAAATATAAGCCTACTTTCCATACACAAGGCTTAGATCAGAAAATTATCAAAATTTGCCAAAGGCAGGGCTTGAACTTAGGACCTCACACACACATCCAGAACATTTAACCACTGAAGCAGATACAGATTTGTGTCACATTTTAACAGAAACAAAAATAAAAATTTTTGGGCGTTACAAGAAAAGGAAATTTGGGGGCTAAAAGCATGAATTTAAAGATAAAATGGACCAGCGTCCAAGAGGTGGCGTCGAAAATACAAATTGTGGAAGATTTGGGGCAAATGTGCAAAGAAGAGATTTTATAGCACAAGACTCTATTTAAATTCCAATTATATTAGGATAATTATTAAGGATTATTATTTAGATTTAATTTTAGCTTTCATCTTTATTTGTCCTTATTTATCTTTAATTATCTTTATTTATTTATATTTATCTTTGAGAATTTAATTAGGAATAGACTAGGTTTCCTAGCACTATAAATAGGGGATGGAGTGACACAAATTTCACTCGTCTTTTCTGTAAACACTCCCTCTCCCAAAAAGTTTAGCCTTATTCCCTTTCATATTATTTAATAAAAATTCCATTATCATTACATTTGTTTCTTTTTCCCCAAAAATCATGAGTCACTAAACTTATCTAGCCAAAGGTTGTCGAAATTCCCCAAAAAGGGTTCATGAGGCTTAGAATCCACGCTTAGCCTTCTCAACGAGTATTCATCGCTTCTCCGCACTATGGGACTAACGCTTCCGTCGATGTCCCTTCAAAAGCGATCTTTTCATATTGTACAAAGGTGGTCGCTTTGTATGTTTTGGGAAAGCTGCACAACCAGTTCGTTAGCTTACTGCGTCAGTGGTTGTCGAGCCCAATAGACAAAATGGCGTGGCATTCACCAGTGAGAAGTGATGATCTAGTGTAATACAGTCCCACAAAAGTGACAGTTGGCTAGAGTCAGGTTCCGCTAATCATAAGTTTAAAATCTAAGTAGAGCTGTTGGTCGTAGGTGTCCTCCTCCACTGTAACTGGCTTATTTTGTTCGAGAAGGATCACCTAAAAGCCAATGATAGAACCCAAGGCATATCGAGACAATCGGAGGCTGGAATCTCTCTATTAAAAAAACTCTCTCTTACTTAACTCTATCTTTCGTTATAATTTTAATTTGAATTTTCTTAATTTCAATTCAACCAAACTTTAAATTCTATTTTTTTTATTTTTTTCTAGCTACATAATTTTTCTTGGGCACAACTTTGTCCGGAATTTCGAGGAACAGGAACTTGTGCAAATCCAATCCCTGAGGATTTGACCCTACTTCCTTTATACTATTCTTTTTCATTATTTTATAAAGATAAGATATTTTTGGTGCTCTCAATGACGCATCAGCTTATAAGACCTTATTATGTTATAAATGGAAAGTATTCGGGATGTTAATGAACCTATTCATTTGTGAGTTGATAGTTATATAGTTTGATAAATCTTGAGGCATTGGTATAAGTTTATTTTTTACTTATAAAGTTCATATTTAAAATGGAATATTATGATTAAATTTTATACGAGCTTACTAAGCATTCATTGCGTATGTGGTTATCTTTCTCTTACTTTACAGATTATAGGAAGTTCGATTGAGTTGGAAGCTAGTTAGAGATATATCACAATATCCAGTGATTATATCGATAGATTTTGATATTTTGGTCATGGTTATAATGGCGTGTATAGGTAGACCTATGTCTAATATTTAGTTGATGTTTATGGCATGTAATGTTGCTTTGAATTTGTGGTACGTATGGTATTTTGTTGGTGGTTGTTAACATGGTTAAATTGATGCATGTTTGGAATGACAATATTTGGAATGTTTATAATGTGGCCAAGATGGATTATGCTTTGAGGTAGTTATGAACTATTATTAATTATATAAATGTAGTCAAATATGGTAAGTTTGGTATAGAAATAAGTTGGGTGTGATTGACTGATGAATGGATAAATATGCACATGTTTTGATAGGTTTGATGAATTGTGATTGAGGTATCTTTTGGCATATTGGTTGTATGAACATTTGGTATAAGTATTTGGTCATTTTATATATGATTTGGGTATGTTTTAAGGCCTTGTGTATATGTGCAAGTGGCTTGTAGGTTCATGAATTAAAGGGTGAGAGAAATGGCTAGATTTTAGCCATTTTCTTATCCACACAGCCTAAGACATAGGCGCGTGTCTCAGCCGTGTGTGACACACGGCCATGTGACACGGTCGTGTATCCCCTATAGATTTTAAAGGTTGTTTTACGAAGGTTACACGGCCTGGCACATGGGCATGTGGCTCGACCGTGTGACCCAAGTCAGTGAGTTACACGGGCATGAACACGGGCTAGGACACGGCCGTGTGTCCAAATTTTGACTGTTACACGGCCTAAGACACGGGCATGTGTCTCAGTCGTGTGAGGCACATGGCCTGGCCACACGACCGTGTGACCCTTGTAGTGTGAAATTTTCTATATTTTTTCATAAAGTTCTAAATGTTTCCAATTTAGTCTCGAATCATTTTTAAAGTGTTTCTAAGGTCTCGAGGGCTCAAATAAGGGACGATATGCATGTGTTTGAATGGACTATGATATGATTTATGAAATGTTTAGAAACAATTGATTATAAGTTACATTTTTACGGTAATACTCTGTAACCCTATTCTGACAACGGATACGAGTTAGGGGTGTTACAATATTTATAACTTATTAGCTTGGTGCGTACAACATGTAAATCAACATAATCTCATGTTGAAATAGGAAGTTTAGTTCTCATAAGTAATGGTTTAGACATTAATCAGGGATGTTCAATCAACAATTTCTCTAAACCATTATGCGCATAAATAAACAATTTACAAAAGTTTTTCAAACTCAATTAATAAAAGACTGAGATATAAACTCATTAGTATTAGCAAGATGAATTGTCTTAATTCCATGATCTAAAGTTAATTATTTAAACAATAAATATTGCAAACGACAACTTACAAGTTGATAACACATACGCAATTATTTTATACATGCATCTACCAAAATCATATAATATCAAAACCATCCACATGGTGGATGGATGCGCCCATATTCATTTTAGAAATGCAAGACATTAACTCTCAACTTTAGTTAGTGAGTTTCTAACAATCAATTTTCATTGAGAACAAGTAACAAATGAGAATTCTTTAAATTAAAGAATCTTCTGGTTTTTTAATGAATGTCCATATGAATTGTAGTTGTTTAAATGCATTTGTATTAGTAAACTTCTTATTTACTTTAACATGCATTTCAATTGTACTAAATTGTAACAAATTGATAATTTTACTATCATTCCATTTACTTTGTATCCACATATAAGTACTATTGCGACATTTACTACTGGAAATGTCTAAGTCGATGTGAAGTCTATAATGCCATTAAGTCAATAAATATAGTTTCCAAATAGTTTATGCAATATTCACTTCAGGGAATATGCCAAAATATTCAAATGCAGGGAATTTGGTCTAATGGTATGATTCTAGCTTCGGATGCGAGAAGTCCCGAGTTCGATTCAAAATACTTTTAAAACCTTTTTAACAAGAGTTTTGCATAATCAGTTAATTACCAAGAATAACTGCTTAGGTTATTTATATAAACAAGTCTATACTAAATATATCAATAAACGTCATATCTCAAACATAAAAATATGGCATAATGAAAAACTAGCAATTTTTTCCCACAACCATCATCATAAACATGTATAAGATTTAATTAAAAATCCAAGTATTCAAGCTCATGGAACTTTTCATTTACAATTGCTCGTGCCATTTCTCTAAATAATTAACAAACAAAATTATATAAAACATATAAACTACTATCTTTAACAATTCTTTGAACTAAATCAAATCTGAATAACCATAAAATTCATTGGTTTGTTAACATAAATTTGTATACTAGATATGTTTTAATCAAATATATTATTTAATTATAAAACCTATTATAGCGACATAAATAAATCAGTTAATATTCATTTTCATGAACAAATGAGATGCTTAAAACAATATGTAACACATATAATCAAAACTTAAAAAAAAATTTTAAATATTTAAATCATATATCAAGTTGATTTAATATTTAAAGACATACATTTTTTGTTCTACGTTGAGTCTTGACAATATGAGGTAAGCAAATTAAACTTCAGTAGTAGACTTTAAATCCAATCAAAATCTATTAAATATATTGTCTCTCTTCTTAAAAAGTTATTGGAAATTCTTGTTCTTTTCTTGCTTTCTTCATTTTTCCACTTTTGATGGTGAGAAAATTTATTACGACAATCCCCCATGACTATTATTATAGTCCAATTTACTACATCCACGTTAAAGATTATAGCTTTCAAATTCATTACATATTGTTACATTCCCTTATAGCTTTCAAATTCATTACATATTGTTACATTCTCTTTAGGGAATGACTAGGTTTTGTGGTTAAAGACTTTTGTTCAATCATAAGTAATTTTTTTTCATGATATTGCTACCGTAGGAGCACATTTGAATCATGAAAAGTTGAACGAGTTCTCTCTTGCACGGTTCTCATCAGTAATATTCTTCCACGTAATTTTAATTGAGAACTTATTCTGAATATTATAGTGTTATACTCACAGTTTTAAAAAAACTTGCAACTGCAAGTGCATCAAGCCATAACGAGCTTTAAATAGATTTACTATATTCTATTGCTCATAAGTAGATCTTTCACAGTCAAATATTTCGCTTTCAACCCCTTAACGGGGATGATGACAAAAGAAGATCACAAAGATAGTCACGATCAATCCAGTTTATAACAAGAGTAATAAATATAAACCAATAACCCATTCCTCTTTTGATTCATATGAAATGTAATCATTTTTTCATTCACAATACTAATATGATATTCATTATAATGAATATATTTTAAAACTAATGCATTAGCCATCACAAATTTTGTGCTTTTTATATATTGATATATTAGCTCTTCTGGAGCTTTAAACTGATTTTGTACTATCAAATATTGGAATAGTATTTGTTTGTTTCAGTACCAAATAAGATAAATATTTTCTATTTGTAATGATAGAATTTATTACTGCATTCTCATATTCTTCCTAAAAAAATATTAAGAAAAACAAAATATTTGAGCATACGCCACATATGTGGTCAATAATCTTTCATATGACATTGATAACACATGTTATCTTTACCCTTTTAAGAGTAATCTTGAGAACTCTCTTTGTTCTCTTATTTATTAATATGTTCCCACTTTTAGTTGTTCATGGTTATATATTTTATTCTCTTTATGTTTTCATTTGCTTCATTTGCTTCAGGGAATGCAACAAATCTGGTAGGATAGACTTCTAAATAGCTCCATTGATTCTTTATTTCATAATCACCATCGCAAAACATGCATGGATTTCAAATCAAAATCTATTTATTCATGTTGTTATGATTAGTCTTAAATTATAACAAACATGATATAATAAATAAATCATAATAAAATATACCTGAGGTTTTTTAACATTATTGTTATCACCCTAGCTATTATCACGAGCGCTATTACAAGTAGTAAAACAACTTTATTTTCGTAATCACATTTATAATCTAATAGTAAAAAAATCATTTAATAAACAAAATCAAAATTTTCATGTACGATGCTTGAAAGTTATCCTATACACATTGTACCAAATTTCAATACCACATATATGTTATAAAATCTTATGATGCTTTAATCATATATTTATAAATTCAATTTTAAAAGATATAATACAATAATTTCAAGCATATTTAATAACAATAATTTAATCATAAAAAATTTTAATCATCCAAATATCATACATATTTTAATTTAATAAAAGAATCTTAGTTTAAAAGAAACCTTAAAGTAATAATATTTTTCATAAAATAATTTTACAAAAAATCAATTAATAAAGGAGAAAAACATATCATGTAAGGATTACATAAATTTCTTTGCATAATGATTACTCATAATGCGCAAGCCTCAATTGAAGACTGAAATAATAGTAGCTCTAGAAGACAATTGACAACAGCTTGAGTAGCAAATTTGAGTGACCGATTATTGCATTGGTTGTTGCTTGAAACGGGTAAGACTTAGTGAAAGGGAAAAATTTTTGTGACTTATGGAGAAAAACAATTAAAAGAGAATCGTGCTGATATCATGTTATAAAAAAAAGAATAAAAAACAAGGAGAATGAGAGAGCAAAGGTAGAGCGTATTTTATTGATCAATCAAAATATTTACAAAGCTTCTCTAAAGTTTTTATTTATAGGCATAAGAAGTGTAAATGAAGTATAGATCTACTTCTACTGACTATTAGAATTTAAAGTATATTAAAACTTAACTTGATCTTGATGGACATCCACTTAATATGATATTCATAACAATAATAACAATTTTTTAATGTAGAACACTTTTAGTAAATGATATTTTATTTATTTTATAATTAATAGTTTATGTTGAAGTTTATTAAATTATTTTTTATTATTAATTTAAGATCGAGTTAAAGGTTTTTTTCATTACCTTTCATTCTATCTTTAATTAAATGGTTTCTACTTAAGTTGATTAAATCATTTTATTAATAAAGTTACTAATAGATCTAAGATCTCTTTCATCAAAAAATAAATTATGATATTCTAGGAGTAAAACATGATTAATAAACACCCTATTTATTTCAAATCATAAATAGAAATAAATCAATATGCCTATTTTATCCTTGAATTTAAGTTTGTATGCCCATTTTAGTCTTAGCCTCCCTGAATTTGTGGTCTATTGCTAATGTTTAATGCTTTGGGCTACTTTTCGGCCTTACGCTATGAAAGATACTACCAAGTAATAAGCCCATTTTTCATTTTTAGTGGACCACAAAGTTTTCTGCCCACTTCAACTTTTGAGTTCACAAGGGTTTAAATATAATATTAATCTATATTTACATTTTTATTTAAACCTTGATTGAATTGATATCATGAATCAACTGAATATGAATTTGGTTAAAAAAATTACAAAAATATTTTTTTTATAAAATAAGTTATATTATTCGAAGATTGTCCATGGGCTGGGTTGAGTCCTCACAAAGTTCTAGGCCCGATTGATATGCTCGAACCCAGCCCGACCAAAAAATGGAATTAATTTTTTTCCAAGACCGTCCCGGATAAAAATCCTAAAACTCAAACTCGACTTAGCCTGCCCATATTAAAATTTTTATTTTATTTTTTATATAAAAAATTAAAAATACAATTCATCAAAAACACTAAAAATATTAAAATAAATATATCCCAACAAATTGAAGATAAATTTTAAAAAAAAAATCTTTATACTAAAATAACATTAAGATATGTGCAATTTAACAAACTATCTTTTTATATTCTATATAAAATTGGGAATTTTAACCCAAAATATCTCAACATTATTTTTTTTTCAATCTTACTATTCCAACCAAAATCATATTTAAATTTATATAATTTTTTTATAAATTTATTACATAATTGTCATCCACATTATAAGTCTTCCATAATCTAGCCCACACTTTAAATTCTAAAGTGAAAATTCAACTCAATTTTATTCAAACCTATGTTTAAAATTTAATTAATGTAAATTTTATTCTATATTTTAAGAGTTTGAGCCAATTGGTTTTTTTAATAACTCAGTTGTGAAATTATAAAAAAAAATTATATTTTTATAAAGTAACAAATATTATTTTGAGAATTTTTGAGTAAATTTTTGTCGTGTCTCATTAAAGGGGACAATCGAATATTTATATACATAGCTACTGTACATGGAATTGACGTTCTTAGTAGACTTTATGCATGATGGACATGTATACTGCTCTAGCTGCCTGCTGGGCACTCATTGGGAATATGCGAGCTGAGATTGCGAGATCCTCTTGTGAGCACCCACTGACGTGTGCGAGTTGAGTCTGTGAGCTCCCTTTGCGAACACCCCTTGTTGACTTTGTATTGTGAGGCTTGCACATATCCATCTAGTAGACCATACCCGGGTCGCGGGTAGGCAACCCAAACCTTATCTGGCTTTCAGGTCGGTGATCATAAGTATATAACAATCTAGTCCCTCCTATTAGGTCTAAGGAGGGCTATAAAGTGGCGTTCCTTAGAGACATCACTTCATATTTATACAACTTGCTAAATACGTAGCAACCACTGGGATGTGACATTAGTTTTACCACATGTACAGGTGGATCATATCTGTTTATATCTGACCGTTGATGGTCCTCGGTTATTTGAACTGTCAAAACACTGGGAAGAGGTTTGAAAACCCTAAACTTATAATTTTATCATTTTTTACAAGCAAGGTTTATTGAAGCTTTCTTTAAGGTAAATCTTGGTCTATCGCGAGAGCGTGCTTTGAAGATCCTTGTAGAAGCCAACTTCTAACTTCTTTGTCTGCAGTTCAAAAGAAGAAGAAATGAGTCAAGTTTTGAGTATGCGGTGGATTCAAATCCCCAATTTTACTTACAAATTTTTCGTTCCTGAGGGACCATACAGGCTTTGTAACATCCCGAATTAGAGCCTAGTCGAAATAGTGGTTTCGAGACCACAAATCTGAGATAAAAATAATTATTTTATGATTATTATGAGGTTTATGTTATAAATTCATGCATGTGTTAAAGTTTCATGAAGAAATTCTATGCATAAAGCGTCTAATTGCATTTTAATGACCAAATTGAATAAAGTGTCAAAGTTGCATTCTAGAAGCTTTAAGCATGAAATTGCTTTAGATTATAAATTAGAGGGTCCTAAGTAGCAATTTGACCAATTTCTATAAATTTGGACAAAAATGGACATGCGTGGGAAAAATGTAAAAGAGAAACCCTAGGGGTATTTTGGTCATTTCGTAATTAAAAGAATAAAAAGGGAAAAATAAGTCAAAATTGGTGTCCATCTTCTTCCTTCATTTCTGAAAATTGCAAGACACGATAGCTAGGGTTTGTTCAACATTTCCAAGCTTGATTGTAAGTGCATCCTAGCCCCGTTTTTAATGTTCTTTGTATTTTTGAAGTCCTTGAAGCATGATCTACCCATTTCTAGCTATATTTTAAGCTAGGGTTCATGTATAAAATTTGAACCATGTGTGACATGTATGTATTATGATGATTAATGGAGGAATATGAATGTTTGAGGCATGGTAAACATCTTTTACTAGGTGATTTTTAGTGAAAACACCTAAACAAGGGACTTATTTGTAAAAGTGTAAAAGAGAATAGTAATAATGTGAAATAAAAGAAAATATGGGCTAATATGAGCATATTAAAGGTTCGGCTAGGCTTAGGTAACCAAGAAAATGCATGCATTTCATTTTACGAGCTTAGGGCCTAAATCGTAAATATGTGAAAGTTTAAGGGTCAAAATGTAAAATTTCAAAAGTATGAATTATGGGCCCATTTGAACAATGTGAATATTAAATAAGTTAAATTTGGTATTATAGATCAAGAATAACGTGAATCGGGACTTGATCAAGGAAAGAATAAAGTACACGACGATTAAGCTCGGCTATCATCATTTTGTACCGAGGTAAGTACATATGCAAATAATGTGGTGTTGTAGTATGTTTTTAATGCTTTAATATATTGTGATAAATGTTTTATTGTGATTATGAGTTATATACTTATGGATTGCTATGAAAGCATGAATGTTATTATGGTCATTATCCACGACGTTACGAGTAAGTACGATGGTGATACTATACGCAAGTGAGGAAAAATACCATTTTAACCTTAAGAATAGTTTAGGATACAAGTGACATGTCACTAGAAACTAAGAAGTCAACTCGTGAAGTGGTCCAGGTTCGTGAGATATGTGGCATCTAAGCTCGTTGAGAGGTCCGAGTTTATTATGGATGCGAGTATCAAGGCTCGTTGAGAGGTCTGAGTTTATTATGGATGCGAGTATCAGGGCTCGTTGAGAGGTCCGAGTTCATAATGGATGCAATTCATGTAACATCCGAGCTAGTTGAGAGGTCCGAGTTCATTATGGATGTGTTACATGTTATGTGGTAGCCTAGGCTACATTTGTAAATGTGGCACTTATGTGCAAGGTTTTTGTGAATCCAATAGTATTCCGAGAGTTCAACAGGTAATGTAATGAATGTAATGAGAGTCCCGAGGAGGACATATGAAAGAGGTACGGTTATGGATACTTTACGATGAGTACAGGTATGTACGCTAAACCTATGAGTAATGCCTTAATAAAGATCGATTTACGATGAGCAAGTATATATGTGCGTATGATGAGTAAGTAGAAAGGTTTGAATGATGAATAATCTTCTTGTATATATTACTATGTTTCTGCATGTTGATTCTGTAACATCCCAAAATCGGGCCTAGTCGGAACAGTGATTCCGGGACCACAAATCCGATGTCAAAATATTTATTTCATGATTATTATGAGGCCTAGAATATAAAAGTAAGCATGTGTTTAAGTTTCATGAAGAAATTCTTAGTGTAAGGTGTCCAATTGGAAATTAGGGACCAAATTGAATAAATTGCAAAGCTTGGATCCTAGAAGAAATTTGCATGAAATTTCTTTAGATTATTAATTAGAAGGTCTTAAAGAGTAATTTTCCTAATTTCTAAGTTTTTTGACAAAAATGGGCATGCATGGAAAATTTTGGAAGTTTAGTAAGGAAAGGCATTTTGGTCATTTGATAATAAAATCAATAAAAACGGAAAATGAAGGCAAAAATCAGCCATTCTTCGCCCTCTTGCTGCCGAAATTCTAAGGGACATCATAACTAGGGTTTCTTCACTTTCCAAGCTCAATAGTAAGTGACTTCTAGCCCCGTTTTTAATGTTATTTGTATTTTTGAAATCCTTGTGACATGTTCTCTCCATTTCTACCCATATTTTAAGCTAGGGTTCATGTATGCAGAATGACCCATGTGTGACATGTTTGTTCTTTGATAATTTATGGGGGGATATGAAAGTTAGATGTGTGTTAAACATATTTTCCTAAGTGATTTTCATGGAAACCCCTAAAAGGACCTTTTTGCAAAAGGTACAAAATATGTGGTAGAAATGTGAAATAGAGGAAAATTTTGGGCTAGTATGAGTTTATAATTCATTCGGCTAAGCTTGGGTAACCAAGGAATTGCATGTATTTCATTTTACGAGCCTAAGGACTAAGTTGTAAAATTTTGAAATGTTAGGGGCAAACTAGTCATTTTGTCCGGGTGAATTTTAGGTCCGAAATAAATAACATGAGGTATTAATAATTTATTTTTACTGATATAGACCCCGAGGAACCGATTCCGGAGATCGATCGTGGAAAACGAAAGTTTTCGGAATAATTAAAATACGGAACCTAAGCAATTACTAGGTAAGTTCATGTAACTCGAATGTAAACTATCTTTAAAATACATTAAAGATGTATGTACATGTATGAATTATAATAGTCATATTTATTGTATGACAACTCATGAAATATTAATGTTATGATGAAATGTCCCGGTTGAATAAAAGGGATGTCTGATGTATTACTTGAAAACGAAATAATGGTATAAAGGATCTAGCCCAGACGAGTGATCCTATAGTGATCTAGCATCCCAGAGAATATGTGTGCTTTGAAAGATTTAGCCCGAACGGGTAATTCAAATAGGATCTAAATTTAGCCTAGACTGGTAAATCAGACCTGAACTCATAGGAGTATATGTCATTGTAGGGGATTTAGCCCGAACTGGTAATCCTGACATTACTCTGTGAGTTACGTTGTGGGGGATTTAGCCTGGACTGACAATCCCGCCATAAAACTGAGGTTCACGGGAGTCTGTATTTAAAGGATCACTTGTATGATTAGATGGTAAACAAGATATCCATCGAGATTCCAAGAAATTCGACGGGATTAAAATGTTAAATGAGAATATACATGTTTGAATTTCTGAGCCCATCTATGAAGGATGTTACATTGTACTGGCATGAGACTAACTTGATGGTTGAGTACATTGATAGGAAATTTTACTATGAATGTTTGGCCTGAATGACTTGTAGGATTGCATGCTAAGTACCCGGTAAGTTTACTTTACTGTTATCCGGACTTACTAAGCATGTTAATGCTTACCCCCTCTCTTTTCCCTATTTTATAGAGCTTGTGGACTCGTGAAGATTGGAAGACGATTGGAGCATTGTCAACACTATCAACTTGTTTTTCTTTGGTATATAGATACTTTATTTTGTTTCAATGGCATGTATAGGTTTTGGTTATTTTGTGATCTGTGTTATTGGCTGGCCTATGTAAAGGCTTAAATATTAAACTTATTCTTTTTGTATATGTCCATAAGACACGGCTCATTTTGATGTAGGCTATGACCTACTAATTGTGCTTGTTTATGGTTAAATGTTCTTGTGCTGATTAAATGTGGTATATTATAAATAGACATATGAAATGTGGCCAAATCACTTGGGATGGCTAGGTCATAATTGGCAATGGGTTATAATAATAAGCCAAGTCTAAATGTGTTTTTGAATGAGATGTAAATACTAAATACAAAGAGGATAAATTAGCATGTACATAATCGATGAGATGAGGTTCACATGCAATAGACCATTTATGGTAGTACTTGGGCCTATTTAGGCCATGTTAAACATCATTGAGGTTCACGAATATCAATGGTTATTGAGGGTGACCATTGGCTTAGATTTGTAGCCTCCAAAAAGGTCCACACGGATAGACATGCGGGTGTGTGTTTAGGCTGCATTTGACACATGGTCAACCCCACGAGCGTATGGTATGGCCATGTGTCCCCAGCACCTAAAATTTTTAGGTTAGAATGCATGGTAGTAAACACACGGGTAGAGACACGGCTGTGTGTCCCAACCGTGTGGAGGACACGACCTAGTACATGGGCATGTGTCTTGGCCATGTGTCCTTAAATGCATGATGATGTCATCAACAGAATGCTTGAGTTTTTGGGCACGGGAGACAACACAGGCGTGTTTAGACCGTGTGAAGTACACGGGCCATGGACACGGGCATGTGCTCGATCATGTGAAAACCCTTGTAGGTCCGAAATGAAAAATAAATTCAATTAATTCCACACGGGTAAGGGATACGGGCGTGTCCCAAAGCACACGGGCGTGTGAGGCTTAACCTAGGAAATTTTCCAAAAACTTTCTTAAGTTCTCGGTTTAGTCCCGGACTATTCTCAATGTATGTTTTGGGCCTCGTAGGTCCTTAATAGGGATATTATGAATATAATTGATTGGTTTTAATTTGGAATGAAATTTTATAGCCCGAATTTTTTTGAAAATGTCATGTTCGTGCACAGTAATGCCGTGTACCTTGTCCCGGTCTCTAGTACGGGTAAGGGTGTTACATTTAGTGGGATCAGAGCTACAATTTAGTCAGTTTTAGGACTAACGTAGCATATGTCGAGTATATCTATACATGCCATTATACAAGTTATGATAGTGTGATATCTCCTAACCATTTTTAATTGTATTTGAATATAGTAAATGTCTTCCAATCAAACTCAAGATGAGTCCGAAGGAGTCGAAAGCCATGCTCCAGCTTCCGTTCAACGAGCTACTGCTAGTAGTAGTATAAGGCTTATGTCTGAAGGCCGAGAAAAGGCAAGAGCTTCCTTTTTTGAGATGATGGATGAATGGTTTGGGGATTATTTGAGAAATCGCCCCAGTAACCACGACCTCCTCCACCCCCTGCTCGACCTGAAGGAGAAGTGCCACAAGGTGTGGTACCCGTGAGAATTGGTAAGGCGCTTGTGAATAAACTTCGGAAATATGGTGCCGAAGAGTTTAGGGCCACAATTGATGACGATCCGAAACGTGCCGAATTTTGGCTTGAGAATACCATGAGAGTTCTCAACAAACTGTCTTGTACTCCTAAGGAAAGTTTGAATTGTGCAGTGCCGCTATTGAAGGAAACTGCATACCATTAGTGGAAGACCGTATCCTCAGTAGCGCTGAGGAAAGAGTTATCAGCCAAAGGTTCTTAGACTAGAAACGGAAGGAGTTCTTGGAACTCTAACAAGGAAACAGAACCGTTTCAGAATACAAAAGAGAGTTCGTGAGACTAAGCCAGTATGCAAGTGAGTGGGTCCAATCGGAGGCAAAAATGTGTAAGCGCTTCGAAGAAGGTCTAAATGAAGAAATCAAACTGTTAATCAGGATTCTTGAAATAAGAGAGTTGGCTACGTTAGCCGATCGAGCCAAGAAGGCTGAGGAACTGAATAATGAAAGAAAGCGAGAAAAGAGAGAAGCTAGAGCTTCGAGTAAGAGATCTAGCGGCAGAACATACTCTTTTCCTACAAAGAAATTGAAGAGTCAACAAGAATGCTCCACTGTATCTGTAGGATATTCGGGCAAAATAAGAAGCTTTAAACGACACAACTCGAGGTCTTTTTCCTCTAAGGTAACTAGTGTGAGGAGTGTAGATGATCAAAAGCTGAGATGTAAGAGCTGCAGCAAGTTTCATTTCAAGGAATACCGAATAAAGAGTGGGGCATATTTTAAATGTGGTTCCCTTAACCACTTCCTTAAAGACTATCCGGAATGAGCCGATAAAGAGGTGGATTTAGCCCCAAAGTCTAATGTTCCTAATCTTCAAAGTAGACCGCCATGACATCTTGGAAGTGCAAGTGGTAGTCGAACTGCTGTCAAGGATACGACTGTAAAATAAGAGGCTCAAGCCCCGGCAAAGACTTATGCGATACGCGCTAGAGAGGAAGCTTCAACTCCCGATGTTATTACGAGTACATTTTCTCTTCATAATACTCATGTCATTGCCTTAATTGATCCGAGATCGACCCATTCGTACATATGTATGAAATTGGTGTCTACCATGAACATGTTTGTGGAATCAACAAAATTTTTAATTAAGGTGTCGAACCTTCTAAGCAAGTCGGTATTAGTAGATAAAGTTTGTAAGAATTATCCTTTGACGATTCAAGGACATTGTTTTCTAGGAAATCTTATGCTTTTTCCATTTGACGAATTTGATGTAATACTTGGTATGGATTGGTTGACCATCCATGATGTGATAGTAAACTGCGGTAGCAAGTACATGGAATTTAAATGTTCAGATGGTGACATTATCCAAGTTGATTCGAATAAGTTGAATGCACCGCCAGCTGTGATTACTTCAATGATGGCTCAAAGGTATATAAGGAAAGGATATGAAGCTTACCTTGCATTCATACTGAATACTAAAGAATCTGAATTGAAGATTGAGTTGGTACCGATAGTCCGTGAATATCCGGATGTGTTCCAAGAAGAGTTACCAGGGTTACCTCCTGTCAGAAAAATGGATCGATGAGGTTGTGCATAGACTATCGGTAACTTAATAAGGTGACTATTAAGAATAAGTATCCCTTGCTAAGGATTAACGACTTGTTCGACCAGTTGAGGGGAGCCACCGTATTTTCAAAAATAGATTTGATCTGGCTACTACCAGTTACGAGTTAAAGAGGCAGATGTGCTTAAGACTGCCTTCAGGACAAGGTACGGACACTACGAGTTTCTCGTCATGCCTTTTGGTCTAAAAAATGCCCTAGCTGCTTTAATGAATCATGTATTCCGACCATACTTGGATAAGTTTGTAGCAGCACTCATAGATGATATTTTAATCTATTCCCAGAATGAGTCCGAACATGCTGAACATTTGAGGACTGTTTTACGGACTTTACGGGATAAACAAATCTATGCTAAGTTTAGCAAGAGTGGGTTTTGGATTCAAGAAGTCAGATATCTCAGTCATATTGTGTCGGGTGATGGCATCTGAGTTGATCTGAATAAAATTTCTGCTTTTGTCAAGTGGAAGCCGCCAAAGAACGTAACAGAGGTTAGAAGCTTTTTGGTCTTAGCCGATTATTACCAATACTTTTTGAAAGGATTTTCAATGATTGCAACTCCCTTGACGAGGTTACTGCAAAAGGATGTTAAGTTTGAATGGTCAAAAAAATGTCAGCAAAGTTTCGATAAATTGAAGACACTACTGACAGAAGCTCCAGTTTGGTACAACTCGAACCGGGAAAAGAATTTGTGATGTACAATGATGGGTCCTTAAATGGACTGGGTTGTGTGCTTATGCAAGAGGGCAAAGTGATAGCTTATGCCTCGAGGCAATTGAAATTTGGAGCTAGCTGCTATTGTATTTGCCTTAAAAATTTGGAGACACCATTTGTATGGTGAACTTGTCGTGTATCACCGATACAAGAGTCTGAAGTACTTGATGACTCAAAAGGAATTGAATCTGAGACAGCGAAGGTGGCTAGAGTTGATTAAGGATTATGAGCTTGTGATTGATTACCATCCAGGTAAGGCGAGTGTAGTCGCCGACGTGTTGAGCAAAAAGTCCTTGTTTGCTCTGAAGGTTATGAACATGCATTTGGCATTATCTAATAATGGTTCAGTTTTGGCAGAGTTGGGAGCCAGCCGACCCCCAAAAGGTTGAATATGTCATGTTGCATGTCATAAAGTATGTTTGAATGTTTGAGTGATTGTGGGTGACTATTGGCTTGGAAAATAGCCTTCAAATGGTCCACATGGGTAGACACACGGGCGTGTGTCTAGACCATGTGTGATACACGGTCTACCCCATTGGCATGTTGAATGATCATATGTCACCCGCACATAAAATTTCTAAGTTAGTATGCATGTGTGAAAACCCCTGTAGGTTTGAAATGAAAAATAAATTATAAAAATTCCACACGGGTAAAGGACACGAGCATGTCCCAAAGCACACGGTCATGTGCATTACCTTCACACAGGCGTGTGAGGTTTAAACCTAGAAATTTTTCTTAGAATTTTCTTAAGTTCGCGGTTTAGTTTCAGATTGCTTTTAATGTATGTTTTGGACCTCCCAGGTCCATAATAAGGACAATATGATCTTATTTGATCAGTTTTAATTTAGAATGAAAGTTCATGACCCGTATTTTACGAGGATGCCCTATTTATGTAATGTAATGCCTCGTACCTTGTCCCAGTCTCTGGTACGGGGGAAAGGGTGTTAAATTTAGTGGTATCAAAGCTATGGTTTAGTCGATTCTCGAACTAACCTAGTGTATTTGAGCCTAGCTATACATGCCATACATATATATATAAGTAATGATAGTGTGACGACTCTTAACAACATTAAAATGTGTTTTCATATAGCAAATGGATCCTGACAGAGCAGTGGCGGATGACGTAGAAAGTAACGCACCTGCTCCAGCAGAAGGAGCGGAGCCATCTAAAAGTAATCCCAAAACTGTCAGTAGAGGAGAAGGAGGCAAAGAGGCCTTCCTCCACATGATGAATGCGTGGTATACGGAGTTCATTTGAATAAACCCGAATGCTCAACCTCCCCTACCTCCCCCAAATCCTCAACTCGCACCTGTGATGCCTCAACATATGGATTTTATAAGATTTACTAGAACACCTATTGATAGAATTCGGAAATAAGGTGCCAAAGAATTTAGGGCAAATGCTAATGATGACCCTGAAAGAGTTGAGTTCTGGTTAGAGAACTCAATACAGATATTAGAAGAATTATCATGTACACCCGAAGAGTGCTTGAAATGTGCCATATCCCTGTTGTGAGATACAGCCTATCACTGGTGGAGAATACTGATATCTGTAGTACTACCAGAGAGGGTTACTTGGGAATGCTTTCAAGAGGAATTTTGAAAGAAATACATTAGTGAAAGATTCATCAAACAGAAGCGTAAGGAGTTCCTAGAATTGAAACAGGGCCGAATGGCAGTTAGTGAATATGAGAGAGAATTCGTCAGACTTAGCAAATATGCTCGAGAGGGCGTACCCTCCGAGGCTAAGAGGTGTAAAAGATTTGAGGATGGACTCAATAAGGATATTAAGACATTAGTGGGTATTCTTGAGTTGAAAGAATTTGTAGTACTTGTTGAACGGGGTTAAAGAAAGGAAGAAGGCCGAGTCTGATGCAAGAGATACAAGAAAAAGGTACATAAGTAAGTCATTGCCATCTTAGTCTAAGAAATCTAGAGAAATGTATTCTCGTTCACATGTGTCGGGTGGACATTCCTACAGGAATCGTAAAAAGTAGAATTTAGGTTTTAGATCTCAAGCTAAGTCTGTGGCGAGCATGGGTAACGCTAAACCTTCCAAGGCTGAATGTCCACAATGTGGAAGATGTCATTCTGGAAATTGTAGAGTGAGTGAAGGATCATGTTTTAAGTGTGGTTCTTTAGACCACTTTATTAAGGACTGTCCCGAGATGATGGAAAAAGAAAGATTTCAGAGTCTAAGACCGTGTGGCGAGCTTCTAGAGGAAGACCCTCGAGAAATGCCAGGAATGAATCTGGTAGTAAGAATGTAACGTGAGATACAACAGTGAGGTCTGAAGCTAGGGCTCCGACTAGAGCCTATGCCATACGTGCACGCGAAGACGCAACTTCTCCTGATCTAATCACTGGTAAATTTTCTCTCTATGATACTAATGTTATTGCTTTGATAGACCCTGGCTCCACTCATTCATATGTGTGTATGAAATTGGCATCTAGTATGAATATACGTGTTGAGTCTACAGAATTTGTAATTAAGGTGTCTAACCCGTTAGGAAAGCATGTGATAGTTGATAATGTATGTAAGAAATGTCTTTTTATGGTTAGAGATCATTGTTTTCCAGCCGACTTGATGTTGTTGCCGTTTGAAAAATTTGATGTCGTATTGGGTATGGATTGGTTGACACTACATGAGGCTATAGTGAATTGTAGACAGAAAGTTATGGAACTGAAATGTGAAAACGGTGAAATTCTTTGGGTTGAATCAGATAATGTAGATAAGTTTCCAATGATGATATCTTCGATGGTTGCTCAGAGATATATGAAAAAAGGGTATGAAGCTTATTTGGCATATATATTGAATACAAAGGAGTCCGAATTGAAAATCGAATTAGTGCCGATTGTGTGAGAATATGTGGATGTATTTTATGAGGAATTACCAGGTTTACCTCCAGTTAGAGAAGTTGAATTCAGTATTGAGTTGATGCCAAGGATGGAACCTATCTCTTTTTCCCTATATAGGATGGCCCCGACTAAACTGAAAGAATAAAAATCACAGTTACAAGAGCTAACCAATAAGGGTTTTGCGAGACCAAGCTTTTCGCCATGGGGTGCTCCTATACTATTCGTGAAAAAGAATGACGGCTCTATAAGATTATGCATTGACTACCGATAGCTCAATAAGGTGACAATAAAAAATAAGTACCCTCTTTCAAGAATTGATGACTTGTTCGATCAACTGAAGGGAGAGACGTGGTTCTCTAAGATAGACTTGAGGTCCGAATACTACCAGTTACGAGTGAAAGAGCCTGATTTGCTAAAGACTGCCTTTAGAACGAGGTATGGCCACTATGAGTTTCTTGTTATGCCATTTGGACTAACAAATGCTCCTGCCGTGTTTATGGATTTAATGAATCGGATTTTTTAGCCATATTTAGATAAGTTTGTTGTGGTGTTTATCGATGATATTCGGATTTATTCTAGAGATGAGGTAGAGCATGCCGAGCATTTGAGGACTGTTCTGCAGACTCTGAGGGATAAACAGTTATATGCCAAGTTTAGTAAAAATGATTTTTGGCTTCGAGAGGTTGGGTTCTTAGGCCACATTGTTTCAGGATATAGTATGCGAGTTGACCCTAATAAGATTTCTGCTATTGTCGAATGGAAGCCGTAGAGGAACGTAACAGAAGTTAGGAGCTTTTTGGGTTTAGCCAGTTATTACAGACGGTTTGTGAAACGATTTTCAATGATATCCACCCCAATGACGAGGTTGTTGCAAAAGGATGTTAAGTTCGAATGGACAGAGAAGTGCCAACAGAGTTTTGAGAAACTAAAAGCGTTGTTAACCGAGGCACCAGTGTTAGTACAACCGAAATCAAGGAAAGAATTTGTGATTTATAGTGATGTATCCTTGTATGGATTAGGTTGTGTCCTTATGCAAGAAGGTAAGTTAGTATGCTTCGAGGCAACTGAAGCCCCATGAGAAGAACTATCCCACACATGATATAGAATTAGCCGCTATTGTATTTGCTTTGAAGATTTGGCGGCATTATCTATTCGGTGAGAAATGCCATGTCTATTCAGACCATAAAAGTCTTAAATATCTGCTGACTCAAAAGGAATTGAACTTGAGGCAACGAAGGTGGCTTGAATTGTTAAAAGATTATGAGCTTGTGATAGATTATCATCCCGGTAAGGCAAATGTGGTTGGCGATGACTTAAGCAGAAAGTCTTTATTTGCTTTGAGACCTATAAATGTACGACTAGCCCTATTTCATGATGGTGCTATTCTAGCATAGTTAAAAGCTAGATCGAATTTTCTTTAACAAATTTGTGATGCTCAAGAAGCCAATAAAGAGTTGCAAGCTAAGAAAGCTCAGTGTGAGTCGAGTTGTGAATCAGATTTCCAGAGAGATCCTGATGGTTGTTTGAGGTTCTGTGGAAGGATTTGTGTTCCGAAGAATGCTGAGTTAATTCGGGATATTTTTTATGAGGCTTATAATAGAGGTATGTCAGTTCACCTAGGTAGCACAAAAATGTACAATGATTTAAAGAAAATGTATTGGTGGAATGGCATGAAAAGAGATAAATCCGAATTTGTATCAAGATGCTTGATTTACCAACAAGTAAAGGCCTAACACCAGGTACCTTCAGGTATGGTTATGGATACTTTACGATGAGTACAAGTGTGTATGCTAAACCTATGAGTAATGCTTTAATAAAGATTGATTTACGATGAGCAATTATATATGTATGTATGATAAGTAAGTAGAAAGGTTTTAATGATGAATAATCTTCATGTATATGTTGCTATGTTTCTGCATGTTGATTCTTTACTACCATTTCATATTATTTGTATGTGGACTTACTAAGCTTTAATGCTTACTCCCCTCTCTTTTCAATTCCTTATAGTTCTGCCAAGCTAGCTCGGCGACAGGAAGCTGTCGGAGTATTTGATCACACCATCAAAAGACTATTAGGTATAGTGAAATTATTATTTTGAGTATGGCATGTATAGGAAACTTGGTCATTTTGTGATATGTGTCATACTATTTGGCCAAATTGTGAAGGCCTATGATAATGATGATTCCTTTTGTAACACCCAAAACCCGGCCCAGACGTTATTGCCGAATCTGAAGTGCCACATTAGAGTTGAAAACCCACGTTCCGTTTTAGTGTTTTAAAAACCATATATTTTGTTGAGTTAACAAAGTGTATAGAAGCTGGGCACCAGGTAGGTATCTGAGACAGAGGAGGTGAGCCATGAAGGCTGCTTAAGTACCAAGCATTTGATTGGATCCAATCCTAGACATGCCCACAACCATAGCCACACTTTGTTATATCGAGTTTTAAAATTTGTTCAAGTGGACATCTTTGATAAATCGGTTAATCGTGGCGTTGAGCTATTTTGAAAACAAGTATCATTTTGAAAACACGTCCTAAGTCTAGCCCATTTCATTAATTATCAACCAGGTTTAAAGTTATTAAAATTAAAATAATCCCGAAAAGAAATAAAAGGAAAGTTAAAATGGCCTTATTACAACCCCAAAATAAATAATAATTAAAGGAAATTTAATGAAAACCAACGCTTATTTAAAAGTCCAAAGGCGATCACCGTGGCTACTCTAAATCCCCTCCGGCCCAAGTCCCCACATCAAAGCTCACCTGCGAGGTTAAGAAAATGGGGTGAGTTTGGAAACGCAGTGTGCAACAAGCCCCTTTTAGAGCCCAAAACAATAATAGCCTGTTGGGCCTAAGCCCAAATCCAATCTCAACATGTACTGGGCCGTAGCCCTTTTCATATTTCATATTACTGGGCCGAAGCCTTTACTATAAACGGTATGGCCCATAAGCCCATTTCAATATCACATGTAATGTCAATGAGAGAATGCAAGCCCATTTGGGGAGACTACTCAACCCACCATCCGCTACTCTCCACCCGTACCAACCAACACACCATGTGGGGATTAACTCGACCCACCCCGCCATAACTCTCCACTGGCAGCATAGTTGCTTTATCATATAACTGGAGGCCTAGCCTCTTTTAATAACTGGGGCAAAGCCCTTTTAATAACTGGGGCATAAGCCTTTTTAATAACTGGGGCATAAGCCATTTATCATAACTGGGGCATAAGCCCTTTATTATAACTAGGGCATAAGCCCTTTATCATAACTAGGGCATAAGCCCTTTTACACTTCCTCCATCCATATAAAAACCCAACCCAATGCATTTATGAATACATCATGTGCATATCATACATATCATGTGCATAGCATACATGTCATGTGCATATCATACATATCATGTTTACTAAAATCCCATGTATCAAAATTTACGTTTAAACCCTAGGGGTATTATGGTCACTTTTACTTAGGGCAAAAACGGTCATTTTCATATTATAAGGGTAATATCGTAATTTTACCAAAAATTAGGGATTTTTCCATGTTCATCATCAGTTACTAACTATTCATTTGTTTAAACAGCGCTTCTGGCCCAGTTTTAGCGAAACCGAGTTATTGGGCCTAAAACCTCTAATGGGCCCTACTTAGCCGATTTTGTCATCTAGGCCCATTTAGCCTATATCCATAACAGTATTAATAGTCTTAACATACAATTTAACAGATTTCCATTTTCTACCAATTTTACCCAAATGGGCCCGAAAGCCTATTAGGCCCTATTGCAGCCCCTCGAGGCCCAACTTACCGTGAATGCCAAAAATCACGTTCTTACCATTTCCAATGTTCCTGATCATCATCTCAACGAATCTAACTAACTAATGATCGTTCACTTGCTCACGAGTCCTCGAAATGCCAGAATTTCGGCATTTTGGCTTTTCGGCATTTAACGCTTTAAGCTCGTGAAAGAGGGTTCGTTACACATTTGGGACTACTCCAGATACACCCCTAAATACTTCGGCTCCGTTGGCCCGGAGTCGCTCCGATATAGACCCTCTATTTACTGTCCCAGTACTAGCTCCAGCAACTCTTTCTAAAACCCTTAACATGGCTTGGGACAAAGCGCCATCCCCCGCAGCCCGATCATAAGACCCAGTCTCCATTGCTTGTGGCACAGATGCCTCCTCAGCTGGCCTATGCCCTGAGGATGAAGATTCAGCTTGCACCCTTCGGCGACTACGTCCGCGGCCTCGTCCACGAACTCCTTTTGTACTCATATCGACTTATCTGATTTACGAATTTTATGAAATTATTATAATGTTCCACTGTTTATTAAGAAAATGTCTTATGGAAATGTAACAGTTCAAGAATTGTTTTCGTATCGTCGTAGTCTAGCTACAGTCTCATTTCTACCGTTTCACACTTTTCCTCTATCTACAGTATCATAGTAGAGTCTCAATACTATTCATAATATCATATCATTATCATATATCGTAAAGAAAATATACTTACAGACTTGGTGCTGGGGATTCAGTGCGCCATTCTTTCTCCAATCCAAAACTTGAAAACCATGTTTTTTATCACCGAAAATAGAAATTTGAAAACTTTGATATGAAAACACCTTTTATTTTGAACTCTTGATTTAAAACAGAAAAACTTGGACCATTTTAACATGTATACTCTATAAAACATCTTTGAAAAGAATTTTCAAAATCCATTTCCAAAAATACCCTTCTTAGGCCTAAGTTTTCAAAAAATTTTTGAACCCGATCCATAGCCGAGTTGTTGCAACCTAGGCTCTGATACCACTAAATGTAACATCCAAAACCCGGCCCAGATGTTATGGCCGAATCTGAAGTGCCACATTGGAGTTGAAAACCCACGTTCCGTTTTAGTGTTTTAAAAACCATATATTTTGTTGAGTTAACAAAGTGTATGGAAGCTGGGCACCAGGTAGGTATCCGAGACAGAGGAGGTGAGCCATGAAGGCTGCTTAAGTACCAAGCATTTGATTGGATCCAATCCTAGACATGCCCACAACCATAGCCACACTTTGTTATATCGAGTTTTAAAATTTGTTCAAGTGGACATCTTTGATAAATCGGTTAATCATGGCGTTGAGCTATTTTGAAAACAAGTATCATTTTGAAAACACGTCCTAAGTCTAGCCCATTTCATTAATTATCAACCAGGTTTAAAGTTATTAAAATTAAAATAATCCCGAAAAGAAATAAAAGGAAAGTTAAAATGGCCTTATTACAACCCCAAAATAAATAATAATTAAAGGAAATTTAATGAAAACCAACGCTTATTTAAAAGTCCAAAGGCGATCACCGTGGCTACTCTGAATCCCCTCCGGCCCAAGTCCCCACATCAAAGCTCACCTGCGAGGTTAAGAAAATGGGGTGAGTTTGGAAACGCAGTGTGCAACAAGCCCCTTTTAGAGCCCAAAACAATAATAGCCTGTTGGGCCTAAGCCCAAATCCAATCTCAACATGTACTGGGCCGTAGCCCTTTTCATATTTCATATTGCTGGGCCGAAGCCTTTACTATAAACGGTATGGCCCGTAAGCCCATTTCAATATCACATGTAATGTCAATGAGAGAATGCAAGCCCATTTGGGGAGACTACTCAACCCACCATCCGCTACTCTCCACCCGTACCAACCAACACACCATGTGGGGATTAACTCGACCCACCCCGCCATAACTCTCCACTGGCAGCATAGTTGCTTTATCATATAACTGGAGGCCTAGCCTCTTTTAATAACTGGGGCAAAGCCCTTTTAATAACTGGGGCATAAGCCCTTTTAATAACTGGGGCATAAGCCATTTATCATAACTGGGGCATAAGCCCTTTATTATAACTAGGGCATAAGCCCTTTATCATAACTAGGGCATAAGCCCTTTTACTCTTCCTCCATCCATATAAAAACCCAACCCAATGCATTTATGAATACATCATGTGCATATCATACATATCATGTGCATAGCATACATGTCATGTGCATATCATACATATCATGTTTACTAAAATCCCATGTATCAAAATTTACGTTTAAACCCTAGGGGTATTATGGTCACTTTTACTTAGGGCAAAAACGGTCATTTTCATATTATAAGAATAATATCGTAATTTTACCAAAAATTAGGGATTTTTCCATGTTCATCATCAGTTACTAACTATTCATTTGTTTAAACAGCGCTTCTGGCCCAGTTTTAGCGAAACCGAGTTATTGGGCCTAAAACCTCTAATGGGCCCTACTTAGCCGATTTTGTCATCTAGGCCCATTTAGCCTATATCCATAACAGTATTAACAATCTTAACATACAATTTAACAGATTTCCATTTTCTACCAATTTTACCCAAATGGGCCCGAAAGCCTATTGGGCCCTATTGCAGCCCCTCGAGGCCCAACTTACCGTGAATGCCAAAAATCACGTTCTTACCATTTCCAATGTTCCTGATCATCATCTCAACGAATCTAACTAACTAATGATCGGTCACTTGCTCACGAGTCCTCGAAATGCCAGAATTTTGGCATTTTGGCTTTTCGGCATTTAACGCTTTAAGCTCGTGAAAGAGGGTTCGTTACACATTTGGGACTACTCCAGATACACCCCTAAATAATTCGGCTCCATTGGCCCGGAGTCGCTCCGATATAGACCCTCTATTTACTGTCCCAGTACTAGCTCCAGCAACTCTTTCTAAAACCCTTAACATGGCTTGGGACAAAGCGCCATCCCCCGCAGCCCGATCATAAGACCCAGTCTCCATTGCTTGTGACACAGATGCCTCCTCAGCTGGCCTATGCCCTGAGGATGAAGATTCAGCTTGCACCCTTCGGCGACCACGTCCGCGGCCTCGTCCACGAACTCTTTTTGTACTCATATCGACTTATCTGATTTACGAATTTTATGAAATTATTATAATGTTCCACTGTTTATTAAGAAAATGTCTTATGGAAATGTAACAGTTCAAGAATTGTTTTCGTATCGTCGTAGTCTAGCTACAGTCTCATTTCTACCGTTTCACACTTTTCCTCTATCTACAGTATCATAGTAGAGTCTCAATACTATTCATAATATCATATCATTATCATATATCGTAAAGAAAATATACTTACAGACTTGGTGCTGGGGATTCAGTGCGCCATTCTTTCTCCAATCCAAAACTTGAAAACCATGTTTTTTATCACCGAAAATAGAAATTTGAAAACTTTGATATGAAAACACCTTTTATTTTGAACTCTTGATTTAAAACAGAAAAACTTGGACCATTTTAACATGTATACTCTATAAAACATCTTTGAAAAGAATTTTCAAAAACCATTTCCAAAAATACCCTTCTTAGGCCTAAGTTTTCAAAAAAATTTTGAACCCGATCCATAGCCGAGTTGTTGCAACCTAGGCTCTGATACCACTAAATGTAACATCCAAAACCCTGCCCAGATGTTATGGCCGAATCTGAAGTGCCACATTGGAGTTGAAAACCCACGTTCCGTTTTAGTGTTTTAAAAACCATATATTTTGTTGAGTTAACAAAGTGTATGGAAGCTGGGCACCAGGTAGGTATTCGAGACAGAGGAGGTGAGCCATGAAGGCTGCTTAAGTACTAAGCATTTGATTGGATCCAATCCTAGACATGCCCACTACCATAGCCACACTTTGTTATATCGAGTTTTAAAATTTGTTCAAGTGGACATCTTTGATAAATCGGTTAATCATGGCGTTGAGCTATTTTGAAAACAAGTATCATTTTGAAAACACGTCCTAAGTCTAGCCCATTTCATTAATTATCAACCAGGTTTAAAGTTATTAAAATTAAAATAATCCCGAAAAGAAATAAAAGGAAAGTTAAAATGGCCTTATTACAACCCCAAAATAAATAATAATTAAAGGAAATTTAATGAAAACCAACGCTTATTTAAAAGTCCAAAGGCGATCACCGTGGCTACTCTGAATCCCCTCCGGCCCAAGTCCCCACATCAAAGCTCACCTGCGAGGTTAAGAAAATGGGGTGAGTTTGGAAACACAGTGTGCAACAAGCCCCTTTTAGAGCCCAAAACAATAATAGCCTGTTGGGCCTAAGCCCAAATCCAATCTCAACATGTACTGGGCCGTAGCCCTTTTCATATTTCATATTACTGGGCCGAAGCCTTTACTATAAACGGTATGGCCCATAAGCCCATTTCAATATCACATGTAATGTCAATGAGAGAATGCAAGCCCATTTGGGGAGACTACTCAACCCACCATCCGCTACTCTCCACCCGTACCAACCAACACACCATGTGGGGATTAACTCGACCCACCCTGCCATAACTCTCCACTGGCAGCATAGTTGCTTTATCATATAACTGGAGGCCTAGCCTCTTTTAATAACTGGGGCAAAGCCCTTTTAATAACTGGGGCATAAGCCCTTTTAATAACTGGGGCATAAGCCATTTATCATAACTGGGGCATAAGCCCTTTATTATAACTAGGGCATAAGCCCTTTATCATAACTAGGGCATAAGCCCTTTTACACTTCCTCCATCCATATAAAAACCCAACCCAATGCATTTATGAATACATCATGTGCATATCATACATATCATGTGCATAGCATACATGTCATGTGCATATCATACATATCATGTTTACTAAAATCCCATGTATCAAAATTTACGTTTAAACCCTAGGGGTATAATGGTCATTTTTAGTTAGGGCAAAAAAAGTCATTTTCATATTATAAGGGTAATATCGTAATTTTACCAAAAATTAGGGATTTTTCCATGTTCATCATCAGTTACTAACTATTCATTTGTTTAAACAGCGCTTCTGGCCCACTTTTAGCGAAACGAGTTATTGGGCCTAAAACCCCTAATGGGCCCTACTTAGCCGATTTTGTCATCTCGGCCCATTTAGCCTATATCCATAACAGTATTAACAGTCTTAACATGCAATTTAACAGATTTCCACTTTCTACCAATTTTACCCAAATGGGCCCGAAAGCCTATTGGGCCCTATTGTAGCCCCTCGAGGCCCAACTTACCGTGAATGCCAAAAATCACGTTCTTACCATTTCCAATGTTCCTAATCATCATCTCAATGAATCTAACTAACTAATGATCGTTCGCTTGCTCACGAGTCCTCGAAATGCCAGAATTTCGGCATTTTGGCTTTTCGGCATTTATCGCTTTAGGCTCGTGAAAGAGGGTTCGTTACACACCTGTTTGGCAATATTCCTCGACGAGATATCCTACATGATTTCTCCTATATCCATCGTTAATAATCAGCTTCCCATAATTGAACCAAACCAAGAATCATCTAATATTAATACTTACACATTCGGCCACCATCCATAATGGCCTTAGGAATCTTACCTTGCCGCGATTGATGACTAGGTCTAGCCACTCCGGTGATCCAAGCTACTCCAATTCGACACTACACCTTGCTGATCCTCCACTAAATAAACCACAAAAATATTAAAAGAAGACCCCCTAAAGCCTATACCCATATTCGGCCACCTCCCTAAACTAGAGGGGTTTCGGCTTTTGGCCAACAGTTACTCTAGGAATCGTTTAGAGTTTGGGCACTTACCACAGTCTTTCTCCTCTTGAATCCGGATGCCTAAAAGGTAAAGGTATTGAATGCCAAAAATTGAAAAGGAAAGAAAAGGTTGCTGGTCACAAAGAATCGGCACCCCCTAGCTTCACTGATTTCGGCTTTTGCGGTATTTCGGCAGAAGTAGAGATAAAGGAAAGAAATAATGGGTGAATGAAGGGAAATAATGGGCTAGTTTGAAAGAAAGAGAAGGAAGAAAAGATGGAAGAAGAGATGGTAGGTTCGGCTGCAAAAAGAAAAAGAGAGAAGAAGACTAACCTCAAGGGAGAAAATGGCACACCAATACCTAAGTGCCGAAAATCCCTAACTAAAACCCCTCTGTCGAAAATCCCCTCTCCGATCTCCCTTATTCGGCCAACTCTATCTCCATATCAAATCCCTAAAATCTCTCCCCTTATCCCTCCTTAATCTATGCATTTGACTTGATCCAACTCTCCTCTTACAGAATTCACTTACGTTCCAACATTTACCCTTCCTGCACATAAAAATAAATACTCTTATTTGCCAACACAGGGGGTCGATCCCAGGTCTTCCCTTATGCTCCACACGCCACCTTTTTAGGAACTTAGTGGCGTCACCCTTGCCACTTTACTAAAGCTCTTTTTGTGATACATTTTACCCACAACTTTATATAAGGGCAACTAGCTAGAACCCCTAACTCCTAAGTCCAAAATTTAAAAATTCTACCAGGTTTTGTCCAACTCATGGACCTTCCATAAGCCCATTTACATACCCAAATTATGAATTCCATAATCACATACCAAATTTTATAAATTTACTTAAAATATCAAGAATCGCGAAAAACCCGAAAATCAGGATGTTACACCTTTTGTAATGGCCATGAGATATAGTTCATATTTGATCATTTGGGTTGTAATCTAAATACCCATGCATGCATGTGCTAGTGTTTTGATGGTAGGATATGTTATTGCTTGGTGAGTGCATGATAATGATGTGATACGTTGTTGATCGATGAATGTATGGTAAAGTATGAATTGGGTGCTAAGGGATAAGAGATGACCTAATGGCGTAAAATGACTATAAGTATGAATGCACAATTTGAAGTCATAATAACAAGTTTAATAATGCATGAAATTGGTGTGGAATGCCTCTAAATAGGGTAACAAATGAATATGCATTAGGATGACCTTATGAAGATGTGAGAGTGCCATGGTGTGGAATATTTGAGTGCTTGAATATGTCATGTTGCATGTCCTAAAGTATGTTTGAATGTTTGAATGATTGTGGGTGACTATTGGCTTGGAAAATAGCCTTTAAATGGTCTACACGGGTAGACACACTGGCGTGTGTCTAGACCGTATGTCACACATGGTCTGCCCCATGGGTGTGTTGAATGATTGTGTGTCCCCTGCACCTAAAATTTCTAAGTCAGTATGCATGGTAGTAAACACACAGGTATAGGCACGGTCGTGTGTCTCAACCATGTGGAGGAGACAGCCTACTGCACAGGCGTGTGCCTTGGCCATGTGCCCTTAAATGAGCGATGACGTCATAAATTCTAGGTTTTTGGACACGGGCGATGACACGGGTGTGTCTAGGCCGAGTGAGGGACACTGGCGTGTGCTCGGCAGTGTGAAAACCCATGTAGGTTTGAAATGAAAAATAAATTCTAAAAATTCCACATGGGTAAGGGACACGGTCGTTTGCATTACCTCCACACGGGCGTGTGAGGCTTAAACCTAGAATTTTTTCTTAGAATTTTCTTAAGTTCTCGGTTTAGTTTCGCATTGCTTTTAATGTATGTTTTAGATCTCGTAGGTCCATAATAAGGATAATATGATCTTGTTTGATCGGTTTTAATTTGGAATGAAAGTTTATGACCCGTATTTTGTGAAGATGCCCTGCTTACGTACGGTAATACCTCATACCTTGTCTCGGTCTTGGGTACGGGTAAGGGGTATTACAGGCTTAGTGATACCAGTGATGGAAATTCCTTACTCCCCTTCCATGCTCTGGAAATGGGGTTCCACTTGCCCTTGCATCCATTCTTCTGCCATCTCCTTTAAGAGTATCAAATCGCTTCAAGTCAACCTGCGGATTCTCTTGTTGGATCACGGTGGCTTATTTTATTGATTGCTGCTGATGTAATGAGGTACCACATTTCACTGTTTTCCAAAGTTTATACCTGTTAAAAGCCAAAAACCAAGGAAATTCATTTGACTTTTACTATTTTTCTCCTCGCAATAAATGCAAGACCATAATTGTGAACCGATTTGTTAGTTTTCGGCTGAACTGGAAAATATATTAGAGTGAAATGTAGGCTCGCAGGTGAATTTGGCTTTTCTACGGAGTGATCCGCATTGAGCAGGGATATGTGTTCATTCAAGAGAATTATAAGGATAGATGGTCGTTCAGCCTAGTTGAAAAGACTTCATGTTGGTAATTCCCTTGTTATCAAAGATCTTATAATCGTGAGGAACGTGTTTCAATACTATTTGGAGGGCCCTAGCCCCAATGGATACAGGCGAGGTGAAAATAGAAAAGTTGCTGAAGCATTATGTGTGGATCTTGAAAAACGAAAATGTCCCAAGTAGCCAAAAATACCAATGATGAATAGGGTCTAATCTTGACAGGATTCAAAGGGGAACCTAGGAACTTTTTTTATAGTTACTGTAGAATGAAACCTCGCCCTTGGATTTTAATGGTCTTATCGTGGGAAGAAAGCGATGCTAATGTTAATTTGATAACTGTTCCTGGTGATACTAGAATTGTTCGTGGTGCAAGCACAACTCACAGTTCAGGAAGTGACTTTAAGGAAACTACTAGTGTATCCTAAGAAATTAACGAAGCTACGGACCTACGAGCTGCTTTGAGGGACATACACAAGAAGTGCAGAATTGATATGAGAGTTTTTAATGTGGTCATTAACAACGAAGAGGAGGCAAACAGTCACAGGTTAGACTCTCGTCGCAAAATGAGGGTAGATCATGTCGGGACCTTTGTTATGATGACCACTACTCCTACTTGTCCTTCGGTAAGCTCACAATATATGCCTTGTGAAAGCTCTTCTATTATTGTTCATGGTAGTTCACCTCCGTTTGCTCCTCACTGTATCTCTCCTCTTCTTTTGCCTCATGCTGAGGAGCCATCTACTGATGTATGGCGAGCTAATATTGGGTCGTGGGAGTTTTAGCACAAGAGAGTTGCAGAGTATGATTGAAAAGTTGAAAGCTTCCGTGCTAGAAATTGCAAAAATACAAATGTGTACCGGTAAGTCAGCACGTAGTTTGCAAAAGTCTACATTATCAAAGCTCAATTTATCTCTGTAAGCTCTCTTGGATGAAGCCACTATGATCAGTTTGGGCCTTGATGACAATACTGGTAGGGCAAAGGCTAATCAGAATGAGCTCGAAGAGAAATTAGAGAGCACTCACAAGCAATACTTGAAGATGATGGATGAAAACGAAGTGCTCTATAAGCAAAATAAAAAGCCCGCTATGAAATTAGGGGTTTCATGAGTGAGAAACAATGAATTATTTGGTGAGGTTATGGTTAAAAGAGAAGAAGTGAGGCATTGGATGCTGAGTTTAGGAGAATTTTGAAATACCACAAGGCAACTGTGAGCCAAATCATTACTGAACATGAGATTGCGATGTTGAGCTTAAAGCAGAAATAGGAAGAAGCCTTTGAAAAATTTAAGTATGAGACTTTAGAAACCTTGAGCAGCCTCACTTTTGAGCTCAAGTTTAACATTCTTCTGCATACTCAGGTTATGGTTGGACCTTTCGATGCTCACAGAGTTGACTTTGACACCTTTTACGAGGTAGATATGGATTAACTTCATTTTGATGTTCGCGTCCCCTAGGGACCTACTTGGGATGAGTTCGCATCCAAGTGGAAAAAATCACAAGATTTTTACCTTTATAAGGGTCCTTCTAAGTAACCACTATGCCTGCTGATGACCATGACAATACCACCACCATGCTTGCCAAAAATATTGAAGCTGCAGAAAGGGAAGATGAGATCACTAGGGATCTTGAAGGGAGGATGCGCCTTAAATGATTGTAAACATGTATTACTCTTTTTATGATCTGAATAAGAAAATTTGAAGTTTAAAAATTTTGAAGTTTAGTTATTAGTGTTATGGCATTCTTTCCTTTTGCAAACTCAAGCAAATTTTTGAATTTAGTCAAACATTGAACTTAAGCTTGTTATGAACTTAAAGAAATTTTGGGCTTAAGCGAATTTTTAAACTAGCATATTTTGAACTTAACAAAATTCTAAATTTGAGTAGATTTCAAATTGCCTTCTCCAAAATCCTTAAGGAACTTAGTACAATTTGAGTCATTGACTGCATTGAAGCCACGAGCTCAGATTTATGAGCTCTTATACTATAATTTGAGAACGTTGGTCCGCTAGCTATTTTTGGATGTTGCGATCATAAATCGGTAAACCTTTATAACATCAGATGGAAACGTAGGTCCGCTGGCTGTGTCGGAGCTGCGAGCTTAACCTTTTGAGCTCTTAGAATATCACCTAGCAGCATAAGTCCACTAGCTATTTTCGAAGGTTGCAATCATAAATTAACAAACCTTTATCACATCAGTTGGGAACGTAGGTCTGCTAGCTATATTAGAGTTGCGAGCTTAACCCTGCAAGCTCATCAACTGGGAGCATAAGTCCGCTAGCTATTTTTGGAGGTTGCGATCATAAACTGACAAACTTTTATAACATCAGCTAGGAACATAGGTTCGCTAGTTGTGTTGGAGCTTCGAGCTTAACCTTTAGAGCTTTTAGAATATCAGTTGGAGTGTTAGTCCACTAACTGTTTTTGCAAGTTGCGATCATAAACCAACAAACATTTAGATAATATAAAGTACAAGTGTTTTCAAGGAAAATACTTTTATTCAAAGAGTAAGAAATTACACATAGTAATTTTTGAGATGGCCAACATTCAATGTTCATGCTAGAATTGTGCCCTCCATCATTGCTAGCTTGTACGCTCTATAACTAATCTTTTCTTTTACCTTTTATGACCTTTCCCAATTCGGAGCCATTTTTCCTCACTGCGAAGCTGGAAAACTAGCCTCAGTATTTCTTAGGACAAGATTGCCTACTTGGAATGGTTTGTTTTTTACATTGGAGTTATAGTTGTGAGCTACTTGTTGAGCACGCGTTGTGTTCTTGATTTCTGCTACTTCTGAATTCATCTACCAAATCAAGGTTAAGCTTGATAGGTTCTTGGTTTGCACCTTCATCAAAATTCTAAGTTCTGTGTGATCGCATGCAAATCTGAGCTGGGATTACTACATCTGTGCCATAAACAAAGGAAAAGGTCGTTTTTCCTGTCGTGGTGTGACGTGTAGTTCATGAAGCCTATAGGATTCCTAGTAGCTCCTCCAGTCAAGCACATTTGGCTTCACAAACTTTTTTTAGGGCTATTAAAAATTTCTTGTTCATTGCTTCCACCTGACCATTTGTTTGTGGCACTTTAACTGAACTCTGAGCCAAAGCTATCTGAAGATCGATACAAAAGTTTTTAATTTTTTCCTAAAATTGTGTACCATTGTCTGTAATTATTAATCGAGGTACACCAAACCTACAGACTATTAACTTTTAGAGGAAGGATTCTATCTACTTCTCTGTAATGGTTGCTAGAGCTTCGACTTCAATAAACTTGGTGAAATAATTTACAACCATAACTATAAATTTCTTTTTGTGCCGTGGCTATCAGAAATGGACTGAGGATATCAATCCCCCAGGTTGCTAATGGCTAGGGCCTTAACATAACCTGAAGAGCTTCTACTAGTAGTTGTTATACCTTAGGTTATCTTTGGCAAGAGTCATATGTGCGAAGCAATTGATATGCATCATTTTGAACAATATTCTAGTAATACCCATGTTTGAAAATTTTTTGAGCAAGTAGCCTTCCTCTCAAATGATTACCATAGATACCCTCATGAATTTCGCATCACGTACTCAGCCTATGTGGTGATAGATAATGCAATAGTAGATTCAAAAACCCCTTTCAATATAGTACACCATCTAAAAGGGTATACCTAGCAATTGTAGGATAAAACAAATTGTTTTAATTTACCATGTAATTGAATGACTCAACATCTATCTACACAGTATTCAGATATATAATTTTCCAATTAGGAATTTTTCAGATAGTTGTAGTTTGTGATAATAACATACCTTACAGCTTTGCAAGCTCCTTCATGTCCAGATTACAATGTGTACCTTAGAGTGTGCAAACTATTGAAGTCATACATGTCTCCTCTTAATCTATGCATAGAAATTATGGGACATCATAACTCAGAGTATCCTTGTGCTTGAGTAGGATTCTCCCTTTTTGTTCAGTGACAATAGAGGATGCTAGTTTGGATAAAGCATCTGCACACGTGTTGTCATTCCTTGGGAGTTGCTTTATCTGGACTTTATCAAATCTTGTTAGCAATTGGGTTGCAACTAAATGATACCTTTTCAACATTGTTTCTTTTACATCATGCTCACCATTCATTTTCTTCACCACTAACTATGAATCTATGTGGATGACCAGATTTTCACTCCTAGCTAGTGTGCTAGCTATAGTCTCGATACCAAAGCTTAATATTCTGTAGCGTTGTTGGATGTTTGAAACCCAAAATATAGTTCATATTGCTAATCATTGTCCCTAGGATCAATTAGAAGTGCTCCTACTTCTGACCCTACCTTGGCTACAAAGCCGTCAACATAAACTAACCAGTTTTTTAAACTCTCGGTTGTATGTACACCTTCTTGAGGTGTGTTAACTACTTCCGGGCCAATAGGCTTCTCAAAAAAACACTCCACCATGAAGTTAGCCAATACTTATCCCTTTATCATTGTCCTCATGATAAACTCCACCCTAAACTCAGGCAACTCAATGCTCCATTTTTTACCCTTCATAAAGTGCCGGCCTTGGATAATACTTCTTTCATATGTTGATTAGTCAGGACGACAACTGGATGAGCCTGGAAGTATAGATGAAATTTGTGAGCTGTAAAAATCAAAGAAAAGATGCACTTTCTATTTTTGAGTACCTTAGTTCCCCGTTCTGGAGTACCTTACTGATGTAATATATTAGAAATTAGCAAACATCCTCCACTTTGACTAACATTGCTGCAACTATCTCCTCCGAAGTAGTCAAATACAAATAAAGGGTTTCTTCCACTCATAGTGATTTCAGAAGTGGTGAGGAGGAAAGATATAACTTTAGCTCTTCAAAGGCTATCTAGCATTCCTCAGTCTATGAAAAGAAGGTTCTCAAGGCTTTAAAGAAAGGTAGCCATTTATTCGCTATCCTAGAGATGAACATGTTGATTGCCACGACTCTACTTGTGAGACGTTGAATATTTTTTGTTGTCCACGGAGGAGGCATTTCCAAGATCGCACGAATCTTCTCCGGGTTCACCTCTATTCCACTATCTAAAATTATGAAACCTAAGAATCTACTAGCTCGCATGCTGAAAGCGCGCTTTTTAAAAATTAGCTTCATGTTGTGGGCCCTTAAAACTGCGAACGCCTCTGATAAGTTTTACACAAGCTCCTTCATAGATCCACTTTCCATTAACATGTCATTCACATAGACCTCAAGTTCATGTCCTATCTGGTCTCTAAAAATTTTGTTAACTAATCTCTAATAGGTTTTCCCCGTGTTCTTAAGACCAAAAGGCATAACCTTTAACAGTCCGTTTTGACCCTAGTCAGAACAGTAGTTCTGAGACCATATATCCGAGCCAGAAAAATAGTTAAATATTATTTTTCGTGCTTATGATGTGTGAATTAGCATAAATGAAAGTTTCGTCTGAAAATTCGATTGTTTGAATGCTTAATTTTGAAAAAGGACTTAATCGCGTAAAATATAAAAGTTGCTTGCTGTTTGTAAAAGTGCTTATTTGATTTGTTTTTATTAATGAGAGGTCTTTATGTGGATATTAAGCCATTCACATGGATGATAGACAATTATGGCCTTAATATATAAGAATTTATAATGGTTTATAAAAGGGAAAAATAGGAAAATTATTATTAAAGTTATTATTAATAAAGGAAAAACATGAATTAGGTAATTTATTCATCACCATTGCCAAAATTCACAAAATAAAAAGAAAGAAATAAGCTTGCCAGGGTTCGGCTACCTATTTTGGTGATTGAGGTATGTGTTTTGATCAGTTTTTGATAATTTTTACGTCTTTGTAATCGTTGCTTCGTACACTAACAAGCCCATGTCTCAATTTCTGACTTTGATGATGATTTTGAAATGTGCCATAGATGAATTCATGAGCTTTATGTTGTTAATTGATAAAATATGACAGTTTGATGTTGGGTTTATATGTTTCGTCTTTGGATTTTTTATGATTTTGAGTAAAATGGGCTAAATTGTAAAAATATTATTTTAAGGAACTAAAATGTGAAATAAATGAAATATGTGGACTTGTATGAGAGCTATGAATATTCGGCCAAGTATGAGTATATACAAATTATGTGTATTTTGTGATTTTGTGAATTAGGGACTAAAGTGTCAAAATGTAAAAAAGTGAGGGCTAGTTTGCAGATTGCCCTAAATATGTATCTATGGTTTGTTTTGAATGAATGTGTGATTGAATAAGTTAAATTTGAATTGATTTAGATCGAGATCTAAAGAATATGGAATTAGATCGGAGAAAGTCGAAAGTCGTCGAGTAACCGATTCCATCTATTCGAATCCATACGAGGTAAGTCGATATACAATAAACATGTTTGAATTGAATTTTTATTATTCATATGATATTGAATTGTAATGAATGAATGCTCAAGCTAAACATGTGCTATTTGAGAAAGTATCGACAAAGTTCCGAAGTTCGAAAAGTCCCTACGAACCCTAGGAATAGTTAGGATACATATGTCATGACATAGGATTTTCGATATCTGTTTTGTGTGTAAGACCACGTCTGGGACGTTGGCATCAACTTCTATTTTACGTGTAAGACCATGTCTGGGACATCGGCATCATATCTGATTTCGTGTAAGACCCTGTCTGGGACAGTGGCATCGATGTTTGATTACATGTAAGACTACATTTGGGACGTTGGAATTGTATATGTTCTCTGAACTATCCGCATATCCTTATGTTTCCGAACGGTTCAAACTGGCATTTCGAGAAAATGAATAACTTTGTGAAATCATATCAGATCCAGGTATGTTTATTTTTTATATCCTATTTGAGAATGAAAGGTAAGTATTTGAATATGAGATTTGTGTTAGCATTGGTATACAAAGTATAAATGATTTGATGATACTTATTTTTATTTGAATGATATGTTTATTTGCATATGGCTTACTAAGCTTTTGAAAGCTTACTTTATGTGTGTTTGCATTGTTTTATAGATATTGAAGTTACTGTGAGCTCGGGGATCGTCGAGGATCATCACCACACTATCAAATCTCATTTTGGTACCTTTTGAAAATGTATATAGTAAAGTATGGCATGTATAGGCTAGAAGTTGTGGATTACGTTTTGTGATGTATATATTTAGCCATGTGATATGGCCGGTTTGTGTTTGAACTTATATTTTGATAATGGCATATGATATGTGATGCTAATGTGAAATTGTGGCATGTTTTGGTTGGCCAAAAGAAACGGTCAATGTTGAGAAGTTTTGGTAAGTTTTGAGCATTTGATTGAATGATGTATTGATCATATGTTTAGGTATGATTTTAGTTTAAGTTTTGGTATGAATAGAGATTTGAAATGATTGGCAATGTTATAACATGAATTATGTATGGTTTGGTATACATATTGGCTGAAATGGTTGTGCATATATGCTTGGTTTGGTGCTTGTAGGTTGACTCAAATTGGGGTGGCAAATTGGCTATTCAAATGGCCTATTTTTGTCCACATGGGCAGAGACACGGGCGTGTGTCTCAGTCGTGTGCGACACATGGTCATGTTACATGGCCGTGTCCCCTGGGGTACCCTACGAATTAAAGTCAGTATACCCTCTAGTTTTGACATGGCATAGACACACGGGCGTGTCTACTTATCGTGTGTGGCACACGGGCGTGTGGTCGGCCGTATGGCCAAGTCAGTACCCTCTTTAAGTTTCACATGGAACATGGGCGTGTCTTGTGGCCGTATGGATAAGTCAATATGTATGCCCTGTTTTTCCACAGCTTCGACACACAGACGTGTCTAAGGCCATGTGAGGCACACGGCCTGTTCACACAGGCGTGTGACCTTTTAAAAGTTGAAAATTTTCTAAGTTTCTAAAACTTTTGTATGTTATTAGATTGGTCCCGAATGTAAGAGTTAGGCTTTGTAGGCTCGATTTAAGTTCTTATTGAATGTGAATGAATGACATTTACTATAATGATATGATTATTTGATAATGATTGTTCTGAATGTTATTATAAGTCTAGTAATGCCTTTAACCGATTTCGGTGACGGTTTCGGGTTAGGGGTGTTACATTTTATTGGTATCAGAGCTATGGTTTAGTCGGTTCTAGGACTATCATAGCGTATGTGAGTCTAGCTATACATGCCATATCTATGAACTGCGATAGTGTGATGAATCCTGACATTGAAATGTGCTTTTATATAGCAAATCGATCTTGATTGAGTCGTAGCAGACGATGTCGAAAGCAATGCGCCTACTCCCGTGCAAGGACAGCACCATCCGGTTCTAGACTTGCTACAAGTAGCTGTAATGGTGAGGCTAAACAAGCTTTCTATCAGATGATGAACGATTGGTTTATCCAATAAATTAGAACCAATCCGGCTATTCAACAACCCCTACCTTCGGCCAATTCTCCACAAGCTCCTACTATACCATCAGTGACTCCGGTTCAGTTAAGTAAGCCTCCGGTAGATAAGATTAGAAATTATGGGGCTGAAGAGTTTCAAGCTACAACAAATGATGATGCTAAAAAGGCTGAGTTCTGGTTAGAGAACATGATAAGAGTGTTTGATGAATTGTCTTTGAATCCCGAGTAATGTATAAAATGTGTCGTCTCACTTCTGAGAGATACGGTGTACCACTAGTGGGAGACTTTGATATCGGTATTTTCGAGTGAGTGAGTCACCTGGGATTTCTTTCAAGCTAAATTTCGAAAGAAATGCATCAGTCCGAGATTCATCGATCAGAAATGTAAGGAGTTTCTCGAGCTTAAACAAGATCATATGTCTGTCACAGAATACAAACGGGAATTTGTAAGACTGAGTCAATATGCTTATGAATGTGTATCTACGGAAGCAATAATCTGCAAAAGATTTGAATATGGTTTGAACGAGGATATTTGTTTGTTAGTCGGGATTCTTGAAATTAAAGAATTTGTTGTGCTTGTTGAACGAGCATGTAAAGCTGAAGATCTTAGGAAAGAGAAAAGAAAAGCTGATTTTGAAGCTAGAGAAGTACGAAAGAGATCATCGGGCAAATCATTTCAGTCTGTATCAAAGAAATTCAGAGATGATAATAGCCGTTCAAAGGCTAATGTTGTAACGCCCCAATTTTTGGGAATTCCGTAAAAGTTGTAAAATTTAAAATTCTGTGTTCTGTTTGTTATGTGTAGGATTAAGGCCCAAGCTTAGGATAAAACCCGGTAGTTTTAATTAAATTTAATTCTATAAGAGAAAGGGGTTCTGATAAATTGGGCTTTTAGGAATTATTTGTGAAAAATGGATCACAAGGAAGCAAGTGGTGAAGTGGCATGTGACGCCACTAGGAAGGATGTAGTGGCGTGTGGAAGCTTGGGGAGGACCCAGGTTCAAGTCACAATGACAGCAAATTAAGTGATTAATTTTTATGTACAGGAAAGGGAAGTAGTGGAACTGAAATAAAAGTCTGTCAGGAAGAGTTTAAGAGGGTAAGGGGATTGAATAAGGATAGAGATAAGGGAGGAAATCTAGGAGCTGATTGGGGTGAGCTGTGTTGGCCAAATTTTGGACTCTTGAGGAGCAAGAGGTGGCCGGCCAAGGGTTTCTTTAGGGGGTAAATTCGGCTAGGTTAAAGTGCCAGTATAAATTCAGCAATAGGGAGGGAGTTGTGCCGTTTGCTGCTTTTCTCACCTTCTCCCTTTAGCCATTTTTGCTTTCTTCTTATTCTCTTTCTCCATAGCCGAACCTTTCAAACCTCTTGTCCATCTCCACCCTACTCTACATCACTTTCCTCCATTAATTTTCTTAGACTAAAGCCGAACCTCGAATCTCAAAATCCCGAAAGCTATATTCTTGTGCCGTTTTCCAAAGCCATATTCCTCAATATGTTTTCCTTTTTGACCAAAATTCCTCTCCTCTAAACCCCTAGCATCTGTCGACAACATTACCCAGGGTTATAGCCTCAAATCATTATTTTCTATATCACCTAGAAAAGCCGAAACTACTATAGAGTTAGGGACTTGTAGCCGAAACTTCAAAGCTTCTAGATTCAAGTTTTACCGTCGTTTAAAGGTTGAATCTGCATCAGATCTACGTGGAAAGAAGGAAGGAATAAGTGGTAAGTGCTCATCACTCCGAATCTAGTCTTATTTTTCAAGTTAGGAAAAAGCCGAAGTCCCTAAAATCTAGGGAGGCTATCGATTTGGGCATAGGGCATAAAGGGTCTTTAAACCGATGATTTATTTTGATGATTAGTGTCTTCTCAAGGGTTGGATCGAAGGCTTGGATCTTTGGAGCGATCAGACTTGGATCTAGCCATCGGATTTCGGCAAGAAGGTAAAGTTTTAAAGGCTTTTAGGGACAGAGTCGAATATGGGTAAGTAATTATGGAGATTAGTGTTGTGATTTGCAATCTAAGAATTGTAGCAACGTAAATGTAGGTAGTTCGTGCGTGGATCTTGTCAGCAAGTCGTCACAAATCAGGTGTGTAACTGACACCCTTTCATAGGCTAGATTGGCAAAAGCCGAAAAGCCGAAATACCAAAAAACTGGTATTTGGGGCACTTGCGAGTGTGCGAATGCTCGTGAGACGTATGGGTAATTATTATTGGTAATCAGAAGTGATAAAACTGCAGTACGCGCGATTTCGTGCGTTTTGATATTTTGGGCTTAATGGGCCAAAACTGGGTTAATGGGCCAACGGGCCCAATTTGGTAAGAACGCTCGGTAAGTGTTTCTGGCTAAGCGTAATAGCTACGATATGCATGAAAACCTTATAAATAGTTAGATTTACTAGAATACCCCTATGTATGCTAAATGACCTTTATACCCCTCGGGTTAATTTTGTCTGAAAAGTATGATGAATTAAATCTGTATGATGCATGCCATGAATGTATATCTGTTGCATGGGGACATGGGTTATATTATGGAGGAAGCGTCCTGGTGGCTATGTCACAAATTATCTGTTCTGGTGGCATTGCCACAAAATATCTGTATCTGGTGACTCTGTCACATTTTCTGTATCTGGCAGCCATGCTGCATATTTCTGTGGCGTGTAGCGGTTGGGTGGGTCGAGTAGTCTCCCCACATGGTGAAAGGATGGTATGGGGGTGTATGTGGTTGGATATGGTTGGGTTTCTGTATAAGCATGATATATCTGTTCTGGTCTGTTCTAGGCCTACGGGCTTTATTCTGATATCTGTTCTGGGCTGAGGCCAACTTATTCTGTCTCTGTGGTTTGAACTGATTTAGGCTATGGTTGGGTTGAATTACACACTGAGTTTTCCAAAACTCACCCCTTATTTTCACCCTCGCAGGTAATCCTCAACCATAGTGGGCTTGAAGCTGTGAGGGATTTGGATTGGCCACATGTTTCTACGAACCTGGTTTCTTTCTGGTGAACTGGACGTCCTTTTAATTTCATCTATGGTTTTGGGTTTAAGTGTAATAAGGCCTTTTAATTATTTTTACGGTTTTGTTTTACTTTTATTATTTTATTTTACTATGATGAAAAAACTATGATGACTAAGGAAAATGGGTTAGCTTTAGGACGCGTTTTCAAAAACATTAAGGGATTTCAAAATAACACGTTTACAAGTGAGACTTCCGCTAAACAAACATTTTCAAACTTAATCATTTTCTTAAGATAGACATAACCAAACGGTTTTCTCAAAATTACACGAGTCGTTAGGGTGTGGCAATGGTGGTGTGCATGTCTAGGATTGGATCCGAAGGGAGCTTGGTACTTAAGCAGTCCGACGAACTCACCTCCTCTTCTTTATGGTTTCCTACCTGGTGCACAGCTTCTATTCACCTTTACCTGCTTTAAAAAGTATCTTTTACAACCCCAACTAAGTTTTCCAAACTAAGTAAAACGGAACGTTTTGAACGCATCGATGTGGCGCACCGGATCCGGTCATAACGTCTAGGCCGGGTTTGGGGTGTTACAAATGTAGGGCATTTGAATAGAGATCGTGCTAGATCGCAGTCGAACATCAAAACTCCAGCTACATCCGTTGCCAGTGTCGAAAATGCTAAATCTAATCGCCTTGAGTGCAAGCATTATGGTAAAAGACATCCCAATAATTGTAGACTATATGATCAGGCTTATTTCAGATGTGGATCGTTAGACCATTTTATCTGTGATTGCCCTGAATTTGTCGAGTAAGAAAGTGTGCAAAATTCGAGACCGAGTGGCAATGTGTGCAAAATTCGAGACTGAGTGGCAATGTTTCTCATGGTAGACCTCCCAGAAATACAGGAAATGTAAGTGGCAGTCAGAGAGGGACAAAAGATACAGGTGTTAGGTCCGAGGCTTGTGCACCTACCAGAGCCTATGCTATCCGAGCTCGTGAGGAAGCTTCATCGCCAGATGTGATTACGGGTACATTTACTCTTTATGATACTTCTGTAATTGCATTGATAGACCCTAGATCAACACATTCATAGATATGCATGAACTTAGTGAACAGAAAGACTTTTCCTGTAGAGTCTACTGAATTTGTAATTAGAGTTTTGAACCTCCTAGGCAAATGTGTTTTGGTTGATAAAGTCTACAAGAATTGTTCGTTAATGTTTTGAGACACTTGTTTTCTGACTGATCTGATGTTGTTACCTTTTGATGAATTTGATATAATTATGGGTATGAATTGGTTAACTTTGCATGATGCTGTTGTGAACTGCAAATGGAAAACTATTGCTTTAAGATACAAAAATGATGAAATAGTCAGAATTGAATCTAGTGATTTGAATGGATTGCCTACTGTGATATCTTCGATGAAAGCTTAGAGTATTGTGAGAAAGGGTTGTGAAGCCTATTTTGCTTATGTGATTGATTCGAGATTGTCAGAAAAGAAAGTTGAATCAGTTCTTGTTCTATATGAGTTTCCTGATGTGTTTCCTGAAGAACTTTCGGGTTTACCTCCGATTAGAGAAGTTGAATTTGGCACTGAATTAGTATTTGGTACTACTCTGATTTCGATAGCTACGTATAGAATGGCTCTAGCCGAATTAAAAGAATTAAAGTCTCAGTTATAAAATTTGACCGATAGAGGGTTTGCTAGACTGAGTTTCTCACCTTGGGGTACTCCGGTTCTGTTTGTGAAAAGAAAGACAGTACGATGAGAATGTGTATAGATTATCGCCAGTTGAATAAAGTGACTATCAAGAATAAATATCCCCTGTCTCGAATTGATGATTTGTTTGATCAGTTGAAAGGGGTTGTTATGTTTTTGAAAATAGGTTTGAGATCAGGCTATTATCAGTTTCGAGTGAAAGATTCAGATATTCTGAAAACTGCTTTCAGAATGAGGTACGGCCACTATGAATTATTAGTTATGCCTTTTGGATTGACTAACGCACCTGCTATTTTTATGGATTTGATGAATATAATTTTTAAACCGTATCTAGATCAATTTGTTGTTGTATTCATTGATGACATATTAATTTATTCACGTAATGAATCCGAACATGTCGATCATCTGAGATTAGTGCTACAGATTCTGTGAGATAAACAGTTATATACGAAGTTCAGTATATGTGAATTCTGGTTGCGAGAAGTTGGTTTTCTGGGTCATATTGTATCAGCATCTGGTATTCGAGTTGATCCGAGCAAGATTTCGGCTATTCTAGATTGGAAACCTTCGAGGAATATCTCTGAAGTCCGTAGTTTTCTGGGACTTGTCAGTTATTATAGAAGGTTCGTAAAAGACTTTTCTATGATTGTGACTCCGTTGACAAAGCTGTTTCAAAAAGATGCTAAATTTGAGTGGTTTGAAAAGTGTCAAAACAGCTTCGATCAGTTGAAAACTTTGTTGACTGAAGCTTTGGTATTGGTACAACCCAAATCGGGTAAAGAATTTGTGATATACAGTGATGTTTCGTTGATCGATCTTGGATGTGTTTTAATACAAGAAGGCAAAGTCATTGCTTATGCTTCGAGACAATTGAAGCCACATGAAAAGAACTATCCGACACACGATCTTGAGTTAGTTGCGATTGTGTTTGCTTTAAAGATTTGGCAACCTGTTCGGTGAGAAATGTCATGTATATTCTGATCATAAGAGTTTAAAATATCTGATGACACAGAAAGATTTGAATTTGTGATAGAGAAGATGGTTAGTACTGCTAAAAGATTATAACCTTGTGATTGATTATCATCCGGGTAAAGCAAATGTTGTTGCTGATTCTTTGAGTCAAAATCATTATTTGCTTTGCGTGCGATGAATGCTCATTTGGTTCTGTCTGATGATGGTTCAGTTTTAGCGGAGTTAAAAGCGAGACATTTGTTTTTACAGCAGATTATCGAAGCTCAGAAGATTGATAATGAAATTTTAGCTAAACGAGCTCAGTGTGATATAGAGTCTGATTCTGAATTCAGAGTTGATAAAGATGATTGTCTGAGATTCCGAGATAGAATTTGTGTTCCGAGAAATCAAGAGTTAATTTAGATGATTTTGAGTAAAGCTCATAACAGTCGGTTATTTGTGCATCCGAGTAGTACAAAAATATATAATGATTTGAAACAGTATTACTGGTGGTCCGGAATGAAAAGAGATATTTTTGAATTTGTTTCAAAATGTTTGATCTATTAGTAAGTTAAAGCTGAACATCAGGTGCCATCTGGTTTGTTACAACCGATTATGGTTCTGGAGTGGAAATAGGATAGAGTGACAGTAGATTTTGTTTCGGGTTTACCCCTGTCTCCGAGAAAGAAAGATGCTATCTGGGTTGTAGTTTATCGATTGACGAAATCAACTCATTTTATTCCGGTTCGATCTGATTACTTGCTTGGTAAATTAGTTGAGTTATACATTTCTGATATCGTGAGATTACATAGTGTGCCATTTTCTATAGTGTCAGATAGAGATACAATATTCACATCAAGATTTTCGAAGAAACTACAAGATGTTCTAGGTACTAAATTGCACTTTAGTACTGCTTTTCACCCGCAAACAGACGGTCAATCCGAGCGGATTATTCAAATACTCGATGATATGTTGAGATGTTGCATTCTTGAGTTTGAAGGTACGTGGGAACAATATCTGCCTTTGATTGAATTCGCTTATAATAATAGTTTTCAGTCGAGCATTAAAATGGCACCGTACGAAGCTTTATATGGTCACAAATGCCGTACACCTTTGTATTGGACTGAGCTCAGCGAAAATAAGATTCACGAGGTCGATTTGATAAAAGAAACAAAACAAAAAGTAAAAGTGATCCGAGATAGTTTGAAAGTAGCTTTCGATCGTCAGAAATCTTATGCAGATTTGAAAAGAAAGGATATTGAATTTGAAATCAGTGATAATGTGTTTTTGAAAGTATCTCCGTGGAAGAAAGTACTTCGGTTCAGTAGAAAAGGCATGTAAAATCCCGATTTTGGGCTTAGTCGGAACAGTGTTTCGAGACCACAAAACCGACGCAAGAAAATTTATTTTTATTATATTTTTATGGTTTAAAATTTCACAGGATGATTTCATGAAAACTTCGTTTGAAAATTTTGACGTTTGGGCACTCAATGTAGTCAAAAAGACTAAATCGTAAAAAGTGCAAAAGTTGAGTTCTACATGCTAGAGGTGTCCAATTGTTATGAAATTTTAAATTGGAGGTCCTTAAATGGTAATTAGACCATTGGTTAAGTTGGTGGACAAAAATGGACATGGTTAGGCATGTTTTCAAAGTTTTTTATTAACGGCATTTTGGTCATTTAGTTATTAAAATGAATTAAAAACAAAATTAAAAGCCAAATTTTGTCCATCTTCAACCTCTTGGCCAAAAATTGCATGGAAAAACCATGGATAGGGTTTTTCAAGCTTCCAAGCTCGATTGTAAGTCCGTTCTAGCCCCGTTTTTAATGATTTTTACATTTTTTTCAATCCCCGTAACAAGATCTATCTATTTCTAGCATTAATTTGAGTTAGGGTTCATGTTTAAAAATTGACCCATGTGTGACATGCATGCATTTTGATGTCTAATGGTAGAAAACGAGTGTTGGGTGTTAAATAAACGACTTTTACTAAGCGATTTTCGACGAAAACGTCCGAAAGGGCCGTTTTGTAAAAGTTGTAAAAATGGTATAAAAGGGTGTTATGATGAGAATTGTAGTTTGATATAGTTATGAAAATGGTTCGGCTAGGCTTATAGAATGGGAAAATTGAATAAAAATCATTTTACGAGCCTAGGGGTAAAAGTGTAATTTTGACAAAGATTAAGGGCAAAAATGTAATTTTCCAAAATATGATTTTGAGTCAATTTGAATAATGAGAGTCCTAAATAGGCTATATTTGAAATGATAGATTAAGGAAATCAAGATTCGGGCTTAAATTGGGAAAATACAAGTTTTGGACTAAAATGGTAATTTTGTCGTTTCCGCATTCAAGGTAAGTTCGCTTGATTTAATAAGCATATTATTCATGTTATTATTGTTATACATGAAATATATCTTGCTATTATTGTATTGAATTTGATGTTAATGGACATTTTATGGAAATTGACATTTTAAATGAAATGAATAAGTTTGTATGAAAACTAGGTGATATGTTAGTTTTGGTTGTATGGACTAATGCCCAAATAAACATGAAAATGTGTTGAACTGAATGTACATTTCATGATCATCTATGCATATTGATATACTTGATGAAAAGAGAAAATCCCGGTTGAATAAAAAGGGATATCCAATGGATAAATCATTGTTTACATGACATGAGATCCTGCATGTGTTGCAGAAAAGGATTTAGCCCAGATAGATAATCCGTTGATCTCAATACAGAAAGGATCTAGCCCGGACGGGTATTCCTCAAGTGATCGAGCCTCCCGAAGAATATGGATGCATTAAGGATTTATCCCGGATGGGTAATCCAATTAAGGACTGAATTTAGCCTGGACTGGTAATCCAGATCTGAACTTATGAGAGTGCATGTCATTGTAAGGGATTTAACCTAGACTGGTAATCCCGACAACACTCTATGAGTTATGATACGAGGGATTTAGACTGGACTGGTAATCCCGCCGTAATAAGTGAGGTTCACGGGAGTGCATACTTGAAACGATCGCTTGCATGACTTGACGATAAATGTGATATCCATCGAGATTCCGAGGAATTCAACGGGAATTAATACGAGAAATGGAATGGGAATACTTGAAATGATAAACTCATCTATGTTTAGATGATACTAGTATGATGTATATGATTGTCATGTTTAGATGAGTGGTTGTACTAAGAGATAGCACAGGTACGTACTCGAAACCCATGAGCATATGTTTGCCATGTGAAATGAAATGTACTTGTGATAAGAGTGCAAATGAATGAGTGATATTTATGAGAATAATTTTTATGAAAAATTTGTGATGGTTTTCATCATGTTGCACTAAGATAGATTAGTACAATACCAGCGGTCCGATTTTGAAAATCCACCAAAAATAGTGGAAATTGAGTTAGAAGCTGATAAAATATGGAATTAAATCTTATCAAGTCTAGTTTCAGATAAAGGAAGCGGTGTAAGCAAAGGAATATCATATGATGAGATATTTGAATTTTTGAGAAACAGGGTCAGAGTGATCTCGGACTCCCCTATCTTAACTTTTTAAAATCATTAAAAATTGTAAAAAACAATATTATGGGTATAATTTATATGATTAAAATCCTTAATGAGTCTATTTTCAAGAGAAATAGACGAAAGTGTCATCTGAGTCTCGTACTATGAGATAATTAATTTATAGTGAAGAGAGGTTGGAACTGTCAGACAGAAAAATAGGGGTAAATTTAAAGAATAAAATGTACTTATTTAATAGACCAAAAATTCTAAAAATTTTATGGTAAGAAGATATATGAGTCTACTTTCAGGGAAAATTAACAGTTCTCAATTCGAAGTCCTGTAGCTCTGGATACAAATAATTTAGTGACTATGACTCAGGAAAATAGCTTGACTGGACTTTGAATTAATAGAAAGAATTTTAAAAATAGCATGTTATCATATTGCTTATTATTTTTCATGCGAGCTTACTAAGCGTAAAGCTTACTCCCTCCTTTCTATTTCCTTAGCACTTTCAGGTCGGCTCGAGGTTGGAGATCGTCGGAGGCAGCATCACACTATCGAGACATCTTCGTTGGAATATTAATATATTTATGCTAGCGATTCCAAGTGAGTGGCATGTATATGGACTTAGTTTTATGATAGATGTTGTTATGAGTAGCCAAATGTATTGGCTTATAATGATTCATTGTATATAGCCATGAGATGTGGCTTATAATGATTATGGCTTGTAAGCCTATTTATCCATGTTAAGTCCTAATGTTTGTGATGTGGATATGCTTGTTGAAAATGCATGTTGGTGTATAACATTTGTGTATGATGAATGCTTCATGACCAATCGAACTGATCATTGCTATGAGAAAATACATGATATAAAAAAAATGATGATGTTGATTGAACTTGAATGCTCAAGGTCTAATGACACAAGTGATAAGTGAATAATTCTAGATTGTTAGTAAAGGTGGTGCAATAGTAAGATTAATGGTCATGGATGTTTGCATCTAAACTTAATATTGCACGAGCATGCGAAATACATGAATAATGACATGTTAATGTTAAGAATATATCTTAATGAAGGAGGTTAAATCATTAAAATGATGTCATGATATGTGTCCTTAATATATGTAATGAATTGAAGAAATTAAGGGTAACACAAAGGCTTGGAAAATAGCCTAAGTGTTAGTCACACAAGCAGAGACACGGCCATGTGTCTCAGCCGTGTGGAGGGCACAGCCTAGCACACGGGCGTGTGGCTTGGCCTTGTGGTTCATTTTTCGTGATGACGTCATAGTCAGAGAGTTACACGGCCTGAGGACATGGCGTGTTGAAGACACACGGGCGTATCCCTGTGTCCACACGGGCGTGTGGCTTCGCTTCATGGAAAAATTTCATAAATTTTCCCGAACCTTCCAAAGTTCTCGGTTTAGTCTCTAATTACTTTCATAGTACGCTTAAGGCCTTATAGGCCCAAATAAGGGACTTTAAGATAAAAATTGAAAAGTGTTAAATTTGAACGAGAAATTTTATGGCCCGGTTTGCATGATTGTTTGTGTTTAAGTCCGGTCATACCTCGTATCCTGTCTCGGCATCAGACACGGGTAGGGGCATTACAAGGCAAATTGAGTCCGAGATTTATCGAGCCGTATGAGATTACCAAGCGTATTGGGCCAGTAGCATATAGATTGTTGTTACCACTAGAGTTAGAAAAGATTCATGATGTGTTTCACGTATCGATGCTTTGACGATACGATCTGATCCTTTGCATGTGATTCCTCCATCTGAGATTGAAATTCAGTCTAATATGACTTATGAAGAAAAGCCGATCCGTATCTTAGCTCGAGAGGTTAAAGAACTGCGAAATAAGAAAATTCCGTTAGTAAAAGTGATATGGCATCGACACTGTATTGAAGAGGCCACGAGGGAGCCTAAAGATTCTATAAGACAAAAATATCCAAATCTGTTCAACGGTAAGATTTTCGGGGACGAAAATCCCTAATTGGGGAGAATTGTAACAGTCCGATTTTGACCCTAGTTAGAACAGTGGTTTCGGGACCACATATTCGAGTCAGAAAAATAGTTAAATATTATTTTCCGTGCTTATGATGTGTGAATTAGCATATGTGAAAGTTTCGTTTGAAAATTCGATTGTTTGTATGCTTAATTTTGAAAAATGACTTAATCACGTAAAATATAAAAGTTGTCTGCTGTTTGTAAAAGTGCTTATTTGATTTGTCTTTGTTAATGAAAGGTCCTTATGTGGATATTAAGCCATTCACATGGATGATAGACAATTATGGCCTTAATATATATGAATTTATAATGGTTTATAAAAAGGGCAAAATAGAAAAATTGTTATTAAAGTTATTATTAATAAAAGAAAAACATGAATTAGGTGATATATTCATCACCATTGCTGAAAATTCACAAAAGAAAAAGAAAGAAATAAGCTTGCTAGGGTTTGGCTACCTATTTTGGTGATTGAGGTATGTGTTTTAATCGGTTTTTGATAATTTCTATGTTTTTGTAATCGTTGCTTCGTATACTATCAAGCCCATGTCTCAATTTCTGATTTTGATAATGATTTTTAAATGTGCCATGGATGAATTCATGAGCTTTTTGTTGTTAATTGATGAAATATGAAAGTTTGATGTTGGGTTTATATGTTTTGTCTTTGGATTTTTGATGATTTTGAGTAAAATGGGCTAAATTGTAAAAATGTTATTTTGAGGGACTAAAATGTAAAATAAATGAAATGAGTGGACTTGTATGAGAGCAATGAATATTCAACCAAGCATGAGTATATGCAAATTATTTGTATTTTGTGATTTTGTGAATTAGGGACTAAAGTGTCAAAATGTGAAAATGTGAGGGCTAGTTTGCAAATTGCCCTAAATATGTATCTATGGATTGTTTTGAATGAATGTGTGATTGGATAAGTTAAATTTGAATTGATTTAGATCGAGATCTAAAGAATATAGAATTAGATTGGGGAAAGTCAAAAGTCGTCGAGTAATCGATTCCATTTATCCGAATCCGTACGAGGTAAGTTGATATACAATAAACGTGTTTGAATTGAATTCTTATTATTCATATGATATTGAATTGTAATGAATGAATGCTCAAGCTAAACATGTGCTATTTGAGAAAGTATTGACAAAGTTCCGAAGTCCGAAAAGTCCCATACGAACTCTAGGAATAGTTAGGATACATATGTCACATAGGATTTTCGATATCTGTTTTACGTGTAAGACCACATCTGAGACGTTGGCATCAACTTCTGCTTTACGTGTAAGACCATGTCTGGGACATTGGCATCGTATTCGGTTTCGTGTAAGACCCTATCTGGGACAGTGGCATCGATGTTTAATTACATGTAAGACCACATTTGGGACGTTGGCATTGTATATGTTATCTGAACTATCCGCGTATCCTTATGTTTTCGAACGGTTCAAACGGGCATTTCGAGAAAATGAATAACTTTGTGAAATCATATCAGATTCAGGTGTTTACTTTGTATATCCTATTTGAAAATGAAAGGTAAGTATTTGAATATGATATTTGAGTTAGCATTGCTATTCAAAGTATAAATGATTTGATGATACTTATTTTGCTTTGAATGATATGTTTATTTGTATATGGCTTACTAAGCTTTTGAAAGCTTATTTTGTGTGTGTTTGCATTGTTTTATAGATATCAAAGCTACTATGAGCTCGAGGATCGTCGAAGATCGTCACCACACTATCGAATCTCATTTTGGTACCTTTTGAAAATGTATATAGTAAAGTATGGCATGTATAGGCTAGAAGTTATGGATTACTTTTTGTGATGTATATATTTAGCCATGTGATATAGTTGGTTTGTGTTTGAACTTATATTTTGATAATGGCATATGATATGTAATGCTAATGTGAAATCGTGGTATGTTTTGGTTGGCCAAAAGAAATGGTCAATGTTGAGAAGTTTTGGTAAGTTTTGAGTATTTGATTGAATGACGTATTGATCATATGTTTTGGTATGATTTTAGTTTAAGTTTTGGTATGAATTGAGATTTGAAATGATTGGTAATGTTATAGCATGAATCATGTATGGTTTGGTATAGATATTAGCTGAAATGGTTGTGCATATATGATTGGTTTGGTGCTTGTAGGTTGACCCAAATTGGGGTGGCAAATTGGCTATTCAAATGGCCTATTTTTGTCCACACGGGCAGAGACACAGACGTGTGTCTCAGCCGTGTGCGACACATGGTCATGTTACACGACTGTGTGTCCCCTAGGGTACCCTACGAATTAAATTCAGTATACCCTCCAGTTTTTAAATGGCCTAGACACACAGGCATGTCTACTGGTATTGTGTGGCACACGGGCTAACACACGGGCGTGTGGTCAGCGGTGTGGCCAAGTCAGTAGCCTCCTTAATTTTTACACTGCCTGGAACACGGGCGTGTCTTGTGGCCGTGTGGATAAGTGAGTATGAATGCCTTGTTTTGCCACGTCTTAGACATACGGACGTGTCTAAGGCCATGTGAGGCACATGGCCTGTTCACACGGGCGTGTGACCTTTTAAAAGTTAAAAATTTTCTATGTTTCCGAAACTTTTGTATGTTATCAGATTGGTCCCGAATGCAAGAGTTAGGCTTTGTATGCTCGATTTAAGTTCTTATTGAATGTGAATGAATGTCATTTACTGTAATGATATGATTATTTGATAATGATTGTTCTGAATGTTATTACAAGTCCGGTAATGCCTCTTAACCTATTCTGGCGATAGTTACGGGTTAGGGGTGTTACATAACTCGATTGCAGAAAAACCCTTCTTCGATAATAAAATTTGTCTTTTCCTAGTCACTCTGATCCAACAAAATCTAATTATAGCCTAAGAAAGAGTCCTTGAAGTTCATGAACCTGTGACCTGCAGAAGCACCAACCAAATGGTCAATTGAAGATAAAAGGAAACTATCCTTAGGGCACACCTTGTTAAGGTTGGTGATATCAATACATATTTTCCATTTTCCATTTGCTTTATTCACCATAACCACATTTGAGACCAAATTTGGATACTTTACTTCCTTGATAAAATCTGTTGATAATAGTTTAGCCACCTCTTGTCTCACTGTTTCCACCACGTGCAGAGTGAACTTTCTCTTCTTCTACTTAACCGATTTTGCCTCCGGGAGTACATTCAACTTGTAGACAATCACCTAGGGGTCCACCCTTAGCATATCTACCACTGACCAAGCAAAACTTTCTAAATTTACCTCCAAACACTGAACCAACATGCTTTTTTCTTCAATTACCAACGCTGATGAAATCTTTATAGTTATTTCTTCATTGTTGCAAAATAGTTGTAAAGATTTAGTATGCTCTGCTGCTTTAGGCTTCTTACTTCTCTCTTAATCCCTCACATCCAGGCTATCCAATTCCAAAGCTTGACTCGCTAACTTTGTCCATTGCAAACTCTATCCTCTAAACACGGGCTCTCGAGCCTATTTAACAGATAACATATGGCATTGGCTTGCAGTTTGCTAATCCGGTCGTAAAAACCCAAACCCTATCCTCGTTGGGAATTTGATCTTCATGTAAAACATTGAAACCATTATTTTTGCCATCCTTATTGTTGGGCGCTCAAAGATAGCATTGGACGCCATAGAATGGTCTACAACAAAAAACTGAACGTACTTCATAGTCATGTGCTTGCCATCCCCCAAAATGACTGATAAAGTGATCAAGCCCTTCACTTCAATTGGATGGTTCGCAAAATCATACAACGGGTTAGCTCTAGACAAAGCTTGCTCTTTCAACCCTATTTTCTTATATGCTTCCCAAGATAACACCTCCACTGTTCTCCCACTATCCATGAGTATCTTTTTAACCTCAAAACCTGCGATCGTCACAAAAATAACCATTGAATCGTTACCCTCTTTGTCACAGACTAACTCTTCATCATCTTTACCAAATTCAAGGTTCCATCTTCCCTACAACATGACCTCTTAGGGGCACTAACAAACATCACACTTCTTATATGAGTCTTCCTCTTTGCATTAGAACCTACCCAGTTTTCATATTTATCTACAATCACATGGATGATACCTTTGACTTTCTGTTTACCTTTAGGATCAGTACACGAACTCTGATCCTGCTGGGAGACACCCTGATCAAAAAATTCAGTGAGTTCGACATTTCGTACTGCTTCTTCTATAACATTCTTTACAGTGAAACAATCTTCAGTGTTATGACTCTCTTGAGTTGGACCTTCTTGTGCTACGCCTCATTGGAGATGGTTTGGGTAGAATACCGAGACTTTTTTACTTGGTTCGAAATGTAAGTATGGGTAGCATTCAAAGGAGTGTAAACTTCAAACCTACCTTGGGGAGTGTATTTCCTGATATGTTTTGGTTGAAACCTTTGAGGGCCCTGCTTCCTGCAAGCTCCCTCTCGATTCCTAAACTGTCTGTCTTCCTTTTGAAAGGTGCTACGTGATGCCCTTTTAATTTCCTCTGCCTCTGCGAACTTGTGGGCTCGTTCATACAAATCTACCAAACTCTGCAGTCTATTATCAATAAAGGAATATTGTACATGATCATTTTGTACCCCTATTATGAAATCATCGATAACCTACTAATCCTCTAAATTATTCGTGTTCAAAGTCGTCGCAAGAAACTGCTTCACATAATCTTAAAAAGACTCGCCTTCTTTTTGTTTCATGGACATCAGTCCCATAGGCCTGCTCATGATTGCCCTATGGGCCCTGAATCTTCCCAAGAATATCTAGCCCAACTAAGAGAAATTTTGAACTGATCCTTGAGAAAGGGACAAGTATTAGTCCTTCGTCCTTCCTTTAAGTGTCGTGGAGAAGTTTTTACATTTTGCTGAATCCGATGCTCCCAGCGCGTTCATATAATCATCATACTGCATCAATAGGGCTCACAGATCTCTTCTCCCCTTAAACATGTCCTTTAGGACTTTAAAATCACATAGAAAGTTCACTGCTGCTACCTTAGGGGCTAATGGATTCTTAGAATAGAAAAGCCAATCCATGTCCTGAGGCTCGGGGTGCAACGCTCTCATGTCTCATCGCAACTCGTCCATCTCATTTTTTTCATTCTTTCGCATGCATGTCTAGAGCTTTGTCCTAGGTACTTACATTATCATGAAAATCAGAAGTGTACCTTCCTTCTTAACTCATCATTTTATTTTAGCAACTCTTGCTGAAAAGTCTACTGCTGCTCGAACCGTGCCTCCTACGTAGCCATTTGTTCTCTCATAAATTTCATCTGCTCTTAAAGAGCAAGAAATTGTTGTGGCGATGTTTCTTGATTGGAAGGGAGTGGCAACCCATGACCGGAGGATATGTTCAAATCCAATGGACCGGAAACTGCTTGATTAGCTACATTGTCAAAGTTCTCCAGTCGATTGGCGAACCAATCACCAAACAATTTTGTTTGATTAGGTTGACTGCCAAAATCTGAGGCTCTAGCCTGTCTAGATGAAAGATTGAAGGGGAAATTCTCGTTCGGGTGAGCCATTGTAACTTTTGATAATTTTTCTCATACTTGGGAGGAATCTGTTGGTCGGAAGTTTATCCACGCTCACCACACCAATTGTTCAGTAATTTTCCATCGTGTCTTATTAAAGGGGACAATCGAATATTTATATACATGCTACTGTACATGGAATTGACATTCATAGTAGACTCTATGCATGCTGGACACGTGTACTGCTCTAGGCTGTCTGCTAGAAACTCCTTGGGCATATGCGAGTCGAAACCGTGAACTCCTCTTGCGAGCACCCCTTAACATGTGCCAGTTGAGTATGCGAGCTGAGTCTGTGAGCTCCCCTTGCTAACTTCGTATTGTGAGGCTTGTACGTATCCATCAGGTGGGTCCTAGCCGAGTTACGGGTAGGCGACCTGAAACTTATCTAATTTTCAGGTTAGTAATCATAAGCACATAACAAGAGTACTTTTATATTTTTATATAAAATTAAAATATATATATACAATAAAATTTAAACCCAACATATATATATATTTAATTCTGTTCAAAAGATCCACACTTATTGTTGTTGTTGAATGGAACAAACACATTTCAAATAAAGAAGAGGAAAACATTTTTTCAGCCATGAAATATAATACTTAATCTTATTCATAGATTCATTCTACAAATGAAAATTGTAATATCAAAATACTCCAAATTAAATTAAACTTGACAAATCAATTCCTACTGTCATAAAAAAATAACACGACAACAAGGGCAACGCTTTTCTTCTTCAGCCAATCCGCAATGCAAATATCATGAAAAGCATGCGAGCAAGGTGTGCATATCTACATATCTACATAAAACAAAATGCCAAATCTTAGTCATGAATTCTACATACGAATGAAAATCGTAGTATAAATATACTTCAAATTAAACTACACTTGCGAAACAAATTTTTACTGTCCATAAATTAATTTAAGAAAATTTACTTCTTACACAACAAAACTCTTTGTTTCATCTTTTAAATTAGAGTAAATTACAAAAAAAAGTCTTTTTTGTTTATCTCGGATTATATTTTAGTCACTTATGTTTGAAATATTATGTTTTAGTCACTTACGTTATCATTTTGTTGCAAAATAGTCACTTTATTGTTAAACTCCATTACCTCCCTAACAGTAGTCGTACATGGTAGTCTAAATGAGTTTTAAATACTAACTTAGATATCCAGTTACTAGTATAGAAATAGATTTTTAATTAAATAAATTTAATTTAGATTGTCACGTGCGACCGCCGTTAGGAAGATAACGGAGCTTAACTGCAAAGTGACCACTTCGTAACAAAACGATAATGTAAGTGACTAAAACGTAACATTTCAAACATAAATGACTAAAATGTAACCTGAGGCAAACAAAAGTAATTATTTTTGTAGTTTAGCCTTTAAATTATAGCCCATTCATCTACTACAACTTAAAACGACAATACGGGCAACGTTTCTTCTTCTTCAGCCAAGCCGCAATGCAAATATCATGAAAAGTATGCGAGCAAGGCATGCAAACCGCTTCACTACCCATCGCCACCTCTTCCAAACATATCGCACAATCCTTTCCTGACCCTTCCACCATCACTTTCACCGGTTTTTCCGTCGCCTGCTCCGCCCTCACCGTCCCTTCATCTTCGTCATCATCATCATCATCTGTGTCGTTATTTCCAAAGTCAGGCACATCGTGGACGACTGCCTCGATCCCCACCCACATTCTCAAAACCTTGCTCCCTCCGTCCCTCGCAACCGCCGCCATTCGAACAGCAGAGGCCGCAATTTCTTCCACTGTGGACGTCTGAACCGGGACGCGCATGGAGTTGAGCATGTCCAGAACGGCGCCGTTTCCGTCGTTAATCAAATCCTCCAAAGGAAACTCGTGGATGACGTGAGAAATAATCCTCCCCACCTCCGTGAAAGTTTCGGCATCAACGCCGCCATTGCTCTCCACTATGATAAACGTGGCCTTAAGCTCGATTTCGAACATGGAAGAGGGCAAAGATTTGACGTTAGAAACGTGAGGGAAACTAATGTTTTCGGCTGCCATTGTTGAGAAAAAAATGGAAGAAAGTGATATAATTTATTAGAGAGAAAATGAAAGGAAAAACACAAAAAAAATGAAGTGGATTTGATAATAGGACGCGCACAGGTGAGTGGGCCCCAGAAATCGGCGGCTTATTTGATCTTCTTAACGTGGTTTACCTTGCTTCTTGTCGTCGGCCATTCGGCGACTAAGCCCATCTTGTTGGATAAAATTAAGCCGACTTGGAGGAGCATGGATTGGATTTCTGGGCCCCGTTGAGGCATGCACCACCTTACTTTTAAACAACTTTCTTAACCAATAATTGAATGATTATTATTATTTTATACTAACGATAATTTTTTTAAAAATTGCAAGTAAATTATTAAACATTTTTTATTAGACATGTAATAATCTTTTAATTTTTTTATAAAATTGCGTTAAAAAATGGCCAACAACCCTCATAGTTGGATTGTGGGATTAGATCTGTGAAGTGGCAAGTTTGAACAAAAAAAAAGATTTTAGCTGGTTTGAATTATTATCTATTAATTACATTTTTATTTAAAATATACTCTAAAATTTTAAAAATTAATAAAATTATTTTATTTTTTAATATTAATTGAATTTCGATCACTACCGAAAGCTTCTTCTTTTTTTTTATGATAAATTCTTTTATTTTGATCTTTTAAAATTTCAATTTTCTTGTCCCATATGCATTTGGATTTTTTTTCCAGGAGTCCATTAATTAGCGAAATAGCGGCGGGCTTCCAGGTGCCGACATGTTTTTTATTCTGGTAGGATAAAAAATGGCATAATATCAAGAATAGTCCCTATAATCTTAAAGCAAGTTTAAAAACCATCAAAAATTGGATTTGAAGAAAATAAAAGCAATACGTGTCTAAATTCTTTCACTCTTTTTCCTTCTTCTTCTTCTCAAATTTGGGGCTATTAGGATTTATTTACTGCAACTGGATCTCTTTTTCCTTCTCTTTTTCATTTCCTCAATACCAAATTTTGATTATTTTTAATTTTTCTTTAAACTATAGGGACCATTCTTGATATTATACCATTTTTTATTTGAGCAGAAAAAACAAAGAAGTCCGGACCCATCTTTTCTTATTTCATATGTAAGAGAAAAAGGCAATGCAATGGTGGTTTTTGGTTGGCCATTCTCCTACAGTTGCGCTTGTCAAATTTGTCAGTGAACTCTCTTTTAAGTACTCAAAGCTTCTTTCTTTCTTTCATGGAAAACTGAGAAAAATTTCCTTCTTCTCCGATTTACTTTCACCCATATAATCTTGAAAATCACCAATGTGAAAAGATAGATCATAACTTTAGCACACAAGGAGAATAAGAAGAAGGAAGTAGAGAAAACAAAGCACATGAAGGAAAGAGGTGAATACTTCATGCACTGGATGGTGAAGTCTAAAACAAGAAATAATTAAAAAAGCTTTACCAGTTTTGAGCTTTCAGAATATTCAGTATTCACAGCGGCATTGTTATTTTGCAGTCCATTTGGTTCCAAAGCGGCTTCTAATATTATGATTGCTTTCCATGACTTTCTAAGGACAAAGTTTTGATTAAACTGCTCCCATAGATTAATGATATGATTATTCTGCTTGCTGAATGAGAAGCAAAATCTTCTGAGTTTCCAAGAGAAGTAAGCTTTGAGATAATTATCGAATTAGCGTGCTAATATATTGGATCAAATTTTGACCTATCAATTTTTATTTTTTTCTATATTATTTATAAAATTTTAATTTGATTCAATTTTCTTAAATTACTATTGATATTATTAAATTAACATTATTTTATGTTGATATATTTCATACCCAAATAATTTTATTTATCAATATGAAAATAAGTTCATGTATTCTTTTATTTAAATATGTATAATTGAATCAAAATCGAAGTTTTATTTTCATACATATAAGCCACAATTCAAGTTTCATGTGTATAATTGCATCAAACCTATGCTCATATTTCAAATTGCACATTGGACTAAAATTAATATATAAATTTAATATTTATCCCTAAAAATTTTAATGTAAACTTTTGAAAAGAACAAATGTGAAAGGATGACCAAACACATAATGCATATAAGAGAAGATAAGAAGAATAAAAATTCAAAATAAAATAAAATTATTATATTAAATTAAAAGAAATTAAAATAGTTAAACATAAATTAATTGAACATTTCAAATACAAAAAAAAAATTCTATATCATAAAATACATTGGCTATTTTTGTCACTCATAAAATTTAGGTATCAAATTGAAAAGAAAAGTTTAGATATTAAATTAACAAAAAAAGATTAAGTTCAAGTACCAAATATTATATTAAATTATTTTTTTAATAATCTTAGTTGAGATGGAGGCCTCGCATCATTAAGCGTCCAGGTTTGGGTCTCACCGTGCACATTTATAATGTGTGGGTTTCAAATTCTATTATGTGTATGCCATGCATGCATTTTGTTTGAATTCTTTTCAGATTTGTTCGGTTCTTCGTCTATTGTACTTTGAAATGGTTTAGCTTTATGCTATAATTGTTCGAACATATATTTATATTATACTTCTTTACATAATTTATTTGTAACAATAAACTTCAAAAGAAATTAACACCGCATCAACTTATTCACAAATACTTTTATTTAGTATTGCTTTTCAAAATCACTTTTATGGTCAAAAGCTCTTCTGGAGCTATAAGTGATCCTAAGCTGACAACTTTTTAAGTAAAAAATACATTAAACCCAAATACAAAAGTAAATTTTTAGTATTTGTGTTTGAAAAAAATGCTTTTGAAGTCAAATGATGTTTTTAACCCTCATTTATAATCCAATATATTTTATGTTATATTTATATGAGATAGAATTATTTATTGAAAGGTGGATATATACGAAAATACTTGAACTTAGTAACTTATACCGACTTTCTACCTAAACATTTTTTTGGAACTAATTGGTACCTAATTTTAGAAATCGTAATCTAACTTGGTACTTTTTTTAGTACTTGGCTAACATAGTTAATTTTTTTAGTCTCAACCCATCAAGTTATGCCACGTGTATTAGAAAGTTAATCATATTGTGCCACGTGTAATAAAAGAAAAAAATAATGTAATTTCTAATTTTCATTTAATTTTTATTAATTAAAAATAAAAAAAATTAATTAATGAATTTTACAAATATCTTTTAAATAATATATTTTAGTATTTTATTCTTTACATCTCATCTTCTTCATTGTTTCTTTCCATGGTTTTGCTTTTCCCTTTCACCATCACCATAAGCGTTTATCATCTCCATTGCCATCACCAAACTCCGTTCAAGTCCTTTGCTATGAGAGACTCCCTTCTTTTAAGTTCAATAATTTGATTTCTCAGAAAAATATTTAAAAATATCAAAATCCATCATTGAGCCTTGACCTCTCTTACCTCCGATTGTTTCCCCGTCTGTTAGATGGCCTCTGTTTTTTAGTATGTATTTCCTCTCACCAAGCTCTTCCTTCTCACCGTATAGATTGTCAAATGGACACTTGGAGACCCTCTGGCTGTCAAGCCTTGGTCATTCATTGGGTTTAACACTTTTTTTTGTGGATGCTAATTTTCTTAGCTTCTTCTATTTGGTTTATTGTATTGTTGAAGTTTTTGTAATTGTGTGACTTTCGGATATGGTGGTTCAACAATAGAAAAGTGAGTTCTATTAGGGTTAGGAGCCATAGGTATAGTGTTTTTCTTTGCAGATGTGATTTTACAGTGAAAGTTTAACTCCATTTATTTTATTGGGCATCGACCTGTATTGATAACGAGAAAGAAGGAATAGAGAAAATTTGGCACAAATATTTACATGGAAAAACTCCTCCAATGAAGAGGATAAAAAACCACAAGCAGAAGAAGACTTCACTAAATTAGCAAATAAACGACGAGTACAAGATGAAGATCATAAAAAACAAACCCAAACCCAAAATGCAAAGCTTTTTGGCTAAAACACAAAATTCCCTTAAAGCTTTCTTAAAGCCTTTTTTTTAATCTTCTCTCTTAATCTTGATGTTATGAAGATAAAGATGTTATTCTAGGGTTACAAAGACCCTTTTTATATGTTAATATTAGAGTTCTAATCTTACTAAAATACCTCTAGTATAATCAGAGTTTAAGTGGAAAGAGTAATCCTATTGAGAGTCTAATTACGTGGCTACTTTAAGTTAGAATTTGTCGCGTCGTTGCAACGTCCCAAGCTCCTCGTCGTGAAGTCACCTCTACTTTTCTTTGTTTCAAATGTTGTCACATCATTGAGATTTCGCGTGATTCCTCATCATGATTTCGCCCCTACTTTGACTCTAGTTTGACTGAAAATGTGATACACACTCTACAAATTTCCACCTTGACTTGTATTTTAACATGCCTCCTTTTCTGGGCCCTGTCATGGGCCTAACTTCATCTTATCAAGATACTAACCAAGTCCAAACAATGCTTGAACTTGGAAATTGGAAGACTCTTATTCAAAATGGTCATACTTTTATTGCTCATATAACCAAGTCGCATATACTACAACCGAGTTGACTCCAGCTCTGTAATAAACGAGGAAATTATTGTTGCATTAGTCATTGTTGAACCCTGTAGAATATATAGACTATCGATTTTCTAACCTTTCATCTAACAAGAGTTCCTCGAGATACTTTAATGTCACTTGACTTGATGGCAATTCTATAATTGTTCGAGTCTAACTTACTTAAGGAGATGGGGTTTTTCTTTAAATCAAGCACGTGCCTAACACTTGACAATGTCTTGATAATCTCGTCATGCATCTTGATCTGAACAATACCAATATCGATTATCTTACAAGGTGAATTATTCCCTATGAGCACAACTCCACCTTCAATTGGACTTTATGTGGAAAAGTAGTCCATTTTCGGACACATATGGTAAGAACACCCCAAATCCAAGATCAACTCGGAAGTAAGCTTAGACCTTTCGATCTTTAACACCACAACCAATCATCACTATTTTCCTCAACCACACTAGCACTGGCTACCAATCTCTCGTTGCTCTCAGCAGCCCTCCTGTTCCTATTTTGCATCTTATAACACTTTGCCTTAACATGACCTAACTTATTGTAGTAGCCACATGTCTTGTGTCGTTTCCTCGACTTAAATCTAGTTTTGCTTCTAGCAACCAAAACTAAGGCTTGCTCATCTGACTTGCTATTCGAGCCTAACTCATTGTCGAGTTTATCTTTGCTCAACAAGTTTCCTTTCACATTCTCGAACAAGAGTTTATCTCTATCATAAATTAAGGTCTCACTGAAAGACTTACATAAAGGGGAAAAAGAGCACAATAATAGCATAGCCTGATCTTCATCATCTATATTGGCCTCGAAATTCTTCAGATCATTTAAGATAGAAACAAAATCACTTACGTAAGCCCTAATGGATGCACCTTCGGCCATACACAACGTGTACAAGCGTTGTTTTAACACCAATCGATTAGCCAAAGACTTTTTCATGTAAATGGTTTCTAACTTTCTCCATAAGGCGAATTTTGTTTTCTCAATAAGCACTTCCTGCAACACATTATTTGTGAGGTATAACTGAATTATCGATAGAGCATTCTCAGCAAGCTCATCCATTTCGACTGATCTAAATTTGTGAGCTTTTTCCTTGTAGTGACCTTTTTTAGGCCATTCTAAACCAGTATTGCAGTCATTCGAACTTGTCATAAACTGAAATTTGTTATCCTATCGAACTTCTTGATATCGAATGTAATTGTCGCTGTCTCTAAACGAGTTTATTGTAGAATCCTAACTAAGTTCTGATACCAATTTGTTGGGATCGACCCATATAGACAATGAGAAAGAAGGAATAGAGAAAATTGGACACAAATATTTACGTGAAAAAACTTCTCCAATGAAGAGGATAAAAAATCATAGGCAAAATAATACTTCACTAAATTAGCAAATAAATGAAGAGTACAAGATAGAGATAAAAAAAAACCTAAACCCAAAATACAAAGCTCTTTGGCTAAAACGCAAAATACCTTTAAAGCTACTTAAAGTCTTTTCTTAATCTTCTCTCTTAATCTTGATGTTATGAAGATGAAGATGTCATTCTAGGGTTACTAAGACCATTTTTATAGGCTAAGATTACTAAAATATCTCTAGTATAATCAATGTGACAACTTATACCTAACCCAGTTATTGGATCCGAATATTAAATGCCACATTTCGTTAACGAAGCAACTCACTTTTCCATTATTTTTTTTTTTGAAATGGAAACGAAGTGGTAAAATTATATAATAAAAATTTTGGCAACATTTTTGCCTATTTTATATACAAACCCCTGCAAAATTTAGATTTTACAAAATATCCACATTCAAATAATCTTCCAAATTAATTCCTAGCACTACGATTTCTCAAAACATATAATTCATGATCAAATCTATTACATGCCAACTATATCTGATTTAGTCTAACTTAGTGAGACGGAGTAAAAACCAAATTCATGATCCATTTCAATTCCATTTTTATATAATTCTCATTTCAATTCTATTTCATGTTCAAATCACATATTGCCTAATGTAAAATTAGGCTTCCAATTCAAAACATATTAATCATTTTCTTTTTTAACCATCTAAAATTATAATACTCAAGTCCAAATCATAACCATGAATTTGCTAATTTGATCATATGAAAAACATAGTATTCATCTCGAAACATAATTTTATAAATATTAACTAAATCACTGAAACTTATCCAAAACTCATAATAATAAAATAAAATAAAATTAATATAACTAGTCATAGTGAACTAAATATTCTAAAGTTTTATGTGATGGAAATAAGATATTAGCACAAACTGAAGTTTCAATCGATTTACTCATTTTCGTCCTTCTCCTTCAAGATGCTCGCTTCGTTTTTAGCTACAATAGGAGCAATTCAATACGAATCAATGTCATTTATCCATTCTAATACTAAAACTAATAAAAAAACAAACTTAAATATGCATGGTTAATCAAGTTAGCAACTTAAGTTTCCTAGTCCGAAATTCACATATCTTTCAACTCGATTATCTGTTTTTAATTTCATCTTCACTAGAGTACTCACTATTTCACAAGCTATCATTTAGCACCAATATTACACAAAGTGGTCAATGTTCTCTACTTCCCCTTTAACATGACCAAATATACCAAGTAAACTTTCCATCCATTTTATTTCTTTTTAACATTTCTAACAAGCTAGAACTCATCTTCTAATCATTTCCTATCCAAAAAGTATACCTACTTCACTTAAGTTTTCTAAGCTTTCATCACTGTCCTTTAATGAAAACTTCCAAAATATTTGATAAAGTCAAAAACTATTGATACATATATATATAAAACAAGCTTCAAAGATTCAAAATCCATGAAAAATTTGAAGAAAAATCATACCTTAAGCTTGAATTTGAAGGAAAAAATAATGAATTTCTTTTTCTCTCTTTTTCTCTTTTTTATATATTATAATATTAATTAATAAAATATTAGTACTTATTAAAATATTATTATTAATAAAAATATCATTTAAAAGCAATCATGAAACCACTGATTTTTTTAGGTAATGGTAAAATTAACGATTAAGTCCTTTCCATCAAAATAAAAATAGAATGATTACACTTCAGTCTCTATACTTTTTTAACTTATACAATTTAGTCCCTGTACTCGATACCGAATTTTTAACTTAACCACATGCTCCTACTAATAATCCTCTATGTTTTCATGTTTGGCATTTTCCTCTAAAAACGATTATAATTTCTTATACTATTATTTATTTATAGATTGCTTATTCGAGAACTTCCACCATAAATATTCTTCTTCTCTCTTCTTTTTATTTATTTATTTTGAAAGTGGGGATATTACAATTCTCCCCTCCCCTTTAAAAAAATTTTGTCCTTGAAATTTACCTGAAGAGTTGCAGATATTATGATCGCATTGTCTCCTCAAGTTCTCAGGTAGCTTCTTCTATGTTATGATTTCTCCATAATACTTTTACCAAAGGAATTGCTTGTTTCTCAACTATTTCATGTTTCTTGCTAAAATCTGCACCGATTCTTCTCCGTACGATAAGTTAGGTTGTACCTCAATGTTTTCCACTGACACGATATGAGATGGATTCGATCTATGTCTTCGGAGCATCAATACATGAAATACATTATGGATTTGGTTTAATTTTGGTGGCAAAGCTAGTCGATAAGTAATAGGTCTAACACTTTCTATAATCTCGTATGGTCCAATGAACCTCAGACTTAATTTTCCTTTTCGACCAAATCTCATAATCTTTTTCCACAAAGAGACTTTCAGAAATACTTTATATCTCGTTTCGTAGTTTTTTTTCTTCTTTTTAAATCAGCATATGACTTCTGCCGATCTGAAGCTACTTTTAATTTTTCTTTAATTAGTCAGACATTTTCTTCTATTTCTTGTATTAATTCTAGGCCAACCATCTTTTTTTCACTAAGTTCAGTCCAACACAAAGGAGTACGACATGTATGTCCATATAGAGCTTCATATGATGCCATCTGAATACTTGATTGGACACTATTGTTATATGCAAATTCTACAAATGGTAGATAACGTTCCCAATCACTATCAAAGTTAATGAGATAAGCTTGTAACATATCTTCTAACAATTGAATCACGCGTTCTGATTAGCCATCTGCCTGAGGATCGATAGTTATTTTATCTCATTTCCACTCGAGAATCGATATAGGCTGAAATAATCCTGTCAAAACTTGGTGTTCAGTTTTCACCCTTTGACAAGTTATACACATTGTAGCATATTCTGTAATCTCTCTCTTCATAGCTGGCCACCAATACAATTCTTGCAAATCTCGATACGTCTTGGTACTTTCTGGATGCATAGCATAAGGACTATTATGCACCTCTTGAAGTATTTTATTCTTTAATTCAACCTTGTTTGGCATATAAATTCTTCCATGAGATCTTACACAACCATTATCTCTAATATTAAAGTCTCTCGATCAATTGTGCTTGATTGATTTTCATTTTTCCATCACCTTATCATCATTTTACTAAGCCTCTCTAATCTGCTCAATTAACTGCACCTTCACTTTTAATTCAGTTAATAATGCATTATCATCACAAACACTCAACTGTGCAAATAGTAATATCAAATCAGCAAGGGATTTTCAGCTCAAAATATCAACAATAACATTTGCTTTACTTGGATGATAATCAATCACACAATCGTAATATTTTAACAGCTCTATCCAACGACGTTGTCTTAAATTCATTTTTTTCTGGGTAAGAAGATATTTCAAGCTTTTGCGATCTATGTAGATGTAACACTTTTCACCATATAAATAGTGTCTCCAGATTTTTAATGCAAAAACCACTGTTGTCAGTTCTAAATCATGCGTTGGATAGTTGCGTTCATATGATCTTAGTTGTCGTGAAGCATATGCAATCACTTTGTATCTTGCATCAAAATGCAACCAAGACCATTAAGTGAAGTATCACTATATACTACAAACTCCTTTCCAGATTCTGGAAGAGTTAACGCTGGAGCCTCTATCAACAATTTCTTAAGCGTATCAAAGCTTTCTTGGCACCGTTCATCCCATTTGAATGGTAATTCTTCTGGAGTAGTTGAGTCAAAGGAAAAGCTATTCTTGAAAATACTTCAACGAATCTCCGATAATATCTCGTTAATCCCAGAAAGCTACAGATCTCTAAAACATTTTTCAATTGTTTCCATTCCAGAATGGCCTCAACTTTCTTTGGATCTACACGAATACCTTCAGCCGAGACTATATGCCTAAGAAACAATACCTCAGATAAACAAAACTTACATTTTCAAAGTTTTCCATAAAGCTATTTTTCTCATAATTTCTACAGTACAATCCTTAAATGATGATCATGCTCCTCCTCATTCTTTGAATAAATTAAAATATTTTCAATAAACAGTACTACAAATCGATCTAAATATGGTTTAAAAATGCGATTCATGATATCTATGAATGCAGCAGGAGCATTAGTTAGCCCAAAAGGTATCACAAAAAATTCATAATGGCCATATTTGGTCAAAAAGCAATCTTCGGTATATCACTTTTTTTCACCTTCAATTGGTAATAACCAAATCTCATATCAATCTTAGAGAATACTACTGCACCTTTCAATTGATCAAATAAAATATCAATACGAGGCAAAGGATATTTATTATTTATTTCCACCTTTTTTAACTATCAATAATCGATATAAAACTGCAACGAAACATCTTTCTTCTTTACAAACAACACTAGTGTGTCCTAAGGTGATACGTTGGGTCATATAAAACCTCGATCTAATAAATCTTGCAACTGTACTTTCAATTCTATCAACCCTTTTGGCGATGTGATAAGGGGCAATAGATATTAGAGTAGTTCCCTGATAAACTTCAATTGCAAACCCCACCTCTCGATCAGGCAAAAGTATTGGTAATTATTCCGAAAACACATTTGGAAATTCCTACACCGTACAAATTTCCTCCAATTCCTACACCGTACGAATTTCCTCCAATTCCTACACCGTAATAATTTTTTGGAAGTTCAGTTAACGGTTAATTCAGTTCAAAATCAGTCGGTTAACCAAATTAACCGAATTTAATAAATAATATTATAATATATAAGCATTCGGTCAGTTCGGTTTGGCTAATTTTTTGGAAATATTAATTAATCGGTCGGTTAAGTCAGTTAATTTTTTAATATGTTTTATACTTGTTTTAACCAAAAATAAAAAATATATAAATTTTGGTTAACCGACCGAATTAACTGAAAAAGTTTGGTTCGCTTAATTTTTTTGAAAAAATTTTGGTTCGGTTAACGTTTAAGGGTTTAAAAAGGTCGGTTAATTCGGTTAATGGTATTTCGGGACGATTAATCGGTCGGTTAACTGAGTGAACACCCCTAGCATACCTATATACTTGATTTACTATCACCAAATGTCTCATCAGATTTGAAACATTAATTCTAACATCAGATATCTCAACTATTAGTTTCTCTATATTAATCAACTCAGTTCTCATGTATGAATGTGTAGAACCTAGATCTATCAATGCATGAATAGATACAGAAAATAGAGAAAAAATATCAGAAACAACATCGGTGGCATCACCTTCCTCTCTGGTCCTAACAGTATAGACTTTGGCAAGAATGGTAGCCTCTACACGACTCGCACATGAATCAGTGACTCTCCCCTGACCGCCTCTACCACTGGCACCACCTCAAGTACTACCACAACCTCGAGGTGCAGAAGTTGATCTCTGATATGACACATGGGTAACATCGACCGACTTTAGACAATCTCGAACATAATGCTCCATTGAACCACATCTAATACATGCTCTAGTCTTACGCTAGCACTCTCCTTTATAACTTTTCCTGCAATAATCGCACTGAGGTATCCAAATAGTACGACCAGGATGGTTTGTTTTGGCTATTGGAGCAAATGACTATCTAAATCAGCTCTTGCCCTCAACACCAATCTAAAGTGTAATGGATCTTCCTTTATCTCTGAAATCTCTAGCTCATTTAGAAGGTGGTTATGAGCTAGAACTAATCGGCCTTTTTCCTTGAGCTTTATCATCCACTTTCTCTTTATCTAACCCTATTGCTTGCTCTACCATTTTGGCTCTTTCTACCATATCAGCAATTTCCGTAATTGATAATGTTCATCTTTCCCTGTTTCAGCTCAATAAACTCTTTCTTCTTTTCTTTTAGATACAATTCTCCAACATACCTCTTGTTAAACTCGACCTAAAACAACCCCAATTAATCCACTCTGGATGGTGGGAACGAACCACTGTTCTCCGCCAATGGAAGGCATCTCTTCACAGTAGAGACACAATACACTTCAAACACTCAGCTGGGGTGTATTCTAATTGTTTAAATATCCTTTCAACTGATTCTAACCATTCTTCAGCAATAGAAGGATCAAGATCTCTCACACCTCTAAACTCGGTGGCCCCATGTTTTTTTACTTCTTTAATGAATGACCCTCTCTGTTTAGCAAAAGGTGCAGGTTGAGGTGCAACACCAGCAACCCTCTGTAATAAATTAGCAACAATACGCAGTAATGGATTATTACCTTGAGTCGGTTGTCTCTGTCTGAAAGTTCTCAGGGACTAATGAACACTGGTTCTAATACGAACTCGGTTTGGTGATGATTCGAGTCGTATTAGTTGCCCAATCGAGAAATTGAGTAAGTTTGATTCGTTATAAGAAAAAGGCTGAAGATGGATAGAAGATAGGTTCAAACAAAGGTTCAAAGAGTTCGGAAGATGGATAGAGGAATTTTGGATAAGGCAAAGGCTGAACCAACAAAATAGAGATTGTCGACCCAAGACTTACAAGCACTTAGATGGATAATGAAAAGTAAAATCAGCAAATAAACCTTGACCCACTATCTAACGAGATAGGAACCAAAGGTATAACGAACGCCACACTTTGCAGTGATAAGTTTGGAAAACAAAAGGAAGGATTAAACGCCACAAACCTAGCTTGATAAGTCAAATCAACCCAAAAAGAACAAGGAGATTTGAACTCTTACAAGTTTCAAATATTTCATAAATTTGGCAAAAGTAGTCTCACCAAAACAATGTTTTCTTACAAACTATTTATAGGCATTATTATGACTATTCAAATGCAACATTCATATCAGCTATTAACAAAATATTAAAATTCGGTTATAACTCTTCATTGGTAGCCAAAGAGTCATGCCTTTTCATTTGATTCATGCATAGTTGAAAAGTCATGTCTCTTCACTTGATGAAGGCTTAGTGGTCCATTAAATGTGCTTATTGATGTCCCTTCATTTTCCCCTTAACCAAATGCCTTAATGCTTATGTATTCATCTCTTAAGTGGCACCATAACTAGATTTGAGTCCATGAAACTGATCAGACTTGAAGAGTCACTCTTGGTCCATTTGAACAGTCACCATAATGAGCTTTGAGTGCTTCAATACCCACCAAAAACGTTCCAAATATACACCAGCAATTAAGTGACCAAATGCACACCCTCTTATGCCAAAACTGGATAGCCAATTGAATGTGACAGCATTTTATTTTTCTTGGCAAACGAATAGCCCTTTTTGTAGCTATGTGACCAGCCTTTTGGACTTTCCTACAACAATCACACAATCAATTTATTTAAGAAAAATTAAACACACTATAACTTAAGCATTAAAAAAATAACAGCCAAATTAAATAACATACTTATATAAACAAACTCAAACATATTTAACAACTAAGATGCTTAAATGCTTGGTTTAATTAATATGTAAACTAAATGAACAATGAATTACTTAATGCATGACTTCATTAAAAGATGCAAACTTTAATTAACATGGAAGTTACATAATGCATGACTTTATTAAATACAAAACACATAATGCATGTCATAATTAAAAGATATAGATCATTAATGCAAGACATTAATTAAAGATGCATTTAATAAACAAGACATAATTAAAGACTCATATTATAATAACTAAAGTAACTAAAATAATTAAATCAAAGTCCTTATTCTAGCAACCAAATTAACAAACTGGAATCAAAAGCTTCATTTTGCACTTGGGCCCCTCGAGGTTGGGCCAATTTCGATGTCGCCGAATTGTTTCAAAACATGATGCTGCTGGGATCGCATCATACCCTCCCATTTGAAAACTATTTGTCCTCAAATCGAGCCATTTGCTCGCTAAAAATTTTTCATTGTCACGAACACCTTTGTTCATGATCCTAACAGATTCATTTCCAAAAATAGGAGAACCACAAATGGTTCGAAAAGGAAAAATGTTATTTTCATGCCCTCCCTCTTTAGGAGGAAACCATTCTAAATTGTCACCTACACAATAATGGAATAAATTAGTGACACTTTGAATTTTGAACAGAAAATAACTTTTCAACAACCCATCCAAACTTGGAATGCTTAAACCACTACCGGGATGAAAAATAGAAGTTGATCTCACCTTCTCATAATGAATCAAAATGTTCTTAAATGGAAATAAACCAGAATCACAAAGTATTTGAAAGAACTATAATCATAGGAATCAAAAACATAGTTGTTCCTTACCATTTCAATTTAACTTGGAAATTCCTTGACTGGCAACATGTTAGGAACACGAAGCAAGCTAAAGTTATAATCATGTGAACGATGTCTGAATCTCTCAAACCCTAGCATAAAACAACCTCTGGAATCAAATATTTTATTTTGACTTGGCAAGACATCAAAATTCACATGTTTTGTTTTCAAACATAATGATAAAACATCAAACAAGCAAAGATTGTTCACACTTCTATTCACATGAAATTTATTATGCTCGCCTTTACTTAATGATAATTTAGGAAAACTTGCCCCCGGTTTAAACACATGGTTTTGATCACTTATTCCAGCACGTAACAAAAATTTTGTTTTAACAAGTAAATCAAACATGCCAAGCAAAAAAGATTTAGACACACAAACTTTCAAACAATCAAATCTCTCAAATCTCATGCAACTATATGAAGATTTCGCACTAAAAGTTAAAGAATTCTCATTACCATCACGGTCAAACAAACTGAGCGTTTCATATGAAAACTCTTTATCAAACATGATCAAATTTTGTGGACGTCGAGTTAATCTCACTTCACCAACAGACTTGCCAACACAGTACAAATCATGAGAAAAACTCTTCATGTCACTAGTTAGTGAAAAATCATTAACAATCAGAAAATGATAGTTAATCAAATCAAGGTGAGGAGTTCTTTCACAAACTAAGTCTTCAGCAATTTTCTCAACAACATTCAAATGTGATTGTCGTGATTCAATGGCTAAAAACTCTTTACCTTGCTTACGTTTAGGCGTTTGTGGTTTGATTTCATTTTCAACCTTACCTTTCTTGATCCAATGAAATCGTCTCTCATAGGAAGGTAATGAAGTTGAAGCTTGTAAATCAAGTCTTTAGACACCTGAATATAAGACGTAATATGAGAACAACTCGCATATGGGTTAGTAAAAAAATTTTTCACTTTCTCTTGACCACGATTTTTTTTTCAATCGTCTCTTTTGAAGACTCGTTCTCACTTTTTATTTCATTTTCATCTTCAACAAGGTCACTCGCTTCTTGCTCTCTTTCTTTTCTTTCTCCAATCTCTTTCTCATTTTCAATTTTCTTTTCATTCTCACATTCTTTTTCAATCTCAATCTCGTTTTGCTTTCTCTCACTCTCTTTTTCTTTTTCAATTTTTTTCATTCATTTCTTTTTTTCTTTTCTCAATTTCATTTCATATTCTCTCATTTTCTTTTATTAGCATTTCTTGTCTATCCTTTCTTTTTATTTCTTTTACTCTCAACCTTTCATTACAAGATGGAGATAATACAAAAGAATCAGAACGATAGAATTTTCGTTGGAAAGAAGTGGAAGAATCTTCATATAAGTCACGATCATTTCTTTGTGAATAAGCTTCTATGGATGAGTACTTATATGAATCACGTTCACTTCTTTATAAGGACTTCTTCGTAGATGAATACTTTGAGGCACTTGAAGTAAATTTTCTACTTTCTCGTTGGTAGCCTTGAAAAGTTTCAAGCTTTCGTGGTTTGCTTCATACTGACTCAACTTCCTTGATGAATGAGAATATCGATATGAGTCTCTTCCCACGTAGTCATTGAATGTTTGTCTCCGTAACGATCTTGTTTCATCCTTTGATTTGGAGATATTTGTTTCTATTGGGCTTTTGCTTGCTAGCCCCGCTCTTCGGCACGAACCAATCGTTCTTGTTGGGGTTTTAGTTTTCTATCAAACAACCGGTCCATCTCTTTCATCAAATCTTGAAGTTCAAATTCTGAAAAATCTTCTCGAAACATGATTTATTGATGGAAAAGAAAAGAGTTTAAAGATAAAAATGAGTATCTTACCAATATAAGCCTCATGTTTCACTCAGCTGGGGTGTATTCTAATTGTTTAAATATCCTTTCAACTAATTCTAACCATTCTTCAACAATAGAAGGATCAACACCTCTTACACATCTAAACTCAGTGGCCCTATTTTTTCTTACTTCTTTAATGAAAGACCCTCTCTATTTAGTAGGAGGTGCAGATTGAGGTACAACACCAGCAACCCTCTGTAATAAATTAGCAACAATACGCAGTAATGGATCATTACCTTGAGTCGGCTGTTTCTGTCTGAAAGTTCTCGGAGACTACTAAACATTGGTTCCCTCTTCACCAGGTGCATTGGGTCTATTTTCATCTTCTATTTCTCATTCCATACTATCTCTCAATTCCTCGAACATTTTACTATAAAAAATTTTAAACAAAACAATTTTAGCATCCGATTTCAGCTCAAACTCAATATTTAATAATGACATGTACATTAGACTTAACTATACATAATACATCACATTTTTATACATCCGATATCAAATTTAGATAGCTCTCCACTCAAATGTGACACCTTATACCCGACCCAGTTGTTGGATCCGAATATAAAATGCCACATTTTGTTGCTGAAGCAATTCACTATTTCATTTTTTTTAAAAGGAAACGTAGTGATAGAATTATTTTATAGAAATTTCTGTAGCATTTTTGCCTATTTTACATAAAACCCCCTGCAAAATTTAGATTTCATAAAATATCCACATTCAAATAATCTCCCAAATCAATTCCCAACACTATGATTTCTCAAAACATATCAATAAACTAGATTTCTACGTTTTACTATTTTATTAAAACATTAGTTATAAAGTACTAGCAAAGAAAATGTAATGAAAATATTTTAATTCACTTTACGACATAATATTATATATATACAAGCCTAGGTACTTGCCATTTACATCATTTATAAACTAAACTTTTCACCAACATTGTTTGAGCTGAACTTCGGTACTATGGATGTTACTGGAGCAACCTAACGAATCTAACTACCTGCATATGAAAAAATAGACAAACTGTACGCTGAGCAAGTTTTATGCTCGGTGGTGTTAATATTATATAAATCAATACATAAGTATTATGTAACACCCCAAACCTGTGCCCTATGCCGGGATGGAATACGAGGCGTTACTAAATTTAAACACATGCATTCAAACATTTACGAGTCACCAAAACTTGATTAAGTTCAAAATTTTTTGAACTTTTCCAAAACTTCTTATCAAGGGCCTGTCAGGCCCAAAGCATCTCTTGGAAATCACTCCAGACCAATTCGGGTCCTTTAATCAACATTAGGAAAATAACCTTTGAAACAGGGCACACGCTCATGTGGATGGGCAACACGCCCGTGTGGAACTTGAACATGGTCGTGCTAATGGCCTATGTGGCACACACGGCCTAAGCACCGAGAGACACGCCTGTGTCCCATGCCCGTGTGAATTAAATTTTAAATTCGAACCTACAGGAGTTTTCACACGGCCTGACACACACCTGTGTCCCTCACACGGCCATCACACACCCGTGTCCTAGCCCGTGTCTAAAAACCTTGACATTCTGTTTCTGATGTCAGCATCCAATTAGGGGTACACGGCCAAGGCACATGCCCGTGTGCTAGGCCGTGCCCTTCACAAAGCTGAGACACACGGCTGTGTCTCTACCTGTGTGTTTACTACCATGCATATTGACTTGTAAAATTTACGTACAGGGGACACACAGTTGGACACCACGCCCATGAGGTTGGCCATGTTTCACACACGGCCTAGATACACGCCCGTGTGGAAAATATAAGGCTATTTACTAAGCCTTATGCCACCCTGAAACGAAATTTAATACCAACCAACATGTCAAAGTCTAATTTAATGAGTTCTCAACCAACAACCATAGCTAAGGCCTATATACATTTCACATTCATAAAAGACTATCTTGCATTCATATAATGACTTACAATATTAGCAAATTTCCTGGCCTTATACAAAATGAGTCAAATGTTAAAACAAGCCAACACCTTTGGCCCCAAAACAATGTGGACACGAAAATAAAATCAAAGATTCCTATACATGTCATAATCAAAATGATAAAACTAGCTATACCAAGTGCTTCAAGGATAGTGTGACTGGCTTCTACGACGTAGGCGACGATCCTCGAACTACTTTGGCAGCACTATAAGAAAAGGGAAAGGAAAGAGGGTAAGCATGTGAGGTTAGTAAGTACATATATGCAAATAAGTGTAATTAGAAACACATTCATCAAACAATGGCTTATCATATTTAAATGATATATCATTTTAACCTCACTATCTTGCTCTTCCTTCTTTTACGCATACTTACTACATCTCATCACATACTAAGGTCTTCATTCGAGAGTTTAGTATACATACTAGTAATTACCCGTAAAATAACTCAAGTTCATTCTCTCTATTGACATACCTCATTGGAAGTATCGCCAACCTATTCATTGAGTTACCCCTTTGAACACTCAGAAATACCAATGAATACACGGATAGTTTACTCTTAAGTACTATACAAGTAGCCAAAGCTACCTCGTACTTTGTAATACTAGCATATTTGAGCTACTCACGGGCCTTTTCACCAAGTCAGTACCCGGACCCCATAGCTCTATCATGGAATGCCCACTCATTGAGCTACTCACGAATCTACACACAAAGTCAGTACTCGGACCTACATTACATATTTCACTTATCTCATCAACTCAGACTCAACTCATGAGTTCAAACCACTCAATTTCTCATGACTTATATTTTATATCCTATACTATTTCTCAGGTTCGACGAGATCTCGTGTCTAACCTAATGTTGTCGCACTTGTTCATAATGTGGATTACACTTATTTCGCACTATTTATACTTTCATGGTATCGAGTAAGATTATGATACATAAAAAATTAAACATTTAAAAGTAAGCTACAATAACACATTATTTACATATGTACTTACCTCGGCACAAAATGATGGGAACGAGCCTAATCCTCGTAAATTTTGTTCTTCCCTCGATTAAGACTCGAATCACGTTTCTCTTGATCTAAAATATCAAAAATTAGCTTATTTAATACACGAATAATTCAATTCAACTTAAGGCTCATACTTTGATAAAATGACCGTTTTGCCCTTAAACTTTGCAAAAATTACGATTTTACCCCTAGGCCTGAAAATTAATTTTTTATCGAATTTCCTTATTAGCCAAGCCTAACCGAATTCATTTTATAACTATAAAATCTCACAATTCTCATTATTTCAAACATTTATCACCTATTTAATATCTTATGCAAAAATGGTCCTTAGTTAGGGTTTCCATGAAATCTACTTCACAAAATTGTTTATTTCACAACCATAATTCATTTTCTTCCATAAACTTTCATAAAGCAACATGAATACTCTCATGGAAAAACCCTAGATTTTCAACCATTTTGCAAAATAGTCCCCTTGTTAGAAAGCTCATGCTACAAGGGGTTCAAAAATACAAAAATCACTAAGAATAACCTTCTAAACGACTTACTTGCAAGAGATACAAATGGTTGATATTTTGAGCTCTCTAAACCCCCTTTTGTTGCTTAAAAATCTGTGGAGAAGATGACATAATAGCTTCCCTTTCTTTTATTTTTTATTTTAGTCAAATAAGTTACCAAAAGCTCACCTAACCTAGCCATGACTCAATTTGTCCCCTATGGCCGGCCAAGCTTCTTTTAAGGGTTTATTTTCCCTTTAAAGACTCTCAATTATAATTCTCTAGCTATTTGACACCCTTAGCTATCAAAATAAGACTTTTACACTTTAAGCTCACAAACGCTAAAGTTAATTCACCAAAATTTTCATGCACATTTATAAACATGTCGTCACACATAAAATAATATTAAAATAATTTCTCTGGCTTCGAAATTGTGGTTCCAAAACCATTGTTCCGACTAGGCCCAAAATCGGGCTGTTATAAAACTAAACATAAATTAATTGATAGAAATAAACTAAAACATGATTATAAACATCATTAATAACATCACAATAAAAGAAAATTTTAATATTAATAAATTTTAATATTTTGATATTGACAAATCATATAAAGAAAATAAGCTTTTTAATCAAATTCAAAATCGCGTAATTAATTTAATTCACACAATATGGAAATACAAATAAATTCAATTTTAGTTTTTCTTTTTCTTTCAATTTTGATCCCATACTAAAGTTTAGACTCACAACAAGATATACAAATTCGTCACTCCGAGTTGTTCAACAACGATGGCTATCAGAGTAGTCCACGACCCTTTAGGAATTAGGATTGCCCAAAACCCTCTAGGAATTGGGGCTAACAATATAACAACTGACCAATTTGGCATTTTCTCCCTTGACCCTTTGGTAATTGGGGATATCTAAATCCTCTGATATAAAGACTCTATGACATACCAACTATATCTGATTTAGTCTGACTTAGTGAAACGGGGTAAAAACCAATTTTCATGATCCATTTCAATTCCATTTTCATATAATTCACATTTCAATTCTGTTTCATGTTCAAATCACATATCACCTAATGTAAAATTAGGCTTCTAATTCAAAATATATTAATCATTTTCTTGCTCAATCATCTAAAATCATAATACTCATGTAACACACTGAATTTTAGGGCTAGAAGTTTTGAGTTTTGTGGTTAGGGTTAGAAAGAGATGTGTGCTATTGTGTTTAGTTGTGTGTTTAAGTGGCAGAATAAGCTTGCTGGTTTGGTGGTTTGTTGTGTGTTAATTTGTCTCTGGGTTCTGGGTTCGACTCATTGTGTGTACTTTTTGGAGGAAAGTTTTTATTCCGTTTTGTTTGTTTTCTTTTAATTTAAAATATATAATTATTTTTTTTCTCCTGGACATTCTCCTCTCTTTTTTCTCCCTATTTCTTTTCTTTTTGTTTCTCTTTTACTTTTTCTTTTAATTAATTTTCAAAAACGATTTTGCTGGTTGATTTCGAGAATTTCGCTCTTTCGTCGTCAAGTTAGTGTCTGGGTATCTTCAATTGCGAATCAAGTGTGGGTTCCTTATCTTTTTAATGTATTTGTGAATTCTCGTTTTGACTTCGTGAAAGTTGACATTTTATGCATGTGTTCGCAAATCAATTATTTATGATGTGGTATCACTGCTTTATGCTTATAATTTGTATGATTTAGTATAATTTCAAACTATCGAGGGCTGGGAAGTGCTTCGTGGGTGAAAACACATTTTTCGGGCAACTTTAGGGTGGTTTCTGGACCACATGTGTGGCCACATGGGCGTGTGCCGATTCACATGGCTGTGTGCATTTAGGAAGTAGGGTTTTTGGGCAAAATTTGGTGCCACACAGCCTAGCCGCATGGTCATGTGGCTGATTTGGGGATTTTTGTCGATTTACACACGAACGTGTCCCTTAGGCACACGGGCATATGTGTTTGGGAATTAAGGATTTAATGTTTTGGCACCACACGACCATTTGGCTAATTTGGGAATCTAGGGATCCCACACGGGTGTGTGTTTTGGACACATAGCTATGTCTGGTGGGCACACGAGCATGTGAGACCCTCACACGGTCATATCTACCTTGTACTCTATTTTAGCATAATTGGACAGTGAGTTACACAGCCTGTTCACACGGCCGTGTCCATGTTTCACACGGGCATGTGCCTCTCTCCACACGAGCGTTTTGACCCCCACACGGCCGTGTGATTCTAAGTCACTTATTTGGTTCTGTATATGTTTTTTATCTATGAATGTGTTTGTGTGTGTTTTAGCCACGGCTAAACTTTAGCGAGGATGGCTAAGATTTCTGATCTGGGCTTCAACTTATATGTTATTTGCGAATGAGGTGTGAGATGTTTGACTCTGAGTCCAGTCTACTGGGTGTGTGTGCATATCTACTTCTATCTGATTGTCTATTGACGTTTTCATTATTTATGTGGGTTTGAATGCATACACATTAATTATTTTGGGTTTGGTTGTGAAAAGAAGGAAGACTATTTCTATTCTGATATGGCAGTTTAACTGTAAGCTTATTTGTACAGTGGTTTACCGTACTATACCGCACGTACGCCATCTTTGCTACATACTATTATCTGATCTGGAAGTTTAAACTGCATCATGACTGTACAGCAAACTACCGTATTGCACTGTACTACATTACGCCAACTCTGCTGCGTATTAATAATCTAAGTGGCTTAGTCCACATACATGGTGTATAGGGTTGGATAGGCCTTTCGAGGTCCTACGTGGTGTATTTTGGTTGGATGAGCTTAATCGGCTCTTATGAGGTATGATCGGGGGACGGAGAGGTGTGTCGGCAAAATGGGTGGGTTTTTTTACTTGACTGCATTTCATACGCATCTGTTTGAGCGATCTGGGTGCAAGATTATCTGATTGTATTCTATCTAACTGTGTGTGACTTGGTGTGCTTGAGTTGTTACGTTCTGTTAGGACATTGGTTCCAAGTATGCTTTCTGACTCTGTGAGTGTCTGTAAGTCAGTAGCGCTCTGGAATTGAGTTCTGTAATTCTATTTTAAGTCTCATTTTAAACTCACACTGAGCTTGTGTAGCTCATCCCCTTAGTGTTTTCCCTTGTAGGTACGCTCGGTTTCAGTAGCTGGACTCGGTATGTGGAGGTCTCAGACAGTTTCTGTTTAAAATAATTTATCGGTTATCTTCTCGGCTTTCGTTTGGTTTACCATTTTGAACTGTAGAATTTTGTAAAAACAGTAATACAAGTTCTGTTTGGAAATTACCACTTATACATTTTATTTCATTTATATACTAAGCTTAATTGTAATTCCTTTGTTTGAAAGCCAGCGTTAAATTGTTTTCAGTTTGTCAAACTTAAAATGTGGTTGTGGGAATTGAGACAATATGTTTAATAAAAATTTTCTACGATCATTTTGGTGATCAATGTAACCCCCAAGATTCGATCTTAACTTCTAGGCTGGGTTTAGGGTGTTACAACTCAATCCAAATCATAACCATGAATTTTCTAATTTGATCATATAAAAAACATAATATTTGTAACACCTTTTATTCAAGTCTGAGGCCGGAACTGGGCACGAGGCATTACCAAACTTAACCACATGCATACAATCATTTCGATGTCGTTAAGATTTAGTCCAATTTAAACTTTTTTAAACTTTGTCTAAGCTCCTTAACATGGGCCTACAAGGCCCCAAACATCCATTGGAAACCATTCGGAACCAACTCGGGTCCGTAAACCGACTTAATAAAAATGATTCTTGAAACAGGGCACACACTCATGTGGAAGGGCAACACGCCTGTGTAGTCACTATAACTTGGCCATGTTGATGGCCCGTGTGACACACACGGCCTAAGTATATAGGGACACGCCCGTGTCCCATGCCTGTGTGAATTAAATTCTAAATTCGAACCTACAGGGGTTTCCACACGGCCTGACATATGCCCATGTTTATGACTTGTGTCCCTCACACGGCCATGACACGCCCATGTCTTAGACCGTGTCTAAAAACCTTGACATTCTATTTCTGACATCAGCATCCAATAAGGGGCACACGGCCAAGGCACACGCCCGTGGCCATAGGCCGTGTCCTCCACACGGCTGAGACACATAGCTGTGTCTCTACCCGTGTGTTTACTATCATGCATTCTAACTTGCAAGTTCTACGTACAGGGGACACATGGCCAAACAACACGCCTATGGGGCTGACCGTGTGTCACACACGGCCTAGTCACACGGCCTAGTCACACGCCTATATGTCTACCCGTGTGGACAATATAAGGCTATCTACCAAGCCGTTTGCCACCCTGAAACACAATCTAACACCAACTAACTTATCAAATGTCCAACTTATCATGATTTCTCAACCATCAAGCATAGCTAAGGTCTCTCTCTCTCTCTCTATATATATATATCATATATTTAACTATGCCAACAATTTTTCACATTCATGAAAGACTTTCTTGCATTCATAAAAAACTTTCAATAATAGCCATTATTCATGGCCTTATACAAAATGAGTCAAGCACTAAATCAAGCCAACGCATTTGGCCCTGAACCAATGTAACACTTTAACAAAATTAAAAGGTCTCATACATGCCATAATCAAAATAAAGAAACTAACTATACCAAATGCTTCAAAATGATAGTGTGACTGGCTTCTCCGACGTAGGTGATGATCCACGAGCTATTTTGGCGGCACTATAAGAAAATGGAAAGGAAATGGGGTAAGCATAAAGCTTAGTAAGTTGCATAAAAATAAACATTAACAAATTTTTCATAGAACAATATGCTCATAAACTTTCATAGCTTGTTCATGAGTACCATAATTAGGTATAAGCACAACTTACTCATCACCATCCAATACAATTCATATGGCATATATTGAACCCACTTCTCATACATTTCAAATAGGTACTTGGACCACTACCACATGGTCATAACTTTTCTCATTTCGATATAAATCATAAATCTTCCATTGAACCATTCGGAATATTACCGGATACTCTATAGCCCTAAACATGGGATTAAATGCCGACGCCATGTCCCAGACATGGTCTTACACTGGCTAACACATTAAAGGCGATGCCGTGTCCCAAACAGGTCTTACACTGACTTTCATATATCGAGGTTGATGCCATGTCCCATAAAAGTCTTATACTGGCTTTCATATATCGGTGTTAATGCCATGTCCCAGACAGGTCTTACACTGACACACAACAAGCTGACGCTATGTCCCAGATAGGTCTTACACTAGCTTGTATATCTCGAGGCCGATGCATGTCCCAGAAATGTCTTACACTAGCTCTCGTCTCAATGTCGATACATGTCCCAGACATGTCTTACACTGGCTCACATACCACCCAATGTCATGGTATGAATATCCAAGTCTATTCCAAACGTTCAACCGGAAATCTTTACTCCATTACTTTCTTAACATGCATTCTTATATTCACATTCGTAACAATTTATGCAATATTAATCCAATCAGACATTATAACAATATAGTTGCATTATTGACATACAACTTACCTCGATATACAAAAGTAGGCGGCTAGTTGAATTACTCTACTAGTTTGGTCTTCCCCTGGTCTAGGTTTGGATTCTGCCTTTCTTGGTCTAAAATGATAAAATTTCACTCATTTAACCACCATATTAATAAAAAATCAACAATACATAATTTGGAAAAATTGACCATTTAGCCCTTAGACTTTCACAAAATTATGATTTTTCCCTTGGGCTCGTAAATCGATTTTTATCAAATTTTCACATTAACCAAGCTTAGCCGAACCTAATTCATACTTATATAAAGTCACAAATTCAAACATTTCACACATTTATCCTCTATTTTCCTACTTTACAAAATAGTCCATTTTAGGTGTTTTTCATGAACACCAATTCACAAAAGTTGTTTATTTAACAACTAGGATTCATTTTCTTTCATAAAAACTCAGAAAATATTACAACTCCTTCCATGGTAAAGCCCTAGACTATCAACCATTTTACAAAATAGTCCCTTCAATAGCTAGATTAAGCTTTAGGGGTTCCAAAAACACAAAAATTATCAAGGCTATCTAAATCACTTACCTTCAAAGATGGAGAGTGGCTGAAATTTTAAGCTTCCAAAACCCTCAATTTTCTGGTATTTTTGGTAGATAAGGAAATGAGAATAAGATGATATCTTTTTCTCTTTCTTTTATTTTTATTTTATTCATTTAAGTCACCAAACACACCTAATATTTGACCTTTGACCTCTCTTGTCCCCCTATGACCGGCCACTCTCCTAAAAAATGTCTATTTGCACTTTAAATACTCCCAATTAAGGTTCCTTGGCAATTTAACAATTTTAGCTATCAAAATAGGACTTTTGCACTTTACGCGATTTAGTCCTTTTTCACAATTAAGCATGAAATCGATAAAATTAATTCACCAAAATTTTCATACTCTCATATAATTATGCCACAACACATAAAATAATATCAAAAAATAATTTCTTTAACTTCGAGTTAGTGGTCCCGAAACCACTGTTCCGACTAAGCCCAAAATCGAGCTGTTACAATATTCATCTCGAAACATAATTTTACAAATATTAACTAAATCATTCAAATTCATCCAAAACTTATAAAAATAAAATAAAATAAATATAACTAGTCACAGTAAACTAAATATCCTAAAGCTTTATGTAATGAAAATAAGATATTAGCACAAATTGAAATTTCAATTGCTTTACTCTTTCTCTTCGCCTTTCTCTTTCAAGATGCTCGCTTCGTTTTTAGCTACAATAGGAGTAGTTTAATATGTAACAATGTCATTTATCTATTCTAATACTAAAACTAATATAAAAAAACTTAAATATGCATGGTTAATCAAGTTAACAGCTTAAGTTTCCTAGTTCAAAATTTGCATATCTTTCGACTCAATTATCCGTATTCACCAGAGTACTCACTATTTCACTAGCTATCATTTAGCACTAATATTACACAAAGTGATCAATATTCTCTACTTCCCCTTTAACATGGCCAAATATACCAAGTAAATTTTCCATCCATTTTTATTTCTTTTTCACACTTCTAACAAGCGAGAACTCATCTTATAATCATTTACTATCCAAAAAATATACCTATTTTACTTAAGTTTTCTAAACTTCCATCAATGTCCTTTAATGACAACTTTCAAAATACTTAATAAAATAAAAAACTATTGGTACATATATGTAAAACAAGCTTTAAAGATTCAAAATCTATAAAAAATTTGAAAGCTAGAATTTAAAGGAAAAATAATGAAAGAATTTCTTTTTTTCTCCCCCCTTTTTGTTTACCTAAAAGGAAGAAAGAGATGAGAAATGTTTCATCTTTTCTCTCTTTTTCTCTTTTTTATATATTATAAATGGAAAAATTGCCACTAAGTCCTTTCCATCAAAATAAAAATAGAATAATTGCACTTCTATCTCTATACTTTTTCAATTTATTCAATTTAGTCCCTGAACTCGATATCAAATTTTTAACTTAACAACATGCTCCTATTAATATGCCTCTTTGTTTTCATGTCTGACAGTTTCCTTTAGAAATGATTATAATTTCTTATACTACTATTTATTTATATATCTCTTATTCGAGGACTTCTACCATAAATATTATTTTTCTCTCTTCTTTTTATTTATTTATTTTTAAAGTGGGGATGTTACAATCAGAGTTTAATTGGGAAAAGTAACCCTATTAGGAGTCTAATTACGTGGCTACTTTAAGTTAGAATTCGTCACGTCATCACGACGTCCCAAGCTCCTTGTCGCGATGTCGCCTCTGCTTTGCTCTGTTTCGAATGTCGTCACATCGTTGCGATGTTGCATGATGATTCTTCGACACGACGTCTCCCCTGTTTTGACTCTGGTTTGACCGGAAAATGCGAGAAACACTTCACATATTTATCTTGGATTCAAGTTCATCAATATTAACTCCATTAATTTATGTTGGGTAATCAAAATTGGTAGTACTATAGTTAGAAAAATGGGTATTATCATGACTTAGTTTTTGTTTGTTAGATTTCATCTTTTTCATTATCACATTATTATTGAAAGAAACTCATTCGTCACTTAAGCTTCTTCTTCACGTTGTCCATGAAAAAATAAACCCATTTTCAATTTTTTTCACTAAAAAAGCCAAGATTAATTTCAAGTTTAAAAAATTTATAAAATCCAAATTAATCCCATTTTAATAATTTTGCAAGTTCCAAAAACCTTTTTAAATATATTCTTTTAATTATAAAAAAATCTTTTTCTAATTTTAATTAAAATTAAAATATTAATTTTATAGCCAAATTATTAAAATATTAAATATTTTATTAAAATTGGACATGTGGTGCAAATTTTTGGTTAAGATATTTTTTTAAGAAATAGGAGTTTTATTTTGGTAGTTCCTATCTTTTTGTAGATTATTTCCTAGTTTATAGTTATCTAGTTGCCTACCTATGAGGAGAAGTTTGTTTTTAACGTTATTGAAATTGCCTATATTAAGGTTGGTATTTGATGGATAAAATATATAGTTCAGCTTCCTCTCCTCTGAGTTTATTTTCTTATTAAAGTCTTTTATTCAGTTTTAGTAGTGGTGAGCAAAATCCGATTCAATTTTGAATTAAATAGTTCGAGTTATTTGAGTTAATCAAGTTATTCGGATCAACTCGAATAATAAATTAAGTTTTTTGGTTTAACTCGAATATGAATTACACAATTCGAGTTATCCGAAAATCTGAATAAGAAAAAGCAAAACTACGTCGTTTTGATAAATGTTTACCTTTTCTAAAGTTAAAAGTCAAAACTATTAAGTTAAAAGGCAAAATTACGTTATTTTGCAAAATATTTACTCATTAAGTTAAAAGATAAAACAATTATATTGTTTATGTAGTTAAATAATCTTGTATTCCATGTACTAGTTAAATAATCGGTCTATGTAAATGCAACATTGAGTATAATTAATATGATTCGTTAACTCGACTTGGCTTAACTCGAAATTTTTTCACTTGATTCGATTCGATTTGGAAAAATTCAAATTGAATTCGGTTGCTAAAATATGATTCGTCAACTCGACTAACTCGAATTTTTTTTACTCAATTCGACTCGAATCGAGTGAATACTCACCCCTAAATTTTAGCAAAAACTTTTAGTTAACAGTGATATCAGAGCCATGTTATCAAAAACAAAAAAGGCAACAGCTTTTCGTATTCCATAGCATCTGAAAATTTTGTGCAACCAACAAAACCTCGCTTCGATGGTTATTATGATCACTGGAATATGCTAAAGTAAAATTTTCTGAAATCAAAAGAGTATGGGTAAGTTGTCTCGGATGGAGTGCTAGAGTCAACAACAACAATGTCAAACACAAAAATAGAAGGGATGAAGTCGAAGGATCTTAAGGCCGAAAAATACTTGTTTTAGACCATTTAACGTTCAATCTTGGAGACAATTCTTTGCAAAGATACCTCCAAGCACCTTTGGGACTCCATGAAGAAAAAAATCAAGGATCAAATAGAATCAAGAGGCAACAATTACAAGATCTACGGTTTGAATTCAAAACATTACAAATGAAGAATGGAGAACCAATTTCTAATTTTTTTCTCAAGAACAATGAAAATAATCAATAAAATGCGAATCCATGGTGAAAAGATTGAGGATGTGGTTGTGATTGAGAAAATTCTGCGATTAATAACACCACAGTTTAAGTATGTGATATGTTCTATTGAAGAATCAAAGGATCTTGATATTTTTTCTCTTGATGAGTTACAAGGCTCTTTATTAGTTCATGAGAAGAAAATTGTTCAGCAGGACAAAGAGGAGCAAGCATTAAAAGTTTCTAGAAATCATGTGTCTTCACCTAGTGAAGGAAGCGGTGGAGGGGCTAGAGGAAGAGGTCGAGGCAATAGAGATGGTGACAGACATCACCAATATAATATGAATAATCAAGATTCATTTCAAGGCAGAGGCAACATATATGATCAGTTCTCCAAATCAAAAATTGAGTGCTATAGATGTTACAAGCTTGAGCATTGTCAAGCCGAATGTCGAACCAAGTTGCCTCAAGACAAGGAGAAGACCTCGAAATCAAATTTTGTTGTACAAGAAGAAGAAGAAACATTGTTGTTAACAGTTCATGAAAATGCAGACAAGACTAAAAAAAAAAGTTTAGCATGTAGACACAAGTTACAACAACCATATAAGTGGTAGTAAATCCATTTTTTCTCATTTAAATGAAAATTTTCATACTGTTGTCAATTTTAGGGATAAATCTACTATAAAGGTCATAGGAATTGGATATATTAAAATCATCACTAAAAATGGCTTTATAGAAACAATCTTTAATACCTTTTATGTTCCTGATTTGAAAAGAAATTTACTTAGTACTGGTCAGTTGCAGGAAAAAGGTTATGTTATAATCATTTGGGATGGAGATTGTAAAATATATGATCCTTCAAAAGGTGCAATAGCCATTGTTCAAATGAGCTCGAATAGACTATTTTCATTACAGATAAAAAGTGTTCAGACCTATTTGCAAGCCAAAGTAGATGATCTATCATGGTTATGGCACTTTCGATTCGGTCATCTAAATTTTGATGGACTAACAACACTCTAACGGAAGAATATGATGACATGACTTCCTCAAATCACTATTCTAGCTAATCCAATATATGAAAAATATGTTATTAGCAAACAACATCGATCTCAATTTTCACAAGAAAAGTCATTGAGAGCAAAGAAAGTGTTGAAGCTAATTCATTCCGACATTTGCGAACCAATTTATCCAACATTAAATGGAAGGGAAAATATATAATCACTTTGATTGATGATTATAGTTGAAAAACATAAGAGTTATTCTTGCAAAATAAATCAGAAGCGCTCATGGAATTTAAAAGCTTCAAAGTTCAAGTTGAAAATGAAGTAGAAAGTTGGAGGATAGTACCGCTCAAAAGAATTTGAAACATTTTGCACTGAACAATGCACTCGAAGAGAATTCACCGTTGCATACACACCATATCAAAACAGTGTGCCAGAAAGGAAAAATCAAACCATTCTCAACATGGTAAGAAGCCTATTGAAAAAGGGAACATTTTAAAGGCTTTCTAGCCAGAAGCTATAAACTAGAGCATTCATGTTTTGAATAGAAGTCCCACATTTTCTATTCAAAACATGTTGTCGGAGGAAGCATGGAGCGGCAGAAAACTAGTAGTAGATCACTTCATAATTTTTGGGTGTCTCGCATATGCACATGTTCCTGAATAAAAAAGGAGAAAGCTTGATTATAAGGGCGAAAATGTATTTTTCTTGGTGTAAGTGAGACAACCAAGGCATACAAATTATTTAATCCTTTCACTAAGAAGATCATCATCAGTAGAGACGTCTTTTTTGATGAAAATACTACATGGAATTGGACTGAAAAGGGTGTTAAACAACAAGAAATTCCCACTAAGTATGATAGATATAAAGATAAAATTGAAGTTGCAACTCAAGACTCAAATTCATATGCAATTGATAATCACATGCAACTCTATTGTGAAAATCAACCGGATAATGACATAGTCATCCATAAATTTCAATTGAGAAAGCGACCAACTTGGATGATTGATTATATAAGTGGAGACGAATTATCTGATAATGATCAAATTGCCCATTTTGCTTTGTTTCCAGATTGTGATCCCCTTACATTTTAAGAAGTTGTAAAAGAAAAAAATGACAAAAAGCCATGAAAAAGGAAATCAACTCAAGAAAAAGAAACAACACTTGGGAGCTAGCAGAACTTCCAAAATAGAAGAAGTCCATTGGTGAAAAATGGGTTTATAAAACAAAATTCAAGAAGAATGGAGAAATTAACAAATATGAAACTTGATTAGCCATAAAGGGATACGAGTAGGAGTTTGTGTTGATTACAAAGAGATATTTCCTTTGGTTGCAAGCTTGGACACTGTTCGTATGGTTCTTTTCATAGTTGCTCAGAATTTGTGGAAGGTTTATAAATTAGATGTAAATTCAGCCTTTCTACATGGAGAATTGCGAGAAGAGGTATACATTGATCAACCTTCTGGTTTAATAAAGCAAGGCAATGAAAGTAAGGTATACAAGCTAAAAAAAGCACTATACAAACTAAAACAAGCTCCAAGAGCTTGGTATAGCCGTATAGATGCTTATTTTGCGAAAGAAGGTTTTCGTAAGTGTCCCCATAAACACACACTATTCATAAAATTAGATGGAAATGGAAAATTACTTGTAGTGTCTCTACGTTGATAATTTGATTTACACTGGCAATAATAAACTAATGATCGAGTCCTTTAAGAAAAATATAATGACCGAGTTTGAAATGACTGATTTTGGATTGATGCATTACTTCCTTGGCATAAAAGTTGTGCAATCAGATACTGGTATATTCATTTCACAAAAGCAATACATTCTTGAGGTTTTGAGTAGGTTTAAAATGTAGGATTGCAATTTGACCTCTACTCCGACTGAGTTTGACATAAAGTTAAGAAAAGATGATAGAGCTAATAAGATAAATGTTACTTTGTTCAAGCAAATGGTTGGAAGTTTAATGTATATAACTTTCATAAAACTTGACATCATGCATAGTGTTAGCTTAATTAGTCATTATATGAAAAATCTTAGTAAAAACCATTTGCTAGCTGCTAAAAGAATCTTTCATTATCTTAAAGGCACAATTGATTTTGGTATTATCTACAAAGCAGAAATGAAAAGCTCTTTATTTGGATTTACAGATAGTAATTATGTATAGGAAAAACACATCATGTTTTGTCTTTATGACGAGTTTTGGAGCTGTATCATGGTCATCAAAGAAACAACAGATTGTGACATTTTCATTCATAGAAGTTGAATTTATTGTAACAGATTTATCCTCATGTTAAGTTGTTTGGCTGAGAAGATTGCTTGAGACACTTCCGTAGTATCAAAAGGAAGCAACAATTATCTACTGTGATAATATTTTAGCAATAAAGATTTCAAAAAGTTTATTTCTTTATGGGGGAAACAAACAGATAGATGTCAGATACCATTTTATACGCAATTTGTGGAATGGTGGTGTAATCTGTTTAGTGTTTTGTAACAGTGAAAGTCAAATAGCTGACATCCTAACAAAGCCATTGAAGCAAGTTGTGTTTGAAAAACTGAGGAGGATGCTTGGAGTATGCTCTTCAAAGGAAGCTGCAATTGATGATTAAATGGTTTTATTTTTTTATATTCTTAAACTGATGTCTACAAATATCATTTTAAGGGAAGGTGTTAAGATATTTTTCTATGAAATAGGAAGATTAAGCTACAAATATCATTAAATGGTTTTGCAAATTAACCTCCAGGCTAGCTAGATTAAGCTAAAACTAATCAAAAACATAAAAATCATTAAAAATGGGGCTCGGGATCACTTACATGCACACACCTAAGCTAATCGAACCTTCAAACCCTAGCAATGGCTATTCTTCCTTCAAATTTCGGTGGAGAAAATGAATAATGAAGATGAAGCAAATTTTGTTTTGTTTAATTTAGGTTTTATTTGTTCAATCATCATTTTAACCTTTAAAAACTATTATGATTACAATAAAACCTTGCCATGTGGATCCAGTATCTCATTTAAATGGTTTATTTACCATTCAAGTCCATTAACTTTCATTTCAAAGTCATTTAACCCCTTTAGCTAATAGAACTCTATTTTTTTTTTACTTTTATGATTTAGTCATTTTCACTTAATTAACTATTTAAACATTAAAATTTCGTAACGAAATTTTAATACAACCATAATAATATCTGGTAGACCTGTAATAAATAATAAAAATATAATTTACCCATAGGGATTGTGGTCCCGAAACCACTGTTTCTGTCATCACAAAAAATGAGCTGTTACAGGCAGCAAAGCCAGAAGTATCTTCTCCCTAGGGCCCTGCCAATCAAATCACCTTCATCAGTTACAATGCAGGATATTATGTCAACTTAAAGATTTCATTTTTCACCCACATCTGAGGGAACGACAAATAATTACCAAACAATATATTCACATAAAAAGGTGATTATGGATTTGAATCTATAAGACACCCTGATCACAACCCATTTTATCGAATCCCCTAAATTTATTGTTAGCAGACACAAATTGTAAATCTTCTCATCTGTAACATGGTAAGCACCTGGATACTGTAGCCGTTTCAAAGTCAAAACAATCATTAGTAGGCTCCACTGGAATAAATCAAGTAGTAGAACTATAACTTATCAGCAAAGAAAATCATTGATTCATAGTGCTTTCTGAAAATGTTCAACTACAATCCATCCAATCAATTTCATAGGAAGCTTTATATTCTTAGGCAACCATGTTGCCAGAACAAAATTGAATGTCTTCAGTTAGAATGAATTTGGCCTAGGCAGTAGGTAAGCAAAATTCATGCAAAGGATTAAGGCAATGTGTACTTGGGTGCTTGAATCGGTCAAAGCTCTATGCCTATGCCAAAGATCACTTAAAATGTGTTTTGAAATTAAAGACTAATGAAGAACGTATAAGACATGCTAGAAATTTTCAACATTAGAAACTTGTGTTTCCATATTCACATCAGTAATTAATTTCAACACATCAATTAAGAATATAATGAATAAAAAATTAACAATAAACAAGATAAAAATACATAAAAGAAGCTAAATTACCATAGGTATTCCTAGCTCTTTAAGGTCATTTTCGCCCATTTGCTTTAATGCAGTCATATCCACCTGAGTAAGATATCAAACCTAAAGATCAGTCGAGCTACAGATAAAAATAAAGCAATTTACCAATCAAAATTACATCTGTCTATGATATTTCAGAAACCTAAAACTATTAAGTAAATCTTCAAATTTTGGAAGATAAATTAGCTGCAGCAACACCATACAGGAAATTTCTCTATGTACAATCTGTTTGGAAATATCAATACTCAAATGCCTTGAAGATACTTATAATTGTTTTATAAGACATTCATAAGTTTAACAACAATACCAAATTTACAATCATTTAAAACACACAAACACCAGCCATAGTTGGCAGAATAACCATATCTGACATTTGTCAAGTAAAAGTAGATTTTAATGTTTTATTTAAAGTACAATCAATAAAAATATGTCCCTGCATCTCTACAGCATAAAATCCTCTACCCCTTTTTGTCATTTTGGGAAGAGGGTTGTCAATTTGGCATGGGGAGGGATATGAATGTACGTGAATCATCCTTCATTCTTAGTATTTGTCAAAACTAGAACCAATGACTCAAGTAAATGTTATTGGGAAGCTACTGGTCCAGCTCCACAACATATATTGTACTAGATATGAATAAGCCCTACAATTTCCACATACACTTTCACTATCATCTTAACCCTCCTTCATTTTTACAATAAATAAAACATCATTTGGTGAAGTGTAAATGAAAAATTGCTACATACATATCTACTTGAAAATAAAGTGTATAAACAAGATAAAATGCATCAAAAATTTTATCTGGGTATTAATTAAAAGGAGAAAAGAAAAAAGCTGGTTGCTCATCACAAACAAAAGTTCTTTTCTTTCTTTGGATGGAAGAAATGAAAGACTAAGACATTTCATTTAAGTGAGGATAATAGCCCCAAGTTTCCATTTTTCATTTTCTCACAATCCAAACAAAAGTCCAAGTTTCCAATAGTCGACGTTAAAGGCCTCTCTCCCAGTTCCCGACCCAATCTTTGCTTGTTCCATTTTCAATAACCCTGAAAATAAACCAAGACTTTGAAATTAAAAAAAATAGAATTATTCTTAGGATAACAAAAAGAGCAGAGAGGAAAACAAAAGGAATAACAGAAGAGAGAAAAAGGTTTACCTGAAGGATGTTGCGATGAAGGGGAGGAGTGCTAGTGGCCGGAAGCGAATGAAGCAAGGGAGGCTGAGATTGAGAGTGGTTATTGAGTTGAGTGAGAACATTTTTTAAGTGAGAAAGTGAGGAGGGTAAAATGGAATTCTTTGGGCACTGAATCAGCATTCAATGGGAATGAAAGGGAAAAAAAATGGCTCTTATTCTCTCCATAAGCCTGTAATGGAATATAACCATAATAGGCATTCCACTCAACCAAACATTGGTTTGTGGAGGGCCTGCAGAATTGAGTTGTAATGACATAACTATTATATTGAACCAAGCATGGCCTTAATGGTGGGATGGATAAAAATAATGGTAACTATTATATTGAACCAAGCATGGCCTTAATGGTGGGATGGATAAAAATAATGGGTGTAAGGTAATGAAAAAAATACGAAGTTTAGGTAGAAAGTAGGTTAAAATAAAATTAGATCTCAAGTAGTATAAATTACGAAATTTAGGTATCTCCATATATATTTACGCTTTATTGAAATTTATTTCAAAGATATAATATTATATGTTTGAATTTGTAATGATTATTTAAAAAATAATTCGTATATTCAAATTAAAATTTATATATAATTAACATTAATTACTTGACAAATATTTAAAGTTTATTATATATTAAAATATTAATAATAAGTTACAATAAATTATTTTTAATATTTTTTATTAAAATATCATAATATTAAAAAAATAAATATTATTTAAATACATATTATTATTTTACTATATTATATTTAACATCAATATTTGAAGTCTAAAAACACTTTTTAACAAATTGGTTAAATTTTGCATCAAACTTAGCCCAATAAATCTCAAATAATAGTCTATGGGCTAAACTTCAATAGGCATTAAGGGCTTTTGCAGGGTTTTAGATCCTATAGGGTTTCTTTACCTTCTTTGCACTATGGTTTTTCTTATCATTTTTCAGGAACGAGAATGAATTTAACGTAATCGAAATATTTGTAACCTATGACTGTGACATTCGACTAATTTGTGCACAAATAGTGGAAAGTAAAAGAAAAATGGAGTCGATGGATCATGATTTTGGTGATTTGTATGCTGATGTTGAAGTCCAAGCTAGCTCAGCTGTTGGCGAACCACAAGAGAATAACCCTGGCAATGGCTTCAAAAGCACCGAGGTGCATAATAAGTTCATAGCCGGTTCAGTTACGGAAGATAGTGACAGCGAGGACGATTTGAACATTGTGTTGAATGATGATGATTGCGATAAGTTTTCGGTCACCGGTGCTAGGAGTCACGGTGGTAGCTACGAGGAGAACGAAAATGGTGATTTTGGTGTAGATGGAACCGGGTCGGATAATATTACAAGGCGAGTGGAACCGTTTAGTCATGGGTCGCAGCTGAAATTTAGAGGGAATGGTGTAGAAAGAGGGACTGGAGCTAAAATTGAGGTTAATTCTCTCTTCAAGGTAACCTTTTTTTGCTAATGTATTGTACTTAAAGTAGCATAGTTTTATTTATTTATGTTTCGTTTTCGTTTTCGTTTCGTTTTATGTATATGTTAGTATTGTTTTAGCTTTTTTTTTAATGGAGAAAATGAACATTTCTTTCCTTGATGTAAATTACAACCATTTGTGCTCTTAATTTTGATCCTTATTGTATCAAAGCAGTGTATCCTCTCTTTTTTTTTTTCTAGATTTGTGTTAATTCATGATTTGAGTTTTTATATCGTAGTATGTGAGACCTCATGGATCATCATTTCCAAGTAATATAAGGGTTAATGGACATACTGCTGTGTTGTCATTTTCTTCTAAGTCGAGAAGAGGTGACCGGGAAGACGATGTTTACAACCAAAACAAGGTTGCTACCATGAAACCATTGCCACATCAATTTGGACATGGTTTTTCCCTTCCATGGTACAGGTTGGTTGATGCACTTTAATCTTTGATTATATTGAACCTTAATTTGCTATGGGTTCCTTTCATGTATCATGCATTGAAAAATGCAAATAATTTTCAGGCTGTCTAAGCTCTGTAATGATAATTAATGTTATCTGAGTTTTTTAGTTACTATCTTTTAATGCTCATTTAGAAATGTGAGTTATTAACTCTGTTATAGAGCTTTTCTAATCTATTCCTTAATGTTGTTGACTATGTTTCTTATCCTTCCCGCCTTAATTTCTGTCAGGAAAATATTGGATGTCAATATTGATGCATTTGAGGAGAAAGCTTGGAGGCATGCTTCTGCAGATATGTCAGATTTCTTCAATTACGGATTCAATGAGGATAGTTGGAAAGAATACTGTAACTCCCTGGTAAGTAATTTATTATCATGCTAATTGTCTTGCCATGTTTTCACCTTGCGGTGTAGCTCATTTCTTCTACTATGATGCTACTGCTGTTTAGCTGGATGGTTTTCTTTTAAAAAAAATTTTATAGCACTTTGCTTACGGAAACCTTTTATTGAGGTTTTTAACAGGAGAAACTTGGGCAACAAACATCAAGGCAGGCTAGGATTCCTTCTCATTATTCTTCAAAACTTGACCAGGTTGATTATTTTAACCTTAGTAATACTCTTGAGTTTTTAGGTAATGAACTGTAAAAGTATCTCAATTATCTGAGTTTTCCAACTTTTTATATGGTGATAGGCTTATGAAGCTGAGGCTGGTCATGAGATAGTAACTTGGGAAGCTATAACGGAGGATGTAGTTAAGGTTGATTCGTCATTGAAATGTGCTGATAGAGGAGAGATGCTCTTGGAACTGGTATGCTTAAAGCTTCAGTGTCTGATACAACAATCTTCATAGCATCTGTTTCGTGGGTTTTGTTTAATTCTTTAGTGGTTTATTACTTCAGCCAAAAGGAAGAGCAATTAAGGTTGAAGACAGCATCAATGAACGCCAACCATCCATGGATATAAGGCGTCCACGTTTTCAAGATTCTGATGTTATTATAGAGGTCTGCTTTGACTCTAGTCTTTAATGCACAATATGCACAATTCTTACATATTGTAACCTTTGTATCATTTTTAATTCCATGGGTTGGCTCCAGATAACTGTGCAGGATTCCACTGTGGATTCATCTGACTCTGCAAAGGAGGAATTAGGTCATGGTAGCAAGTCTAAAGTGTCAGAGTCTGGGAAGCTGGATGCAAAGGATGATAGAAATGTTTGCTTTTCCATTAGTGCTAGCAGTGAGGAATTGAATGAAGAGCATTATGCAAGGGCTAGAAATGTGTCCACATCTTCTTTGGAGAGGTCTGAATCATTTGTTTCTTGAACTATATCTTTCTATATTATAAATATGATGGATATTTGAAGCTTATAGATCCTTCTACTGAGTTCTCTACGTGCTTGATTTGTCCTGCACATCCTTTGTTGGAACTTCTGGTTCTAACATGGGTGTTTTTTTTTTATTCACTTGATTTTAAGTGCTAGTGTTAAAGGGTTTCTCTGCCTCCCAAAAGAAGAAAGAAAACGGAGGATTCCATAAAAACTAAAAAGGAGACTAGTACTTGTTTAAAACTTGAAAACAAGATTTACTGTTGGCACTTGACATATCTAGTATGTTTACATCTGGCATTTTAAGCTTCGTCTGCTTGTATCAGCTTCTGATGGCTGCATAGTTGTACCATATTTTAGTGATTATTTTTAGTAAGCTTTTCGTTATTGTTATTATTATTATAAACCACTGACAGCCTAATTTTTTTAAAAAACATCTGATTAGGTCTTTGCAGCCGGCATCTAATCAAACTTCACTAGAGACCAGTGATCATGGCAAGGCCTATGTCTCTGATATGAATGGGGGTTGCCATCAAAATATGGAAGTTCACATTTCAGAAGGAACTGCTGAAGCAGTGGTAACCAAAAATAAGGAAAATGAAGCAGCCTGCAGAAATACTCACCATTCACATACTTACATTACTGAGACAGAACCATCACTTGACAATCGAAGTCATTTTAGCCCTACACTTTCCTTTTCTGGAAGCGATCCTGAAGATAGTGTTGATGCTGCTTCCATTGAAATCCAAAGTCCATTAAGAGGGAAAGAACCACGTTACGGCACTGGATTACGGAAGTCACTTGATCATAAGAGTTCCAGAAGTGATGGCCCCAAAATGAAATTAAATGATGGAGAAGGTTTTTTGGAACATACAACTCCCATGAGAGACAAGCGAAAGCATGAGAGTTGGAGACACCAGCATTCCTTGAAACAGAGGGTCGTGGTTGAAAGTGATGATGAGTATGACCCTTATCCAATATCAGATGCAGAGGGTGATTGGAAAAGATACCGAAGAGATGGAAATCTCACTGAGGAAGAATGGAAGCATCACCGTGGTAGACCTCACGGTATTATTGACCAGAAGATATACCCTGAAAACTGCTATGAAGCTTCCCCTTTATCAAATGCGAGGGAACTCTGTTATAAAGATTACTCATCTGTTTACTGTGGCAGACAGAAGGAAAGATTGAAAGATCATGTTTATCATGATAAAGAAACTTCCTCGTATTACAGGGAGAAAGAACCTTGTGTTAACCGCAGTAAAAGGTTTACTGACAGCCATCTTTGGGCTCTCAGCAGAAAAGCTCATCTGTGCTATCACTTTGTTAGAAGAAACTGGAATGAGAAGGAGTTTTATCATGAAAGACGAGCTGGCGTAGCTAAAGAAGATGACATGGAAGGGTTTTGGTATCGTGGACAAAGACTTCCTGCTCAGAAGATTTTGGTTCCTCACACTTGCGGAGAATCTGGGAGTTTAGCCTCAAGGTATTCCTCTGCTTCAACAGAAAGAGATATTCAATGGAGAAGGGGAAGTGAAAGACTCCAACTTAGGAAGAAAACTGATCATGGTGATCACCCCTTAGATTATAAGCATGAAGATGAGTGGTTAAAACAAAAGTATGACTCATCTATTTCATTCACACGCTGTGAAAGGGGTTTGGTTAAATCATATGAGAGATGCATACCACCCATCAGGAGAGAAGTCAAAGTTTCTGGCAGAGAAGGTAGATTTGTTGATGCTGCCCTTTTCCATTTGAATAGATCAGGGACCGTTGAAAGTGAAGATGAGCGTCAGAGACATGCATATAGCAGATCTCTGGCATTGGCAATTGACATAGAACTGTCAGCACGTAATGGAAGAAGATGGTTTAATACTGTATTACCCAGAAATGAGGCATCTGACTCTCTAATTGAAAGATGTCATAAACATCAGAGAATAATATGTAATGAGGAAGACCGAGACAGTACTTGGTTTAGTTCCTACAATTATACTGATGAAAATAATTTGCAAAAGGATAATGAAGTTCAGTCACAGGGAAGAGGTCGTAGTAAGCGATCTAGAGTACTACACTGGAGAGAGGATAAATTACTTGTAAATGATAGATTGTTTGCTCAAGGGGTGTCTTTTTCTTGTGAAAAAACTTCTAAGCATGATTCAATTCATGCTACGCATGGGTCACACCAGGATGAGGTGTTTAATGATGATTCAATGTTAGAGCATCATGGATATGAAATGATAAGTGAAGGAAGTAATGCCAACTGTGTTAAAAGAAAATCTTTTATTAGGTATAGAGGTGAGAATGAGCAGGAGGTCCTGAAGGACAGGGACCCTGTTGACTTGATTGTTGGGGAAAGAAAGGTAAAGCTGGGGAAACCAAGGTCAAGGAAATCTTGTATCATTTGTACTTGTATATATGAGTGTTCTATTTGTGTTGGTCAAATCCTTTTTTTTTCTTTTCCATCTAATGATCTTATTGCATATTTCTTATTTTCTTCTTTTCTACGATGCTCCACCTTCAAAGGCCTTTAATACTAGTTGAAGTGCTGGAGTACAGGATAATTTATTTAAGTTAGAATAAGTACCTTTTTCATTAGCTGATGGAGGCTATGCTTCTACTTTCAAAATTCATACACTTTAACTTCTCTAGACAGAACTACAGGTCCAAGTAATTTGTTCATGTCAGTTTAATTACTTGATTTTTTTAATTTAAATTTTTGTGAATTTGACAAAAATGATTTGTCACTATTTGCAGACAATTTGACAGTTCGTATTCTTTTAATTTTACTTTTCTCTTTGCATTTTTACTTCCATGTGCACTACTTGCATGGTTACGTTCATAGGCTATTCATGATTGATATTGACTTCTTCCTAGATTTTTGTTATTGAGTACCATGCATAAACATCTGATTTGTCATTTCATCTGACCATATATATAAATCTGGTAAATTATCTAGAGCATGGTCAATTATAGTCTGTGACATTTCCGTATGATAATACCTTCTGCAGTCTTCTGGAAGACACTCACATAGTAGAAGCTTAGTGAGCAAAGCAAGGGTCGTAAAGATGGGCTCAGAATATCCTACAGAGCGGAAAGCTGATATGGAATTTCATGACTCTTATGGAAGCAAAGCAGCTAATAAAGACAACTGTAATACGAATGGCCGAAGAAATAACAATGAGAAACAGTTTGGTAAGTTCTCAGTTACAGAGTGTAACAAAGATTTGGATATCGAGGAGGGTCAGATCATACACGAAGAGCAAAGTGTTGAAGATATTAACCCGGAAAAGGAAAATGCTTCTGAGACTATGATGCAAAGGGGGAAGGCGAAGATGAGAACATTGCTCGTGGATAGTGCTTCTGATAAGAATGGAGCTGTAGGTGAATATGAGAACAAACGGATACTGGAGACACTAGCAAAGATGGAGAAAAGAAGGGAACGGTTTAGGGATCCAATCACAATAAAACGGGAACAGGACAAGATCTCTGCTCCCCAAGTTGAACTGGTTGTCCAGACTAATGAAACAAAGCGACAGAGGCCTGCTAGAAAGAGGCAGTGGGGTGTAAGTTAGCTTTTCTATAGTTTACTTCATGCCATCTTACTGAAGATGATATGGTCTCCTCAGGTTTCAGGTGAAGCAGGATTTTCATTCTCCGTTCTGAAGGGGCAAGTAACGGCTGCCGTGGTACATGCCTTTAAACATCACAATCATCATGTCTCTTCCGTATAAAATAATATTGACTTCAAAAATTACAGTGGGTGAATTTTATTTTTTTTTTGTTCTTGTTCCAGTTCTTCATCTTGGCAAACTGCATATGATTTTTTTATGCTTATGATGAAAGTATTAATGTTTTCAAGGTTTAAGCTTATTCATTGCTGACAATGTTACATTTATGGCATTTTTATCCAGTCTAAAGGCTTTGGTTAATCATGGTTTAGAAGATTTGATTCATATTCAACTATTGGGTATATTTATTTGATTTGATTAAATCTGTTTTACTGGAAATGGCTTCTATTTTGTGTCTATAAGGGAACACATGCCTATGTAAGAAAGCATTGAATAATCGAATAATCAAATAAACAAATTTCAATGTAAACTTGGAGTCTCAAATAACAAAAATTTGCTATTTTTTATTATTACTAAATCCAACTTTATTAATTTTGAGTTCATTTAGAAGAATCCGACTTTTATAGAGTTAGAAAGACTTGATATAATAAAAAAGTATTCCTATAAAATAATTCATAATTGAAAACAATATTCAATTCATCTACTCTCAATTTCTACACTTCTTCTTGATACCATTTAATTTCGTGCTAACATTATAAATTATGCAAATCGATTGTGTAACATATTATAGGTTTTTAAAGATTTTTTTTATTCAACTTGGACAAAGGTATGTAAATATTCATTTATACATATTTATTAATAACTTTATATATATTTTTATAATTTTAAAAAATGATATTTTATAAAAATTTTCTAAACTAGAAATTTTAAATTTTAAATTTTTGATTTTTTTTAAAACTTTTATTCTAAACCCTAAAATATAAAAAAATATATAACTTTTTTTTATAATTTTAAAAACTATAAGTTATAAAAAATTGAAAAATATTTTATTTTTCTAAATATCAAATTTATGTAAAATTATATAATTACTAAAAAGTTGCATGCGCATAATACAAGGTAATTAAAAAAATAAAAAACTTAAAAAAATCTATAATAAGCAACATCATCAATATCAAATCACTTGCCACATCATCAATTCTTAATTTTAGATGCCAAATTAGTCAACGGAATTAAAGACTTTTACAAATATACGCAATTTAAAGATTTAATTAATTAATTATTTTTTATTTGTTTTTAATTAAGTGCTTAATTAATTTATTGAATTATCTTATAAAACTATTCTGGTTATAAAAAGTAAATGGGTTAAGTTAAAGAATAATTCTATGGTGTTGTGAAATAATAAAGAAAGAATAAACTAAAATGTGATAGAAGAAAGAGTGTAGAGAGAAGAGAGAGTGTATCTTCTTTTTTATATATTTTTTATGAGTACATGAGCCCCATATATATATAGGGGTTAAAAGTAACTCTCTAATTATTATAGGGCATGTAAAGGGTCATGACCTTTTATCTCTCATATTAATGGGGTATAGGAAAAATCTCATAACTTATGGGATATAGGAAGAGTTTTATAACTTATGAGGTTGATAATGACATCCACATAAATATTTCATAACACTCCCCCTTGGATGTTCATTATCTAATTATGCATCGTTAAAACCTTACTAAGAAAAACCCAGTAGGACAAAAACTTAGTGAAGGAAAAAGAGTACATAATTATATGCTTGTTATGATGCCTCATTAAAAACTTTACCTGGAAAACCCAGTGGGATAAAACCAAAGTTAAGGGAAAAAGAGTACAGCGCGTATTAACTCCCCCTAATGGCTACATCACTTGAGATCTCGAAGGTGACGCATTCTAATGTAGTAAACAAGCTTCTGAAACACTAATATAGGAAGCGCCTTAGTGAATAAATCTGCTAAATTCTCACTTGAACTAATCTGCTTAACTTTTATCTCCTTAATCTTCTGGAGGTTAAGAGTGAAGAAGAATTTTGGTGCAATGTGTTTTGTTCTGTCACCTTTGATGTATCCACTATCGAGCTGATCGATGCATGCTGTGTTGTCTTCAAACAAGATAGTTGTAGCTTCCTTTCCAGATGATAAACCACAATTATTCCTTATATGCTGGATCATAGATCTTAGCCATACACATTCATGACTTGCTTCATGGATTGCTAAGATTTTTGCATGATTAGACGAGGTTGCTGTAATTGTTTGCTTCATTGAGCGCCAAGAGATTGCAGTACCTCCATATGTAAAAACATATCCAGTTTGTGATTTTCTATTATGAGGGTCTGACATAAATCCTGCATCTGCAAAACCAATTAACTCTGTCTTGGATTTATTAAGGAAAAATAGACCCATATTCTTTGTGCCTTGGAGATAACGAAATATCTGTTTTACTCTAGTCCAATGTCTCCGAGTTGGACATGAGCTAAATCTTGCTAGCAAATTTACAGAAAAAGGTATATCAGGTCGGGTATGGCTAGCAAGATACATTAATGCCCCAATTGCAATGAGGTATGACACTTCAGGACCAAGAAAATCTTCACCATCTTCCCGAGGACGGAAAGGGTCTTTACTTGGATCAAGTGATCTTACAACCATCGGGGTAGTTATTGGATGTGCCTTATCCATATAAAATCTCTTAAACACCTTTTCAATATACGTTGATTGATGCACAAGGATTCCTTCTTTTAGGTGCTTAATTTGTAACCCCAAACAAAATTTCGTTCTTCCAAGGTCTTTCATTTCAAATTTTTTCTTCAAGCACTCAACAGTCTTTTGGATCTCTTCAGGAGTTCCAATGATATTCAAATCATCAACATATACTACAATAATTACATATCCAGATCCAAACTTCTTAATGAAAATGCATGGGCAAATTGGATCATTCTTGTATCCTTATTTCAACAAATACTCGCTTAGGCGATTATACCACATGCGTCTGGATTGTTTCAATCCATAAAGGGATTTGTGCAATTTGATGGAATAATGTTCTCTAGAACCTGAACTCACTGCTTCAGGCAGTTTAAATCCTTCAGGGAGTTTCATATAAATGTTAGTATCCAGTGGGCCATACAAATAAGCTGTTACTACATCCATTTAGCGTAAATCAAGCCCTTCTCTTTTAGCCAGACTTATCAAAAATCTAAATGTAGTTGCATCCACCACAAGAGAATATGTCTCCTCAAAATCAATTCCAGGTCTTTGTGAGAATCCTTGTGCAACTAAACGTGCTTTATACCTTACAATTTCACTCTTTTCATTTCTTTTACGCACAAAAACCCATTTGTATCCCACTGGTTTCACACCTGTAGGTATACGGACTATAGGTCCAAACACTTCTCTTTTTGCTAGCGATTTCAATTCATTTTCAATTGTTTCTCTCCATTTTGGCCAATCATCTCTTTGTTTACATTCCTCAATCGATTTTGGTTCATAATCCTCTTTATTATTTATAACATCTAGTGCTACATTGCATGCAAAAATATCATCGACGTCGATTTGATTTCGGTTCCATTTTATACCAGACATGACATAATCAATAGAGATCTCTTCATTGTCAGGTACTTGATTTTCTTCTGAAACTATTCTTCCAATCATGTCTATAGTCTCTTTAGGAGATCCCGGTATAATCATTTTTTCTTTGATTTCGTCATCATTAATCTTTGCTCCTTTCTTTTTTCAATGATTCTTATCTTTGGAACCAATTGGTCTACCACGCTTCAGGTGTGTATTAGATTCAGTAGCAACTAGATTTTGTCCTTCTGGGACATCAAGTTTTATTAGAGCATTCACAGCTGGTATATGTGACTTAGTCACTTTCTTTGGGTCAGAAAATGCGTCTGGCAATTCATTAGCTAAATTTTGTAATAATAATCTTTTGAACTTCTAAATCACATTGCTTAGTTCGAGGATCAAGATGAGCTAATGACAACTTTTTCCAACTAATTTTCTTATCCAGCTGTTTGATTTCTCCCCCTAATGTTGGAAAAATTGACTAGTCAAAATGACAATCTGCAAAACGAGTCGTAAATAGATTCCCTGTAGATGGTTATAGATATTTAATTATGGATAGGGATTCAAATCCAACATATATACCCAACCTTCTTTGAGGTCCCATCTTAGTTCTATGTGGTGGAGTAATTGGAACATATACGGCACATCCAAATGTTCTTAGATGGGAAATATTTGGTTCCTGACCATGAACTATTTGTAAGGGGGAGACTTTATGATAACTTGTTGGCCTGATGCGAATTAATGCAGTTGCATGTAAAATTGCATGCCCCCAAGCAATGATTGGGAGTTTTGACTTCATAAGTAATGGCCTTGCTATCAATTGAAGTCGTTTTATTAAAGATTCTGCTAGACCATTTTGTGTGTGAACATGAGCTACAGGATGTTCAACACTTATTCCAATGGACATGCAATAGTTATTAAAAGACTGAGAAGTAAATTCACCAGCATTATCAAGACGGATGGTCTTAATAGGAAAATCTGGGAAATGGGCTCGTAATCGAATCAATTGAGCAAGTAATCTCGCAAACGCCAGGTTGCGAGTTGATAACAAAGATACATGAGACCATCTACTCGATGCATCGATTAAAACCATAAAGTACCTAAATGGTCCACATTGGGGATGTATAGGCCCACATATATCCCTTTGAATTCGCTCAAGAAAAGTAAGTGGTTTGTTATTTATCTTAGCTGGTGATGGTCGGATTATTAATTTCCCCAGTGAACATGCAGGACATGTAATGTTTTGAAGAATCTGCTGGCTCTTCAATGAATGTCCACATGAATTTTCAATTATTTTTCGCATCATTATTAAACCGGGATGGCCTAACTGGTCATGCCAAAGAACAAAGTCATTAGTAAACTTCTGGTTTACTATAGCATGTGTTTCTATAGAACTGATCTTTGTGTAGTACAAACCAGTAAAGAATGCAGGCAATTTCTCAACAATTTGTTTATTGCCTTGAGCAATACTCGTAATTTGAAGTAATTCACAATTTCCTTCGTTTAAAGTCTCAATATGATATCCATTTTGGCTAATATCTTTAAAACTCAATAAATTTCTTTGAGACTTAAGGGAGTATAATGCATTAATAATTTCAATTTTTGTTCCCCTTGGTAATAAAATAATTGCTCTTCCGGAGCCTTTTATAATAGTTGTACTACCAGATATAGTGCTCACACTTTCTTCTTTCATTATTAAATGAGAAAAATATCTCTTGTCTTTCAATATGGTGTGAGTAGTTGCACTGTCTGCTAGACATATATTTTCACCATTCATAGCTGATTGCCTTTGCGAGATAATGTTCTTCAAAGAAACAAAATAACCACAAAATGTCACAGATAATGGTGAAAACAGGTATTCAAAGTTCAAATTACTAAAAGGTCTATAAAACAAAATTATCACATAAAACATAGCACTAGTAAAGGTCATAACATCATTATTAAAGTTGCTAAATGAAACATAGAGTAGTAGAGGTTTATTTTATTATTTATCAAAATTTGTGGCCTTAATTATTTTCTTCAAGGGTAGAAAGAAAATCAGCCACTTCTAAGTGGGTTGCATTGTCATCATCAAAATCACATTCGCCATCTTTATACACAAGATTGGTTTCTACTTTCTTTCCCTTCTATTTTATGGACTGCTGATAGAGATCAACTAGATGCTTTTGTGTGCGACACACACGAGACCAATGTCCTTTTCCTCCACAACGATAGCATACATTAGTCACATTTTCACCTTTTTCTTTCTATTCTATATTACCATTTTTTCGATCCCACTTCTGGTAGGAATGTGAATTTTTAAATCGACCACCTCGACCATATCCATATCTATGTCCGCGGCTACGCTCTCGGCCACGACCACGACCACGCACACTACTATTTGCATGGTGTATTTCTTTTAATTCTTGCCCATTGTGTAAACTCACATTCGCTTCAGGGAATGGAGCAGAGCCAGTTGGGCGTAATTCATGGTTTTTCATTAGCAGCTCGTTGTTTTGCTCTGCCACTAGGAGGCAAGAAATTAATTCAGAATATTTCTGGAAGCCTTTTTCACGATATTGTGTCTGCACAACAACATTATTTGCATGGAAAGTTGAGTATGTTTTTTCTAACATTTCTGCATCAGTAATCTTCTCTCCACATAAATTCAATTGTGAAGTGATTCTGAACATGGTCGAGTTATAATCACTAACAGACTTAAAGTCTTGCAATCTTAAATGCAGCCACTCATAATGAGCTTTAGGCAAAATCACAGTTTTCTGGTGGTCATATCTTTCCTTTAGATTGGCCCAAAGAATTTGAGGGTCCTTAACAGTCAAATATTCGGTCTTTAGACCTTTATGGAGGTGATGGCGAAGGAAAATCATGGCCTTGGCCTTATCTTGTGTACTTTCTTCATTTCCCTCCTTAATAGTCTCACCAAGACCCTTTGCATCTAAGTGAATTTCAGTATCTAGTACCCATGATAAATAGTTATTTCCAGTGATGTCCAGAGCCACAAATTCGAGTTTTGTAAGATTTGACATTATAAAACTATAAGACAAAATATACAAGTCAAAAATGTAAAATAAAACATGTTAATATGCAAATGAAATAACACATATGCAAATGAAATAGATCAACTTGTTACCCTTACTTCACCTAAGCGTCCTTCGGCAATCTTTAAGGAAAAATTTGTTGGCCTTGATTTCTTGTATTAGAGACTCGTGCTGATAACGTGTTGTGAAATAATAATGAAAGAATAAACTAAAATGTGATAGAAGAAAGAGTGTAGAGAGAATGTAGAAGAGAGTGTATCTTCTTTTTTATATATTTTTTATGAGTACATGAGCCCCATATATATAGGGGTTAAAATAACTCGCTAATTATTATAGGTCATGTAAAAGGTCATGACCTTTTATCTCATAACTTATGGGTATAGGAAAAATCTCATAACTTATGGGGTATAGGAAGAGTTTTATAACTTATGGGGTTGATAATGACATCCACTTATAGAATATGAAATTTTTTAATTCAATGGGATGAAAAAGTAGTCATTTCTACTTAATTAACATTTAAAAATAAAAATTAAATAAATAATATCCATGTCTGGTATTTCATTAGGAAGGTTAAAAACTTTCCCATCAATGCACCAAAGTTTAAATACCAAAATAGTTTTATAATTTTCCTCGACCAAGAAGCCGACCGGGAAGACTCTTTAGAACCCAAGCAAGACACTTTCAAGAAGGTCCTTGTTGTTCGACTCCCAGTCATGGATGTTTCCGGTGAAGAAAATGATGATGGGAGTGAAGATGGTGAAGCCGAAGGAGATGACGTCATTTCGAAGCCGTCGGGTATAGATGCTGGCCTCGAAGAGTTTGCCAAGAAGATGCCTCTATTCGAACCCGAAAGAGGCGAGTCCGGTGGCACACTAGAGAAGCCACTTGCGGTGAACTTGGACTTGTCATTGTATAAAGCCAGGGTTTTGGCGAGGAAGTATCGATATGAAGAAGCTGAAAAGATACTGGAGAAGGTAAAAGGGTATACTTGGTTCTAGTGAATTTCATAGTGTTACATTGTTCATTGAGTTTGCTTATTTAATGGATTTTTTCTTCTTGTATTTTTGCTTGTAGTGTATATACTATTGGCCTGAAGATGGGAGATCATATGTAACATTGGGGAAGATATTGAGCAAGCAAGCAAGCAAAAAGGACAGAAGCGAGGGCCGTATATGAGAGAGGTTGCCAAGCTACCCAAGGAGAAAATCCCTACATTTGGCAGGTTTTGCATTTTCTTTTCCCTTTTTGTTTGATAATGTCATTGTTTCGAACCCTGATGAACTCACTTCTGTCACTGAGCCTATTGCTCGAGTTCAATTCTTTGATGTTTATGCTTTTCAAGTTCAATTCATGCTACCGGTTCTGAAATGGAAACCTTTAACACCGTGATGATCATTGTCATTACTGCATTATTGGACTTGCTTTTGCAAATCTGCACTTTTGTCCATTTGAGGATAGAAAGATGGTTCTTGCGGATGGGGACTTGAAATTTTGCAAATTTTACTGGTGTTTGTGCTTTTCGAATTCAAGTTCATGCTACCGATATCTGAAATGAAATCTTTGGCATTATGATGGTCATTGTCATCGATGTGTTATTCGATTTGGTTTTGGAAGTATGCTTTTTTATCCATTTGAGTACTTGGAATTTCTAATACTTCATCCTGTTGGATTCGACTAATGGAAGCATAGATGAAGCTTGTTGATGGTTACTTATTTGTATGTAACGAATCTACTATGTGGCTTCTAGCAAATGGAATGATTTTGCTAAACATAGATACAGCACTGAGCTGAGATCCTTGAACTGATATAAAGAACCACCGTTTCGTTTTCTATTATTATTCCTCGTATGTAGAATTGACAACATTTTTATACTGTTGAATTTCTAATACTTCATCCTGTTGGATTCGACTAATGGAAGCATAGATGAAGCTTGTTGATGGTTACTTATTTGTATGTAACGAATCTACTATGTGGCTTCTAGCAAATGGAATGATTTTGTTAAACATAGATACAGCACTGAGCTGAGATCCTTGAACTGATATAAAGAACCACCGTTTTGTTTTCTATTATTATTCCTCGTATGTAGAATTGACAACATTTTTATACTCTTCAAACAGTGCTGGGCTGTGTTGGAGAATAAGATGGGGAATATAAGAAGGGCTAGAGAACTTTTTGATGCGGCCACCGTTGCTGACAAAAGACACATCGCTGCTTGGCATGGATGGGCAGTTCTGGAGCTAAAACAGGGGAATGTGAAGAAAGCAAGGCATCTGCTTGCTAAATGTCTCAAATTTTGCGGTGGAAATGAGTATGTCTATCAAACCCTTGCATTGCTTGAAGCTAAAGCAAATAGGTATGAGCAGGCTCGGTACTTGTTCCGCCAGGCCACCAAGTGTAACCCAAAAAGCTGTGCCAGTTGGCTTGTAAGTCTTCAGTGTGGCAGACCTTGGTTTATTTCTACTGTAAATATGCTTTAATTAAGTCTGGTCAAATTTGTTGAATATAGGCATGGGCGCAATTGGAGGTACAACAGGAAAAAAATCGCGCTGCGAGGCTCCTATTTGAGGTAATCCTTTCTATGAAAGCCAAATAGCAAATCATGCACTGTTTCTCTCTGTCGCTTTGATCTAAGTTTGTGATTTTACTGTCCTGATAGAAATATATGTATTTAATTTGCAGAAAGCAGTCCAAGCAAGCCCCAAGAACAGGTTTGCATGGCATGTTTGGGGAGTTTTTGAAGCTAATATAGGCAATGTCGACATGGGAAGAAAACTTTTGAAGATAGGCCATGCACTCAATCCTAGAGATCCCGTTTTACTTCAGTCTCTTGCTTTGTTGGAATACAAACACTCAACGGCAAATCTAGCTCGTGTTTTGTTTAGGAGAGCCTCTGAGCTGGACCCAAGGCATCAACCAGTGTGGATAGTAAGAAATCTGTTAAGCTCTTTGAATTCTAGTTTTCTACCTGTGTGGGACATATAGCTTATAGACTAATAGGATTTTACAACCCTTAGATTTACTAGTTGCTAAATCTTGGTGGGAATCTGATATGGATGCTTTTATTGCAATAGGAGTTTTAGTTTTACTTATTTTCTCTATAATATTAGGTTTTTATTTCCTTCATAAACTTTATGTTAGGAATTCTATTAACAACCTATAAAAGGCTGCCAATATGAAATAAAGAGATAAGCAATTATTCTATAAAAAAGAAACGTTATTTTGAGAGGAGGTTCAGTTAAGGACGAATTTGCCTTTTGAGTAACCATAATTCGAAGCAAGAATTCTTTATTGTCTAGACCTGTGACTAGATCCTACGCCAAAGCGCATAACAATTTGGTATCAAAGCCAGTTGTCATGGGTGACGAAAAGACTTTGACGGCCAAGCTGGAGGCTTTCATGGAACAAATGGCTACAAGGCAACAAGTATTGGAGAAGCAACTGACGATATTATCTCTTTCGGTCTAAAAGATAATAAAAGGGGATTCAGAGAAAAATAATGAAGAACAGGGCAGCAGCAGAGGCAGGAAAAAGAATTTAGACTTGCAACACGGCGGGTGCATGGTGTCATGATACTCTAAGATGGAATTTCTCATTTATGAGGGTGTTGGAGATCCTTTAGGGTGGCTGAAAAGATGCAAAAAATTTTTTGGCAATCAACAAACTAACAAAAAAGAGAAAGTAGGCTTAGCTTCATTCCGTCTTTTAGGAGAGGCACAATTGTGGTTTGATCAAATGGAAAAAGAGGAGGCAAATCTTGATTGGGGGCACTTTAAAGCGTGTTGTCATGTAAGGTTTGGGTCACTTACGAGTAATAAGCCATTGGGAGAATGTGCCAACTTGAGACAAACTGGGACTGTAAAGGAATATCAACGCCAATTTCAATCACTGCTAGGATTGATGATCTTAAACCTCGACAACAAGGAAATCTCTTTATTTTAGGGTTGGTAGAGGAACTTAGAATTGATATTGAGATACAACAACCGGAAAACCTTGGAGTTGCAATGAATATGGTTCATTGGAAGGTAAACAAAATGTCTCTTCCAAACTATCATCTCGAGCCATCCTGAACTAGCTAACTTCCCAAAACACTGGCAACAATTTAATCATTCCAACAACTAAGAGCATTGCAAAGGAAGCGGAGCAAACAACAAAACAACATGGAACAATGGCAAAATAGGTTTTTTTGCACCATTTATTAAGAGATTGACACAGACAAAAATGACGGAAAGAAGGGCTAAGGGGTTGTGTTATAATTGTGACGAGTCTTATTCCATGGGACACAAATGTATAAGGTTATTTTGGTTAGAAGTATCAAATGTTGAAGGCAAGCAAGATGATGATTAGGTAGATGATTTTGGATAAGTTCTGAAGTTTATTCTGAATTTGAGCTTGAGGACAAACTCAACTCTGAGAAGGGGAGTAATGATATAGACGAGTTTTAGTTTTATTTATTTATTATATCAGGTTTTATTAAGAGTTTTAGTTTTACTTATTTTCTCTATTATCTTAGGTTTTTATTTTCTTTGTAAACTCTAAGTTAGTAATTGTATTAGGACAGTTTCTTATTCTATAAAAAAGAAACATTATTTTGAGAGGGGGTTCAGTCAAGAAACCATCTGCCTTTTGAGTAACCATAGGACGAAGCAAGAATTCTTTCTCGTCTAGACCTGTGACTAGATCCTATGCCAAGGCGCATAATAGAATCATTTTTATATTCATTCTAGATAATGGTTTGTTTGGTTTCAGCTTGGATAGACTATCTTTCAATCCACTTCAAAACTGATTCACTGCTGATATTTTGAGCTTGTCAGGCATGGGGATGGATGGAATGGAAGGAAGGGAATATATCAACGGCGAGGGAGTTGTACCAACGAGCCCTTTCGATTGACTCAACAACTGAAAGTGCTGCTCGATGCTTACAGGTAATAAGTCAATGTCTATACATTACATGAGACACACTGATACCAAGTTCAAATTTCCTAAACTCCCTTGCAAATATGCTAGATAATCTTCTGCCTGCTTGATGCATAGATTTAAGCTTAACTGCCATTTGTTGTAGGCTTGGGGTGTTTTGGAACAAAGAGCTGGTAACTTATCTGCAGCTAGAAGGTTATTTAGATTGTCGCTCAATATAAATTCTCAGAGTTATGTAACATGGATGACATGGGCAGCATTGGAGGAGGACCAAGGAAATTCTGTGCGTGCTGAAGAAATCCGTAACCTCTACTTCCAGCAGGTCTGTATTTGGGGAAAGTAAACAAGAAAATTCTTATGCTTTTTCTACTTTTTAGTTCGTTAAAATCCGAATTGCAGTTGAGAACTTATGAATGATTTTCTTTTCTTTGAATTGGACTGTAACAGCGTACTGAAGTAGTGGACGATGCATCATGGGTAACGGGATTTTTAGATGTCATTGATCCAGCGCTTGACAGCATAAAGAGGCTACTGAACTTGGATCAAGGCCTCATCAACAAGGCACGAGAGCCTTCGAAAGATGCAGAATCTATTGAAGATGGTGCTGAAGAACCATTTCTTACTACTTCTTTGGGACTAAATGATGGCAATGATATTGGATACGGAAGCAGATTTAACTTGAATGCTTTCATCAAAGATAAATTATCATTAGATCCATCTAAGCTGGACCTTTTGATGGAAAACTCAGGAAATTCATCTCCTAAGAGAGTAACATCTCCAAGAAGAATGTGGAGATCACAGAATCGAACCACCATGACTTTGCCTTGACCGAGCATATAAAGTTTACAGCTGCTACTGCTGATGCATGCTCGAATATATACTTGTTTTCTAGGATGCGACAACGGATGCTTTTCTAGACACAGTATGAAACTGGAAAAAATGCTCTGACGTTACAAACCCACCTGTATACCAATTGTAGAGTATTGAGACAGACATCAAATCCAAATCTTGAAAGTGTCAAATTTGTATATATATATTTTTTAATCAAACTGCAGCAGTGTAATGATATCTTGTACTACATTTACTATGGCAAAAAGGAAACCTTCCATTAAGAAAATAATCCAACAATATAAATCATAACACATGAGCCTTACAGGTTTGTATTTCTTTTTGGGTATCAAACAGTGATTAAATCTAAAAAAAAAATGAAATTGTCCTTTGAACCGGACCTGCTTTCCTGTTTCAGAAAGTGCCAAGTCTGCTGTTCCTCTCGGTTATGGTTCCTAGTTTTGTGGCGGGCTTAAGATGAACTCAAATAGTGGATAGTGAGCTGTTCATATCAGCTGTCCATCTATGCATTATCAGCGCCAAAGTCAGGGATTTTTTTTTGTTGGGATCCGGATAAAAATAATTTGTTAGGGGTTAAAATCAGAAATTTTATGCTAAAACTATTTATTTTCAAGACGTCCAAAATCAGAATTTCACCATTTTCTGATTCTATGAGCTAACTCAAACTATCGTGAACCTTTTGTTGGAGGGAGTATAAAGAAATAAAATTTTACGCCAAAGCCAGAAATTTTATGGTGCGATGGCTAAATTAAGTTATTAATTTTCAAAAGGGTAAAAACAGTATCTCACTATTAAACTCAATAAATGAACTCAATTTAAATCAATTAACTAGTTAACACATGATTAAAATTCTAATTTCAACCCTTAAAAGTTTTAAAATTCTAAACCTATCAATATATTTATGTTTTTATTTAAAAAAACATTTAATGAGATATTAACATTTTTTTTATAATTGAAAAATTTAAAATTTCGTACATATAACATAATACTCTTATCATTAGGTTAAGAGATTGTTCCTCATTAATAACTAATAAATTATCAAATGTAAATTATATATATATATTTGTATTTATAGCTAGGGTTTCGATGCCCAAGAATGAAGAGTTTGATAGACTTTTGAGCTACACAAAGAAATTTGTTGCTTAAAAATTGAATAAAAAACACACAAATGAGAAACTTAAAGTAATATAAAAAGGTACAAAAATAACTAGGAATTAAGGGGGTTTGTTTTCTTCTTCTTTTGCACAAACCCCTATAATCAAATATTTCAGAGAGGAATTAACCCTAAAAGTCTCTGGGATCCACAACCACATTTCCAAGTTCTCCCATCATCGCAAGCTCATTCTCATCATTGATGGAGGAGCCATTCATCTTTTTAAAGTACCAAAGATCATCGATCCTTGACTTGGATGATGCATGGGGCACATGTTTAATCATCGGATCCGACACTCCTAACTCAGTGATTATCATCTTGCAGTCCTTAATGTCTTCACCCAATCTCGATGCCACACTCCATGCATTTCATGAGCTCCCCAACGTTCTCTCCTTCTCCATGTATCCCATAAAGGAACAAGAAACCAAATGGTTTCTCAATTGAGTAGTCACAAATTGGAATGATATTCTTTAAACAAGGGAGGATCTTGTCCCTTGCATGGCTTAAAATTTCATGAAAAGCTTCAGAGGATAATGGGGTTTTTAATATCAATCTTGTAAGCTTCACAAGAGCTCCATATGCTAAACATGGCCCAAGAAGGTGGGACTGTGCTAATAATATCTTCATCCTCGTCTTCACTATGCAAACCAATCCATTCATCTTGTTTGAAATAAAAAATCCATGTCCCAAGGCTAAGGTTTTCCTTGAGGATTGCATCAATGTCTGTGAAATACAAGTCTTTGCCTTTGAGCTTGTTATCATACAAGGAAATAGCTTGCCTTATATTCAACTTCTCTACTTTGATATCTTGAGAGATACCCAGCTCCATTGCAAAACTGATTGGTTGAACGAATATGGCTAATGAGCTTAAGGTTTTATAATTGCATTTGGCAGTTATATAGAAAGGCTAACTTAATATGTACTTAAAACAATTTTCCCTATGCTAAATACTTTGATTTAAACAATGATACAATGCATGCAAAAGGGAAGGGAAAAGAGAGATATATAAAAAGACTAAGTTAATATGTACTTAAAACAACTCTTCTTAAGCTAAATACTTTGATTTAAACAATGATACGGGTTATTGTTGCCCTAGAACTGTAATTGGAAGACAAATTCAGAGTGACATTACACTGAAATTGTACTGGAAAGGGGAAGGACTGGGAGTGAATAATTAATCATGATATATACCGATGTGTTGGGGATACTCGGAGGCCTAGAATGCAACCCAACTTCACATTTGTTCTTCCATATTTAGTCCCCACATGCTTGATGCAGCCTCTAATCACACCGACAATCTCCCTATTTTCTCGCAGCTCAGCTACCTGTAGGCCATTTTCAAGCACATCAGTCGTCCATGCATATGTCAATTGCCTTTGCATCAGTTATATATTTGTACACCAACAATGATCTCATGGGGACAATGGGTTTCATGACTATAAAAATAGGATAGCTAAAGTTTGAATGTTTTGGAAGTTGACAATTAATGTAATATAGGAAAGGAGTAACCACTATCAGACTTTCACTCACCAGCAGGAGATGAAGGGGAAAGAACCTAATCCTACACAAAGGGTCAATCGTATTATTTGTGAAAATGGAGGTCCCCTTATTATTAGACCCTATCTCACCGCTCTTCTCAAGCTTCCCCACCACTTCAATATCCCTTGCATCATCAAATTCTCTAACCAAAACTCGATCTCCTATACTGTCAACCATTGATGTCTTTCACCCTAAGTTGGGAAAATAATAGTTTTCAGTCACTGTACCTTTCTTGAATAGGCTAATTGCCGCAACTCACTATCACCTCACTTTCAGTCTTATATACTCTTGTATATAATATATATATTTGCTAAGCGGTACTCTTATATAATATATATGTTAGGAACAAATAGCATACATCTCTCTCTCTTGTGTATAGATTTATATTTTATGCATAGTCTTATATATTAGTGCATCATATAATATTGCCTGATTTAAATTTAAAAAAATAAATTTACTTAATGTTATTATACATTATGTAACGCCCCAATTTTCGGGAATCATGTGAATGTTGGCATAGGTTTAATTATGTTAGTGGGCCTCTAGAAAGCTCAAGCTTAAGATAGAACCCGTCAATTTTAGTTAATTTTTGTTCCATAATAAAAAGGGAGTGAAATTAAGAAAGAGGACCTATGTGAAAATGTTTGAAAATGTTATAGGCTAAATTGAAGTGGCCAAATAAATAGGAGTGCAAAATAGGAGGATTTGCATGACAAACCTCCCATTTTACATGAAGTGGCCAGCCATCATGTTGTTGTAGACAAAATGTACACTTGATATCCATAATTTATGGTACAAATTGATACAAATTGATAATAGGTTAGGTAAATGTTCCATGATAATAGGTTAGGTAAATGTTCCATGATAATGGGTTAGGTAAATGTTTCATGATAATGGGTTAGGTAAATGTTTCATGATAAGAATTTCATGTCTTTTGTATTAAAGAATTAAATGGATGAAATATGAAGTTTTATTAAAAGAAAAAGGGGTGAAAAGAACAAAGTTTTGTCCATCTTTGTTCATCATAGCTGAAAGTTAGAGAAGAGAAAGGAGAGGAGAAAGCTCTTGAGTATTCGGTCATTAGGAGGAGGAAAATTGAAGGTAAGTTCTTGGTACCTTGCTTCTATTTTGAGGTTCATGAGTTCTTCTTGATTCTACCTTAACTCTTGAAGTATATTTTGATTTTAGTTGTGTTGTGAGCATTTAGTCATGAATTAAAATGAAGGAAATGGTTGTTGTTTCATGTTCTTTTGATGAAAAATGGAAGATAGGTGAAGTTGAGCCAAACAAATAAGCATGCATGTGCCTTAGATGTTAAAGGGAAAAATCAGCTAACATGTTGTGCTTTAAAATGATGAAATGGAGATTATACTTAAGTAAAATCATAGATATGTGATGATTGATTGGTGATATACATGTTTAAATAACAAGCATGCAAGTTAGGTGTGAAAGAGTGATTTGGTAATAAATCTGCTTGGGACAGCAACAGTAATGTGACTTTGAAAAATCACCATAAATTGTGGAAGATGAGTTAGAATCTGCATAAATTATGTAATTAAAGCTTATTGAGTCTAGTTTCTAATGAAATAAACAAGAACATATTTGAATTCTGTACAATGAGAAATTTGATTCGTAATGAAGGGTGGTCAGATTAGTCAAACAGTGAAACATGGGAAACTTGAGAAAAATCTGGTATTGATTGGCTAAACCAAAAATTCTGAAAATTTTATGGATAGAAGATATATGAGTCTATTTCAGGTAAAATTAACGGCACTTGATTTGGAGTTTCGTAGCTCCAGTTATAAATAATATAGTGACTGTTGCTCAGGAAGACAACTTGCAGTGAAATTATGATTATGTGGTAAACATTGACAAAAATTTGTTAATGAGTTGCTTATTGATTTCTTATAAGCTTACTATGATCTGTAGGTGTGGTTGGCTGAATATTGTAAGGGGTTAATACGTAGTTTGTATTTGAATAGTTAGATTAACGTGTTAGTAATCCAATTGTAGGCGGTTCGTGTGTGGATCTCGTCAGCATATCGTCGCAAACAGGTGTGTAACTGACACCCTCTCATAGACTAGATTGGCAAAAGCCGAAAAGCCGAAATGCCGAAAAGTCGGTATTTTGGGAATTTGCGAGTGTGCGAATGCTCGTAAGATAGTTGGGTTTGTATATTTGGTAATCTAAAGTAATAAACCGCAGTACGCACGATTTCGTACATTTTGATAATTTGGGCTTAATGGGCCAAAGATCGGGTTCATGGGCCAACGGGCCCAATTCGGTAAGTATGCGCGGTAAGTGTTCTGATAGTACGTAAATAGTTAGGATATGCATGAAAATCCTAAAAGTAGCTAAATTACTATAATACCCTTATGTATGGAAAATTACTGTTATACCCCTAGGTGCAAAATTACCGTTATACCCTTAGGGTTAATTTTGACTGAAAAGCATGACGATCTGATTCTGTATGATGTATGCCATGATTATATATCTGTTGCATGGGGACATGGGTTATATTATGGAGGAAGCGTTCTGGTGGCTATGCCACAAATATCTGATCTGGTGGCTCTGCCACAAATATTTGATCTGGTGGCTCTGCCACATATATCTGTTCTGGTGGCTCTGCCACGATTATCTGTATCTGGTGACTCTGTCACATTATCTGTTCTGGCAGCCATGCTGCAAATTCTGTGGTGTGTAGCGGTTGGGTGGGTCGAGTTGTCTCCCCACACGGTGTAAGGTTGGAATGGGGGTGTATACGGTTGGATATGGTTGGGTTTCTGCATAAACATGTAATATCTGTTCTGTTCTACTATGGGCCTATGGGCTTTATTCTGAATTCTGTTCTGGGCTAAGGCTAACTTATTCTATTTCTGTGGTTTGAGCTGATATAGGCTATGGTTGGGTTAATTTACACACTGAGTTTCCCCAAACTCACCCCTTTTATTTTCATCCACGCAGGTAATCCCCAACCATAGTGGGCTTGGAGCTGTGAGGGAATTCGGAGTGGCCACCCATTCTGAAAGTTTGGTTTTCTTCTGGTGAACTGGACATCCTATTATTTACATTTGAAGTTTTGGGTTTTTAAATGTAATAAGGCCGCTTAATTATTTTTGATGGTTTTAATATGTATTACTAAGATAGGTATTACTTATTTTAATTGTTGAAATTGGATAGCTTTAGGGCGCGTTTTCAAAAATAACAATTGATTTCAAAATAACACGACAACAAGCAAAGCTTCCGCAATGAAAGTATTTTCCAAAATTAATCACTTTTCCTAAAAATGACATAATCAAATCGGTTACCTAGAAATATCCATGACGTTAAGGTGTGGCAATGGCGGTATGCATGTCTAGGATTGGATCCAAAAGGAGCTTGGTACTTAAGCAGTCCGATGGACTCACCACCTCTTTTCCGGTTTCCTACCTGGTGCACAGCTTCCATTCACTTTAACCTATAATGAAATTATCTTTTTAAACACTAAGTAGGTTTTTCTGGATCAACAATATAAAATGTTTTGAACGCTTCGATGTGGCATGTCGGATTCGGCCATAACATCTGGGCCGGGTTTGGGGTGCTACACATTATGTATCAATGTCTGATTACCTAAAATATATAGAATTGTATGTGAATGAATCAAATATAAATCCTTTATATGAGGTTAATATCTAATACATTAATATCGTATAATTCTATACAATGTCAGTGAATTCGAGGATAACATTTAATTGAAATAAAGTTAAGTTTATATAATTCAAATATTAATTCGAATAATAATAAATTTTAATATTTAATTAAAATATTTTATCCGACCATAACGACCGAATTGATTATCATCATGTATAAAGATATTAGTTTCCCTGGTATAAAAATTTTAAAATCATCATTAACCTCCCTTTTTTCTTTTCTATTTCTGAAATATTATATGATGATTTTTAAACTTTCGAGTAAAATTTGTATAAGTTAATATTTAGTACAATGATATGTATATCAAATGCTTTCATCCATATTTATAGGATTTATTTATGTACTTTAATTTAATTTCATCTTACTATTATTAATGTTAAATTGCATGTGATCACTGAAACTATTAAAAGATTCTATTAATTAGCTAACGTGAAATTTAAAACAAGAATTCGAAATTATAAGGTTGGGCTGGATTTTTAATGACAAATTAGCTTAAAATAATAATTTTTATTAACAACCAAAATTTTAAATTTTAAATGGAAAAAAATGGATTTTGGTTATATTAAAAAACCCACATTTTAAATAAAAAATCTAAACTATATTAATTCTAGGTTGCTAAATTAAAGTAGAAGTTGAGTTCCTAAAATATAGATATATAATTGTTTTAGATTTTAAACCCTTTTGCTACTTGGCGTTCAATGCGGTCTCCACATGATGCTCAAGTTGCATGAAAAGTTGATGCACCTACTGAGGATATATATTAATATTCCTGTGAGGGAATTTGGCAAGTATAATTTTATACTATAGTGATGAGTATTGCCAGTGTTATGATAGAGTCATTTTCTTATTTAGCAAGGACAATAAGTGGTAAACGATGTACATGGCTTGCACCACAAAAATGGAACAATTGTGTCATCAATGTGATTCTCTGAATCTTAGTAATCATTCACATGTTTTTGTATATATGTTTCCCATGTCATTCCCCCAACCAAATTCTCCTGTATCTAAATTTCCAAAGGACAGCTCAATGCTCATTCAATTGTTTTGTCTTTCTACATTATCTACAAAGGGATCACAACTTGATAATTAATACTATATAGGAAAATTTTGGTTTTTGGTTTGGAAATACCTTTTTGTTAGTTTTTGGTTTAGAAAGGCTACGTAGAAGAGTTTATAATAATGGTTGTTGGAATCAATATTCATCAGTTTGCATATAATATATTTTAGGAAAATATTTTTTGTATAGAAAATTTGTGTCCAGATTGTAGAGAAGCGGATTTTAGCTTATTGAATATCAAAACTGTTTTGAAATAAAATTTGAAAATTATTCTTATGTAATGATAATTCTCTTTCATCTAAAGATTTTTTTTTAATATACAAACCCAAATTTATGATATTTTCATTTTCCAAATAAACTGTATAGCTTCTCCTTTAAGTATCCTTTTCCTTAATCTTCTTCCTTTTCCTTGCCAAAAATTTTAAGTTCTCCACCATTCTTAGAAATATTGAAGAACGAATTAACAAAAGAATGGAGAAGTTTTTTTTTCTTTTTGAACAAAGAAGACAGAGAAGTTATATGTCGTTTTTTGTGAGAAGAAACCTATCATCTACCATTTCAGGCAGGAGCTTGCTTCTTTGGTTATTGGAGTTAAGAGAAGTGCAGAAATGGTCTATTGTTAATTGCTAAGAAATAAAGAGCTTGAATGGAAATGATGATTGTAGTGTCCACTGAAGATGGCACTGCAATAATATGACAAATTGTCTATGCAGTTCGGTTTTTCTATGTTTGTGGATTCTAACTCCGTAAGATAAATCTACTATCATTAATTTCCCATGACGCGTTTGGCTAATTTGGATCTCAAAAACAACATAAAACTAATAAAAACAATTTATTAGCAATAAAATTAAAAAATTGACAAAAACATATAAAAGACACCTAAATTGCTCAAGAATAAGCTCCTTGAATGTATTTGACATATCAAATTACGACAAATCAAGGAGAATATCTTTTACCTTTAAGTTGGACTATGAATTCCACTATTGTGAATGATGCTACATACTACATAAGTCGTATACCCAACATACCAAATTTTAATTCCTTATCGATTTTAACTCAAGCTTTTAATTACATTAAAGTATACGAGTCATGCAAACATAATCCATCATCCACTCAAGACTAAAGCATGCCACACTATGAACATCACAAGTGAATAAATCCATAAATGGATCTAGGATCTATTCTACTTGGGTACTGCCCGATGTAATGTCAGTTTAATCAATCACATCTATCTTCTAGAAGTCATCTGCTTCAATGATCAAGATAAAACATTTCCCCAATTGGACTTGATAGACAACGTAGTTGTCTTTCAATCAGTTTGCTTGGCTCCAATTTGACTAATAACATGTTTAGATTTTTTTACCGTATTATGATTCAACCACATAATATTGCTTACTATTAGTTAAATATTAGATAATCAATGAGTCAATATTTGCTTCTATTTTGCTTTGCATGCAAAACTCATTGAGGAAAACATATGAATAATATTAATGTAATAAACGTGTAACACCCCTAACCCGTATCCGTCGCCGAATTAGGGTTACAAGGTATTACCGTCAAAAACATAAATTAAAACGATCACACATTCTTCAAAACTGCCTTTTCTGGTACATGGAAGAAAAGCTACATTTATATTTATGTTACTCGAATTTCATGTAACGCCCCCTTACCCGAGATCGTCGCCGTAGTCGAGCATGAGACATTTCTAAACTTATTTTAGCATTTAAACAAGTTCAAACAATTCTCGTAGTAAACTGTCCATCTACGTCACAGTCGCTAAAAAAATCATATCTCGAGTTACGAAACCTGAAACTAGACTCATATATCTACTTACTAATTTGTTTCTAGAATTTTTGGTAGGGCCAATTAGTACAATTTATTAGTTAAAGTCTCCCCTATTTCAGGGTTCGGCTACTCTGACCTCTATGTACTACAAATCAAATTTCTTCATGTACAGAGATCCAATGACCATGTCGTTTGTTTCTATTAAAAATAGACTCAATAAGGAATCCATACATATAAAGTGTGAGTCCTAATTATTTTTACACAATTTATAATGAATTTATAAAGTCAGAATAGGGAATCCATAAAATACAACTCTTTTACCTATTTTGTTTCTTCCACATGAAAATAGATTCATTAATATTCAATTTCATATTTTATTCATCATCAAATTCTATCTCTACTATTTTTAGTGATTTTTCAAACTCACGTCATTGCTGCTGTGTGATTCTGTTTTATAGCCAATTTCACCATTTTATGGATTTCCATAGATTAGTTAGCACATAAAGCATACGTGTTATCAAATATAATCTTGATTAGCCACTCCAATAGCTAATCATTCTCAAATATTTCCATGCCATCCATGAGCCATATCTTAAGATTATATACACAAAATGATTATAATGCTATACATGCCATATTCCCAAAATATACAAGTCATTATACCGAAATAGTTTGTTGATAGTGTGAGCGTGCCTCCGACCGTTCCCAATCTCTTAGCCGGCTTGACAAAACTACAAAGAATAGAGAGGAGGGAGTAAGCATAATTGCTTAGTAAGTTCACATGTAAATAGCAAGTAACATAACCATGCAATAATACGAAATCCACATTTGCGTAATATCACCAAAGCATTCATATCATGTTTCTCATTCATGATCCTACCATATTATTGTTATATTGAAGTCTCAACCCGAGGGTTAAGTACATACCTGTAAAAATTTTCTCATTCACCACACTTACCAACATGTCGCATTATTTTAGGTACTCACCTTATCCACTTAATATTTACCCATTGAACACATCGGAATATGATTCGAATACATGGATTTCATGCACATAAGTGCCATACCCGCAGCTAGACAAACTCAATAGCCTGCGGAAATTATGTAGCCAAGCTACCATGTAACCCGCCCATAAGTGAACTCGGGCTCAACTCAACGAGCTCGGGCGTTCGCATCCATAAGTGAACTCGGACTCAACTCAACGAGTTCGGATGCCTAGTTACATCTCACGAACTCGGACTCAACTCAACGAGCTCAAAACTCAAATATCTTAGTGACATGTCACTTGTATTCTAATCTATTCCCAAGGCTCAAATGGGATTTTTCCTCGATAACACATCTTTGCCGTCTTCCATGAAATATCGAAACCGATACTCGATAGCAATTCATATTTATGAAGTAGTAAACATGATTTGCATATTACTCAACAATAACCACAAAGCATAATATTTCATGATAATAATCATCATATCATATAAATATCATTAAATTACATAAAATGAAAATTATGTTACCACATTTACACATGAACTTACCTCGGTACAAAATAAAAAAATTTACAATTTAGTCCACAATTTTTTTCTTCCCCCGATCAAGGTCGATTTCACGTTGATTTCACGTCTTTCTTGGTCTAAAATAATACATTTAGCTGATTTAATACTCACATTTATCAAAATAGGCCTTAACTCTAACTTGGGAAAATTTACAATTTTACCCTTAAACTTTTGCATATTTACACTTTTTCCCCAAAGCTCAAAAATTATTTTTTCCCCAAAATTATTATGTTTTATGACATGCTGATCATTTTTCTCTTCTATGGCAACATCAAATTCTCACTCTAACATGTAGTTATAAACATTAGGTATTTTTACCGATTATGTCATTTTACTCGTTTTCACGTAAAATCGTTTAGCAAAAGTTGTTTAACACAATTTAAAGCTTCATATTCTACCATAAAACATCAAAATAAAAACATTTCACCTATGAGTATTTTTCCAAATATAAACCCTAGGTTAAATTATTGCTAGAATAGGCTAAATCAAGTTATCGGGACTCCAAAAACGTAAAGAACATTAAAAACGGGGCTTGGAATCACTTATTATAGAGCTTGGAAGCTTGAAACAAACCTTAGCTGTGGAGAACCCTTGAAATTTCATCCTAATGAAGAAGATGGACATATTTTGCCATCTTTTTCCTTTTTTTAATCTTTTAATTACCAAATGACTAAAATACCCATCATTAAAACCTTTGGTTATTTCTACCTATGTATGTCCACTTTTGTCCATGAAAACCTAATGGTATAATTACCATTTAAGGACCTCTACTTCCATTATGCTCTTCAATTAAATCCTTTAATATCTAAAACTCATATTTATCAACTTTTGCAATTAAGTCCTAATAGGCAAATTAGACATGCAATTCATGAAATTTTCTATCGATATTCTAACACATGCATCTAATCATTCAATAAATTATAAAAATTAATCGGAATAAATTTTTCTACTTTAGAATTGTGGTTTCGAAACCACTATTCCATTTAGGCCCTAATTCAGGATATCACATTTCACATTTTCTTAAAAGTGTATATATATATTCTTTTTGTTCACGAGAAACTTGATTTATAGAAAAGCTTCAACAAAATTTGAACACATATAGGACTATGATCACTTTGACACAATAAGAAGAAAAAAGGGTTAAAAAAAACCTAAAAATGTTTCTCTGTTTTATTTTTTTGAAGCCATTTGCTTTTTATCTTTTATTTGCCCAGTGGCAATGTCAACTTCTGGGTTGGCTATCACCCGCCTTTTACTCTCTCCCACCAACCCTTTCTTTCATTCTTCTTCTCATTCACTCCACATGTCTTCTTTCTTTTTCAGTTTGTAGATCTATTTTGCGGGTATCTTTGTTGTCTTCACAAGTTGTGATGGATAGATGATAATGCTTGTCTTCACGAGTTGATTTGGACCTATGTTGTCTTAAGCTTTATATGTTTTTTGTTTATTTTTTCATTGTTTATTAAGTCTTCAGTTCTAGAAATTTTTGTCTACTCTTGTAGCACATTTTTTAGTCTTGCTTATTCATGTAATCTTAGTTTTATAAGTGATTTTAAGGATGGTTTTGTTCTCGTCCTCTCTAGTTTAGTGAATGCTCGATTCTTTTGTCAATTTTTGCTCGTCGCTTTCAATCATCCAAGGTTGATTTCTTTATCATATTAAGTGTTTGCAATCACTCCAAACATGTCGTGCTTGAGTTGTGGCAAAGCCAATCGTCAAAGTGTCATAATGTTCTATTAATGCTAAGGCTAAAGCCTTTGTTGTGTTGATGGAGTTTGTCCTTCACCATTTACAATGAATGTTTTTAATTTTTTCCCTGAATTGTATAGTTCCATTCATTGAATGAATTAATGAATTTACCTTTCAAAAAAAAAAAAGAACAAAGGGTAACATATCTTAAAACTCGAATCCTGAACCTTAGGCAACTAAGCCCAAAACGGGTCATCCCATACACAAACCAAGCAATGTAAACACAGTGAAATTATTAGTGCCATGTAACAACCCGTATTTTAGTAGTTTTGGGACCACAAATTTCTATCGTGTCGGCTTGTAAATATTATTTATACAATATTTACGAAGTCATTTGAGTCTTATTAAAATTTGGTTAAGAAATTTTAATGTTTAGATAATTAATTAAAAAAAGACTAAATTGTAAAAGCTTGTTAATTATTGCATTTAGATGATCAAATAACTTAATTATTAAATGAGGGAGGATCTATGAAGCAATTATACCTTGTTAAGAGTAATGGACGGTAATAGAAACAAAAAAAAAACAATTAAGTTTAGCTTATAATTGATGGCAATTTGTAAATTTTACAAAAATTAAAACAAATTAATTTGAAGAAATAAACACTTTCTTCCCCATTTCTTCAACCTATTGCCGAAACACCACTGAAAGAGGGGTCCAAGCTTCAGTTTCCATTTCCTTGGTGCATGTGAGCTCAATTCTCACCCATTTCTTGTAATTTTTATGTTCTTGAGATCGTTACAACTAGGTCCAGCTAGCTCATACCTTCGTTTTTGAATCTGTAAAAAAATTTAGAAGTTTTCATTGATGAATCTTGGTTTTTTTATGATAATTATGTGTTTGAAGCTTTGATTGTGGTATTTAGTTGTTTTGTGAAGTAATTTTTATTAGTTTCTGATTTAAGGATTACATTGTTAAAATGTCAAAATTGCAGGGTTTGATGGTGAATTGAGGCATAATTGGGACTGTTTAAGGGCCTAGATTATTCAACTGTAAATTTTCAACTTGAGAAAATGGCTAATTTGATGATTTTCGGGTTAAGGGATTAAATTGCAAAACTTGTAAAAGTTAGGTGCAATTATGTAATTTCAAAAACTAAAAGGGTATAAAATGCATAATTAATTGGCATATGAATACAAGCTAATAAAGGGAAAATTTTACAATTTAGATCAAGATCCTGTTGACTTATGTGGAAAAGGAAAAATTGTGGAATAGTCTCTGAACTTCTACAGCTATTACAATTCAGTCCAGGTAAGTTTATAATATTTCAATATGTAAATATAATATTTGGATAATGATTTATATTTCTGATTCACTAGTTAATTTATGTTTGTATATGGATTTATATTTATAATCGAAGTACTTTGAATATTTGCATAATAATAAAGGTTATAAATGTTCTTGTATTTATGCAATAGACAACGAAACATTAGTAAAAATTTTATTGGAATCATGTTAAATTATATGGAATGAAGAAAATGACCTTGAATGCACATACGTGCCCCTGTTTGGACTTTGGTACCCTTAAATGCACATACGTGCCCCTGCTCAGACTTTGGTACTTTTAAATGCACATAAGTGCACCTATTTGTACTTCAATATCTCTGATTGCACATACGTGTTCTTGTTCATACTTTGATACCCTTAACACACATTCATACTCTGAATGCATTTCAGTGCTTCAGTATGGCAACATTGATGCCCTTGAAAATGGAGTATTGATCTATTGAATAATTTGAGTACAATTAGTTTAAAGAAAAAGTTATATTATGTCCTTACTAAGCTATGTAAGCTTTCGGTATTCTTTTATATTGTTTTGTAGACAATCGTTGTTGATCGTTTGGAAGGATTAACCACAAAGTTTACGTTATCACATCTATCTTGGTAACTTTTGTATCTTACTTTGGGTAGTGGCATGTATATAAGTCTTGTTGAAAGAATGTTGGTGTCAATAACTATGGATGCTATAGTAGGTTAAATAGCTCTTTGAATGTGTCATGTAATGTTGAAACAAGATATCTATATATAAATATACATATTAATGAATATCATGGTGTGTATTTGGATTAGAAATGTTTATATGTGTAGTTAGATATGGTTGTTTTTATGAAAGAAAATCTTGGATAAAGTGTGTTATTGAATTGTTTATAAATTGAGGTGCCTTTGAATGGCATATTGGTTAGAATTTATAGGTTGTTACTTGGTATATGGGTGAGTGTTTAAAGTGTGTTTTGAGTTATTGAATGAATGAGCAAATGAAGTGTCTTTTTGAGCAAGAACGAGTGATGGTATGACTAGTTGTAAGGGTAAATTTTGGTACACATGGCCTGGGGTACAGGCTGAGACACGACCGTGTGTCTCAAGTCAGTGAGTTACACCGGCTAGCACATGGCCTAGACACGGTCATGTGAAACAAGTTAGTGAGTTTCACGGTCTATGACACGAGCTGGCACATGGTCGTGTGCCCCTAATTTGAATGCTCACACAGCCTGAGCTGCGTCACACGGCCATGTGATCCCTATTTTCCAAAATTTTTAAGTTTTTCCTAAATTTTATATTTTGATTCAATTTGATCCTTAGTTACTTCCAAATAAACTTTGGGGCCCATAAACATGAAATAAAGCCCATGTGAATAATTATTCTATTAATTACTATATGTTTATATTTTAATTGAATATTTGTTTTGAATTAAGATAAATTGTTTTGTTTGTTTCTGTAACACTCTAATCCTTTATTAGGCAACCGAGCTAGGATTTGGGTGTTACATTTAGTGGTATCAGAGCTACGATTTAGTTGATTCTAGGATTGACGTAGTTTGTATAGATTTTGGTATATACATGCCACATATACCCTATGATAGTGTGATGGTTTTTATCCGCTCTAATATTGTATTTTCTTATAGATTCAAGATGTCGGTTGAGTCAAATTGGGGCATAGTTAACGAAGCTGAAAGTAATGTTCAAGCTTCGAATCCTAAAGTAAGTAATAGTGCATCAGTTCTACAGTCCTTTGGTAATGAAATGAGAAATGTGTTTTTCAGGATGATGAACCAGTGGTTCAATGAATTTAACCAAACAAATCCTATAACTTTGCAACCTCCACCCCATACTGTGCCTTCTTTGGCACCCATGCATCATTAAATTCCTGTATCTATGATAGTTACTCAACTATCTGTAGACAAAATTTGGAAATGAGGAGCTGAAGAATTTAAAGGCAAAATTGATGATGATTCTGCAAAAGCTGAGTACTGAGTAGTGAATACGAATAAGGTCTTTACATAATTGATGTGTAGCAATAAAGATTGTCTGAGATGTGCTATTTCATTACTGAAAGATGAAGCATATGCATAGCGGGATACTTTGAGCACAATGACAACTAGTGGTCCTATTAATTGGGATTTCTTCCAAACAGAATTCAGAAAAAAAAATATGTTAGTCGGTTGTTTTTTGACAAGAAAAAGAAAGAATTTTTGAACTAAAACAAGGGAATCGATAGGTTGCAGAGTATGAACGGGAATTTGTGCAGTTGAGCAAGTATGCTCGTAGTATAGTGTCAAATGAAGAAGAAATGTGTGTTAAATTTGAAGATGGCTTGAATGATTACTCACAAATGTCTGTGGCAACGTTAAAGTTATATGAATTTGTAAAACTTCCACAGCATGCTTAGAAAATTGAAGGAATTTGTAAAAGTAAAAGACAATTTGATGCAAGATCCCAAGAGTTTATTAGAAGAGGGTTGTTTAAGTCAGCTCAATCATTCCCTTAAAAAAAGTTCAAAAGTGAATCAAATCGATCAAAAGTCCCTACAGAGTTCATTAGTAAAGATAAAACGTGACAAAGTAATATGAAGTCTATAAATTCTCCAGCAACTAGTGTTGGAAGTGTAAGGAATGGTAAGAGAATTGTTCATGTTTGTGATAATTATGGTAAGAAACATTTTGTGGAATGTCGATTAAATATGGGAGCTTATTTTCATTGTGGTTCTAATGATCATTTCCTACATGATTGTCCAAAACAACGAAATGATTCAGGCAATCAAATTAGCAAGTCAGAAATAACTTCATAGAAAGGTAGATGACCCGGAAACGGTAGAAATACTACTTCTATCCGAGGAAAGACTAGTGATATGAACGAATGATCTAAAGCCAAAACACCAACCAGAGTTTATGCAATAAGAGCTCGTGATGAAGCTACTGCTCCAAATGTTATTGTTGATACTTTTCTCTTTTTGATATTACTTTATATGCATTGATTGATGCTGGATCAACTCATTCTTATATACGCACTGGATTAGTAGACAAAAAAAGTTTTCTTGTTGAGTTCACTGATTACACTATTAAAGTAACGAATCCACTGTGTCACAGTGTGATAGTTAACTTAGTTTGTCGTAAATGTGCATTGAAAATTAAATGCTGTGAATTCCCTACTGTTTGATGTTATTACCCTTTCAGGAATTTTATATTGTTTTGGGTATGGATTGGATATAACTACATGATGTTGTGGTAAATTGTAGACAGAAACGGACTGATTTGAAATGTCAGACAAGTGAAATGTTTTCAATTGAATCTGACAGACCGAACAGTATCGCTAGAATCATTTCAATTATTTTTGCACAAAGATTGATACGTAAGGTAGTGAGGCATTTTTAGGATATATACTTGATATCCAAGATTTAGAATTGAAGTTAGATCAACTACCAGTTGTTAATGATAGATCAACTACCAGTTGTTAATGAGTTTACTGATGTATTTCTCGAAGAGTTACCGGGTTTGCCACCTGAGCTTGAGGTTGAGTTTGTTATTGATATGGTTCCTAGAACTGCACCGATATTGATATCATCGTATTGTATGGCACCAACTGAGTTAAAAGAGTTGAAAACTCAATTGCAAGAATTGTCAGATAGAGGGTTTATTTGACCAAGCGTATCTCTCTAGGGTGCACCTGTGTTGTTTGTGAATAAGAAAGATGGCTTCTTAAGATTGTGTATTGACTACAAACAGTTGAATAAAATTACAATGCAGAATAAATATCCCTTGTCACATATTGACAATTTTTTTGATTAATTAAAAGGTGCCACAGTTTTTCGAAGATAGATATCATATTCGGGTATTATCAGTTGCGACTTAAAGATTGTGATGTGCCAAAAACACTTTCTGAACTCGTTACGGCCACTATGAGTTTATGGTAATGCCATTTGGATTAACAAATGCTCTCGCTACTTTTATGGATTTAATGAATCAGGTTTTTCAACCTCATTTGGATAGATTTGTGGTTGTGTTTGTTGATGATATATTGATCTATTCTAAAACAGAATATGAATATGCTCAACACCTGAGAATCGTGTTACAGGCTTTGCGAGAAAAACAATTGTATGCAAATTTCAGTAAATGTGAATTCTAGCTTCAAGAGGTTGGATTTTTGGATCATATTGTGTCAGCTGACGGGATTTGAGTGGATCCAAGTAAACTTTCTACTGTAATAAGTCGAAAAACTCTGAAAAACATTTCAAAAGTACAAAGTTTTCTGGGTTTAGCAGGTTACTACCGCCGTTTTGTTAAAAACTTCTCAATCATTGCTTCACCTATGACTAGATTAATACAAAAAAAAGTTGAATTTGTTTGGTCTGATAAGTGCCAACGGAGTTTTGATCAGCTGAAAAACACGTTAACAGAAGCTCTAGTATTAACTTGGCCTGAATCTGGGACAGAATATGTTGCTTATAGTGATGCGTCTCTCAATGGTTTGAATTGTGTGTTGATTCAGTCAAAGAAAGTAGTAGCTTATACTTCTCAATAGTTAAAGCTACATGTAAGAAATTATCCAACTCACGATCTCAAATTGGTTGCGATTGTCTTTACTTTGAAGATATAGAGGCATTATTTATACAATTAGAAATGTCATGTGTATACTGATCACAAAAGTTTAAAATATTTAATGATGCAAAAGGATCTGAGACAGTGACGTTAGTTAGAGCTACTGAAAGATTATGATCTGGTTATTGATTATCATCCAGGAAAGGCTAATGTGGTTGCACCATCATTGTGTCTTCTTCCATTAATGCTAGTAAATTCATGTCATACACAAGTCATGTACCCAACATACCGACTATGGGCTTGATCATTTTTAGAGCATAAACTCCGACTTATATCAAAGCACATGCGTTACATACACTTGGTCAATGATTAATTTAGGATTTAGGTAAACCACACCATGAATGTCACAAGTGAATTAATTCACAAACAGATTCAAAATTAACTCATATTGGGTCCAATCCAATGTATCATGCCAATAAATACATCTATGTCTCTACTCATGGAGTCAACTACTTCGATAACCAAGACTAGTCATCTCCTCAATTGGAATTCTAGACGACATAATAACCCTTCTTAGTATTTGAATCAAGTGCTCAGTTTGATTCTTTTACGGAATTACAGACTCATTTAGACTATCTACTGAAATAAATTGTCTTTCTCGCAATGTAAACATTCTTACAATGCCACTTATCATCAGTTTAAACTTAGACAATTAATGAGCTAATATTTGTTTGTCACAATTTCGCTATGCATGCAAAATATGAAAGGCAGAAATAAAAAAGACATAATAGTGAAATGAGAAATTAACTTTATTTATTTATTCACCGTTTTCAATAAATAGAAAATAGTTACATGTTTAGTACAATATGGGTACATTTCCCAAAAATCTCGCACTTGCCCTAGTGAAATAAATGTGTCATGTTTTGCACCTATATGCTCAACGTGTTTGTTAAAACTCGTAGTTACAAAAGTCTTAGTAAATAGATCCGTAAGGATATCTTCAAAAGCTACTTTCACCACATCTACAATTCCTTCGGCTACTGCCTCTCATATCAAGTGATACTTCTTATCAATGTGTTTCGTTCTCTTGTGACTTCTCATTCCCTTGGTATTAGCTATTGCAGCACTATTATCAAAATATAATGTTATAGTTTTTCCATACCAAGAATGACTTCAAGACCGGTTAAAAACTTTTGAAGCCATAATGTTTTTTTCGTTGCCTCGGAAGTAACCACATATTCGGCCTCCATAGTAGAGTCAGCAGTGCAAGTTTGTTTTACGCTTCGCCATGCTATAACTCCATAACTTAGGACGAATACATTTCTCGATGTTGATTTCCTCAAATCTTTACAAGTTTGGAAGTCTAAGTCTATGTATCCAATAAAAGTAAGGTTCTCCGTAGAATACACAAGAATATAATCCATGGTTCTTTTAAGATACCTAAATATATACTTTACAACTTGCCAATCCTGAGATAAGGATTAGCCTGATATCGACTAACCATTCCTACTTCGAAACAGATATCAGGACGTGTAATTCTTCCACTGCTCAGGAACTGAAGAACCACCGCCATTGACCATTTGTCGGCAATCGGAATGTCGCTATCGCAACCGTCAACGCCCTAAGTTGGTTCGGTTGTTGCCGATTCGATTTAGACGAATGATGACCCAACCAATCTGGTACAGCCACCAGCTGGACTGACAGCTCAATTTCACATACCAGGTCCGGTTCAACAGTTTTTTAGGTCTTGGTCTCGATTTTGGGTTCTTGGGCCGAATTTACGATCTCATGTCTAACTTTCAAGTTCAATTACCCATTACGCCAATTGTTTGACCTAAAAATTAATTTTCAAAAATATCATATTAATTTTAATTAATTTGATTAATTTAATTTTACTTGATCAAAATTTATTTTTTTAAAAATCATTTAGATTTTCTAAATTATTTTTTTAAGAAAATTATTTAATCAGATTTTATAGTTAAACAATTCTTACGACCACCCAACTTAATTCCACCTTGAATAAATCGACTTAATTAAACTATTTCTGAAGTCGTAGAATTTTTTTATGATTCAAATACAATCCGGTTGAGCTTTTCTTTTGCTAGAGAATGGACTAATCAGACATATACAATTAGCCTCTAGTTATTGCAATTATGTCCAGAAGCATCGTTCCTATAATTTGCAATTACTTAATCATAGATCTAGTCCACAAAAAGTACTATGATTGGCCCAATGGGTAATTGAACTTGAAAATTGGACCTAAAATCATAAATTGGGCTTGAAAGCCCAAAACCAAGACCAAGACCAAAAAACTAGTCCAACCGAGCCTAGTATATGAAACCGAGGTTTGGTCTAGACGGCTAGTTGAATTACTCTACTAGTTTGGTCTTCCCCCAGTCTAAGTTTGGATTCCACCTTTCTTGGTCTAAAATGATAAAATTTCACTCATTTAACCACCATATTAATAAAAACATCAACAATACATAATTTGGCAAAATTTACCATTTAGCCCTTAGACTTTCACAAAACAATGATTTTGCCATTGGGTTCGTAAATCAATTTTTATCAAATTTTCACATTAACCAAGCCTAGCCGAACCTAATTCATACTTATAGCAACTCACAAATTCAAACATTTCATACATTTATCCTCTATTTTCCTACTTTACAAAATAGTCCATTTTAGGTGTTTTTCATGAACACCAATTCACAAAAGTTGTTTATTTAACAACTAGGATTCATTTTCTTCCATAAAAACTCAGCAAATTTTACAAATCATTTCATGGTAAATCCCTAGACTATCAACCATTTTGCAAAATAGTCCCCTCAATAGCTAGATTAAGCTTTAGGGGTTCCAAAAACACAAAAATTATCAAGTAAGGCTATCTAAATCACTTACATTCAAAGATGGAGAGTGGCTGCAATTTTAAGCTTCCAAAACCCTCAATTTTCTGGTATTTTTGGTGGAGAAGGAAATGAGAATAAGATGACATCTTTTTCTCTTTCTTTTATTTTTATTTTATTCATTTAAGTCACCAAACACACCTAATATTTGACCTTTGACCTCTCTTGTCCCCCTATGGCCGGACACTCTCCTAAAAATGGTCTATTTGCACTTTAAATACTCTCAATTAAGGTTCCTTGGCAATTTAACAATTTTAGCTATCAAAATAGGACTTTTGCACTTTATGCGATTTAGTCCTTTTTCACAATTAAGCATGAAATCGATAAAATTAATTCACCAAAATTTTCATACTCTCATATAATTATGCCACAACACATAAAATAATATCAAAAAATAATTTCTTTAACCTCGAGTTAGTGGTCCCAAAATCACTGTTCCGACTAAGCCCAAAATCGAGCTGTTACAATATTCATCTCGAAACATAATTTTACAAATATTAACTAAATCATTCAAATTCATCCAAAAATTATAAAAATAAAATAAAATAAAATAAATATAACTAGTCACAGTAAACTAAATATCATAAAGCTTTTTGTAATGAAAATAAGATATTAGCACAAATTGAAATTTCAATCGCTTTACTCTTATTCTTCGCCTTTCTCCTTCAAGATGCTTGCTTCGTTTTTAGCTACAATAGGAGTAGTTTAATATGTAACAATGTCATTTATCTATTCTAATACTAAAACTAATATAGAAAAACTTAAATATGCATGGTTAATCAAGTTAACAGCTTAAGTTTCCTAGTTCAAAATTTGCATATCTTTCGACTCAATTATCCGTCTTCACCAGAGTACTTACTATTTCACAAGCTATCATTTAGCACTAAAATTGCACAAAGCGATCAATATTCTCTACTTCCCCTTTAACATGGCCAAATATACCAAGTAAATTTTCCATCCAATTTTATTTCTTTTTCACACTTCTAACAAGATAGAACTCATCTTATAATCATTTACTATCCAAAAAATATACCTACTTTACTTAAGTTTTCTAAGCTTCCATCAATGTCCTTTAATGACAACTTTCAAAATACTTGATAAAATAAAAAACTATTAGTACATATATGTAAAACAAGCTTTAAAGATTCAAAATCTATAAAAAAAATTGAAAGCTTGAATTTAAAGGAAAAATAATGAAAGAATTTCTTTTTTCTGCCCCCTTTTTGTTTACCTGAAAAGAAGAAAGAGATGAGAAAGGTTTCATCTTTTCTCTCTTTTTCTCTTTTTTATATATTATAATATTAATTAATAAAATATTATTACTTATTAAAATATTATTATTAATAAAAATATCATTAAAAAACAATCATGAAACCATTGATTTTTAAGTAATGGTAAAATTGCCAGTAACTCCTTTCCATCAAAATAAAAATAGAATAATTGCACTTCTATCTCTATACTTTTCCAATTTATTCAATTTTGTCCCTCAACTCGATATCAAATTTTTAACTTAACCACATGCTCCTATTAATACGCCTCTGTGTTTTCATGTCTGACAGTTTCCTTTAGAAATGATTATAATTTCTTATACTATTATTTATTTATATATCTCTTATTCGAGGACTTCTACCATAAATATTCTTTTTCTCTCTTCTTTTTATTTATTTATTTTTAAAGTGAGGATGTTACAGTCAGAGTTTAATTGGGAAAAGTAACCCTATTAGGAGTCTAATTACGTGGCTGCTTTAAGTTAGAATTCGTCACGTCATCACGACGTCCCAAGCTCCTTGTCGCGATGTCGCCTCTGCTTTGCTCTGTTTCGAATGTCGTCACATCGTTGCGATGTTGCATGATGATTCTTCACCACGATGTCTCCTATTTTGACCTGGTTTGACCGAAAAATGCGAGAGACACTTCACATATTTATCTTGGATTCAAGTTCATCAATATTAACTCCATTAATTTATGTTGGGTAATCAAAATTGGTAGTACTATAGTTAGAAAAATGGGTATTATCATGACTTAGTTTTTGTTTGTTAGATTTCATCTTTTTCATTATCACGTTATTATTGAAAGAAACTCATTCGTCACTTAAGCTTCTTCTTCACGTTGTCCATGAAAAAAGAAACCCATTTTCAATTTTTTTCACTAAAAAAGCCAAGATTAATTTCAAGTTTAAAAAATTTCTAAAATCCAAATTAATCCCATTTTAATAATTTTGCAAATTCCAAAAACCTTTTTAAATATATTCTTTTAATTATAAAAAAAATATTTTCTAATTTTAATTAAAATTAAAATATTAATTTTATAACCAAATTATTAAAATATTAAATATTTTGTTAAAATTGGACATGTGGTGCAAATTTTTTGTTAAGATATTTTTTTAAGAAATAGGAGTTTTATGTTGGTAGTTCCTATCTTTTTGTAGATTATTTCCTAGTTTATAGTTATCTAGTTGCCTACCTATGAGGAGAAGTTTGTTTTTAACGTTATTGAAATTGCCTATATTAAGGTTGCTATTTGATGGATAAAATATATAGTTCAACTTCCTCTCCTCTGAGTTTATTTTCTTATTAAAGTCTTTTATTCAGTTTTAGTAGTGATGAGCAAAATCCGATTCGATTTAAAAAACTTAATAAAAATTTTAAATTTTGAATTAAATAATTCGAGTTATTTGAGTTAATCAAGTTATTCGGATCAACTTGAATAATAAATTAAGTTTTTTGATTTAACTCGAATATGAATTACACAATTCGAGTTATCCGAAAATCTGAATAAGAAAAAGCAAAACTACACCGTTTTGATAAATGTTTACCTCTTCTAAAGTTAAAAGTCAAAACTATTAAGTTAAAAGGCAAAATTACGTTGTTTTGCTAAATATTTACTCATTAAGTTAAAAGATAAAACAATTATATTGTTTATGTAGTTAAATAATCTTGTACTCCATGTACTAGTTAAATAATCGGTCCATGTAAATGCAACATTGAGTATAAATAATATGATTCGTTTACTCGACTTGGCTTAACTCTAAATTTTTTCTCTTGATTTGATTCGATTCGGAAAAATTCAAATTGAGCTCGGTTGCTAAAATATGATTCGTCAACTCGACTAACTCAAATTTTTTTGACTCAATTCGACTCGAATCAATTGAATACTCACCCCTAAATTTTAGCAAAAATTTTTAGTTAACAGTGATATCAGAGCCATGTTATCAAAAACAAAAAAGGCAACAGCTTTTCGTATTCCATAGCATCTGAAAATTTTGTGCAACCAACAAAACCTCGCTTCGATGGTTATTATGATCACTGGAATATGCTAATGTAAAATTTTCTGAAATCAAAAGAGTATGGGCAAGTTGTCTCGGATGGAGTGCTAGAGTCAACAACAACAATGTCAGACACAAAAATAGAAGGGATGAAGTTGAAGGATCTTAAGGCCGAAAACTACTTGTTTCACACCATTGAACATTCAATCTTGGAGAAAATTCTTTGCAAAGATACCTCCAAGCACCTTTGGGACTCCATGAAGAAAAAATATCAAGGATCAAATAGAATCAATAGGCAACAATTACAAGCTCTACGGTTTGAATTCAAAACATTACAAATGAAGAATGGAGAACCAATTTCTAATTTTTTTCTCAAGAACAATGAAAATAATCAATAAAATGCGAATCCATGGTGAAAAGATTGAGGATGTGATTGTGATTGAGAAAATTCTGCGATTAATAACACCACAGTTTAAGTATGTGATATGTTCTATTAAAGAATCAAAGGATCTTGATATTTTTTCTCTTGATGAGTTACAAGGCTCTTTATTAGTTCATGAGAAGAAAATTGTTCAGCAGGACAAAGAGGAGCAAGCATTGAAAGTTTCTAGAAATCATGTGTCTTCACCTAGTGAAGGAAGCGGTAGAGGGGCTAGAGGAAGAGGTCGAGGCAATAGAGATGGTGACAAACATCACCAATATAATATGAATAATCAATATTCATTTCAAGGTAGAGGCAACATATATGATCAGTTCTCCAAATCAAAAATTGAGTGCTATAGATGTTACAAGCTTGAGCATTTTCAAGCCGAATGTCGAACCAAGTTGCCTCAAGACAAGGAAAAGACCTCGAAATCAAATTTTGTTGTACAAAAAGAAGAAAAAAACATTGTTGTTAACAGTTCATGAAAATGTAGACAAGACTAAAAAAAAAGTTTAGCATGTAGACACAAGTTACAACAACCATATAAATGGTAGTAAATCCATTTTTTCTCATTTAAATGAAAATTTTCATACTGTTGTCAATTTTAGGGATAAATCTACTATAAATGTCATGGGAATTGGATATATTAAAATCATCACTAAAAATGGCTTTATAGAAACAATCTTTAATATCTTTTATGTTCTGATTTGAAAAGAAGTTTACTTAGTACTGGTCAGTTGCAGGAAAAAAAGGTTATGTTATAATCATTTCGGATGGAGATTGTAAAATATATGATCCTTCAAAAGGTGCAATAGCCATTGTTCAAATGAGCTCGAATAGACTGTTTTCATTATAGATAAAAAGTGTTCAGACCTGTTTGTAAGCCAAAGTAGATGATCCATCATGGTTATGGCACTTTCGATTCGGTCATCTAAATTTTGATGGACTAACAACACTCTAACGGAAGAATATGATGACATGACTTCCTCAAATCACTATTCTAGCTGATCCAATATACGAGGAATATGTTATTAGCAAACAACACTGATCTCAATTTTCACAAGGAAAGTCATTGAGAGCAAAGAAAGTGTTGGAGCTAATTCATTCTAACATTTGCGAACCAATTTATCCAACATTAAATGGAAGGGAAAATATATAATCACTTTTATTGATGATTATAGTTGAAAAACATGAGAGTTATTCTTGCAAAATAAATCAGAAGCACTCATGGGATTTAAAAGCTTCAAAGCTCAAGTTGAAAATGAAGTAGAGAGTTGGAGGATAGTACCGCTCAAAAGAATTTGAGACATTTTGCACTGAACAAGGCGCTCGAAGAGAATTCACCGTTGCATACACACCATAACAAAATAGGATGCCAGAAAGGAAAAATCAAACCATTCTCAACATGGTAAGAAGCCTATTGAAAAAGGGCAACATTTTAAAGGCTTTCTAGCCAGAAGCTATAAACTAGAGCATTCATATTTTGAATAGAAGTCCTACCTTTTCTATTTAAAACATGTTGTCGGAGGAAGCATGGAGATGCAGAAAACTAGTAGTAGATCACTTCATAATTTTTGGGTGTCTTGTATATGCACATGTTCCGGAATAAAAAAGGAGAAAACTTGATTATAAGGGCGAAAATGTATTTTTCTTGGTGTAAGTGAGACAACCAAGGCATACAAATTATTTAATCCTTTCATGAAGAAGATCATCATTAGCAGAGATGTCTTTTTTTATGAAAATACTACATGGAATTGGACTGAAAAGGGTGTTAAATAATAAGAAATTCCCACTAATTATGATAGATATAAAGATAAAATTAAAGTTGCAACTCAAGAGTCAAATTCATATGCAATTAATCATCACATGCAACACTATTGTGAAAATCAACCGGATAATGACATAGTCATCCATGAATTTCAATTGAGAAAGCGACCAACTTGGATGATTGATTATGTAAGTGGAGACGAATTATCTGATGATGATCAAATTGCCCATTTTTCTTTGTTTCCAGATTGTGATCCCCTTATATTTTAAGAAGTTGTCAAAGAACAAAAATGACAAAAAGCCATGAAAAAGGAAATCAACTCAATAAAAAGAAACAACACTTGGGAGCTAGCAGAACTTCCAAAATAGAAGAAATCCATTGGTGAGAAATGGGTTTATAAAACAAAATTCAAGAAGAATGGAGAAATTAACAAGTACGAAGCTTGATTAGCCATAAAGGGATATGAGTAGGAGTTTGGTGTTGATTACAAAGAGATATTTCCTTTGGTTGCAAGCTTGGACCCTGTTCGTAGGTTCTTTCCATAGTTGCTCAGAATTTGTGGAAGGTTTATCAATTAGATGTAAAGTCAGCCTTTCTACATGGAGAATTGCGAGAAGAGGTATACATTGATCAACCTTCTGGTTTAATAAAGCAAGGCAATGAAAGTAAGGTATACAAGCTAAAAAAAGTACTATACAGACTAAAACAAGCTTCAAGAGCTTGGTATAGCCGTATAAATGCTTATTTTGCGAAAGAAGGTTTTTGTAAGTGCCCCCATAAACACACACTATTCAAAAATTATATGGTAATGGAAAATTACCTGTAGTGTCTCTACGTTGATAATTTGATTTACACTGGCAATGATAAACTAATGATCGAGTCCTTTAAGAAAAATATAATGACTGAGTTTGAAATGACTGATTTTGGATTGATGCATTACTTCCTTGGCATAAAAGTTGTGCAATCAGATTCTGGTATATTCATTTCACAAAAGAAATACATTCTTGAGGTTTTGAGTAGGTTTAAAATGTAGGATTTCAATTTGACCTCTATTCCGACTGAGTTTGACATAAAGTTAAGAAAGATGATAGAGCTAATAAGATAAATGTTACTTTGTTCAAGCAAATGGTTGGAAGTTTAATGTATATAACTTTCATAAGACTTGACATCATGCATGGTGTTAGCTTAATTAGTCTTTATATGAAAAATCCAAGTAAAAACCATTTGCTAGCTGCTAAAAGAATCTTTCATTATCTTAAAGGCACAATTGATTTTGGTATTATGTACAAAGCAGAAATGAAAAGCTCTTTATTTGGATTTACAGATAGTGATTATGTATACGAAAAACACATCATGTTTTGTCTTTATGACCAGTTTTGGAGCTGTATCATGGTCATCAAAGAAACAACAGATTGTGACATTTTCATTCAAAGAAGTTGAATTTATTGTAACAGATTTATCCTCCTGTTAAGTTGTTTGGCTGAGAAGATTGCTTGAGACATTTCCGTAGTATCAAAAGGAAGCAACAATTATCTACTGTGATAATATTTTAGCAATAAAGATTTCAAAAAGTCTATTTCTTTATGGGAGAAACAAACAGATAGATGTCAGATACCATTTTATATGCAATTTGTGTAATGGTGGTGTAATCGATTTAGTGTTTTGTAACAGTGAAAGTCAAGTAGCTGACATCCTAACAAAGCCATTGAAGCAAGTTGTGTTTGAAAAATTGAGGAGGATGCTTGGAGTATGCTCTTCAAAGGAAGCTACAATTGATGATTAAATGGTTTTATTTTTTTATATTCTTAAACTGATGTCTACAAACATCATTTTAAGGGAAGGTGTTAAGATATTTTTCTATGAAATAAGAGTTTTTTATTTTGGTAGTTCCTACTATTTTGTAGACTATTTCCTAATTTTTAGTTATCCAATTACCTACCTATTAGGAGAAGTTTGTTTTTAACGTTATTGAAATTTCCTATATTAAGGTTGTTATTTGGTGAATAAAATATATAATTCAGCTTTCGCTCGTCTAAATCTATTTTCTTATTAAATTCTTATATTTAGTTTTAACAAAAACTCTCAATTAACATTTACACCACGTTTGGTTGGAGCAAATGGAATAGAGATATAATGAAATAGAGCTATAATTCAATTGTTTGGTTCAATGGAACAGATGTTAAGGCTTAAATGACCAAAGTACCCTTACCAAAAAAATTTTTAGGTAGATAATTATTGTTATTGTTCTTAAATTTTAATAAAATTATTATTTAATATAATTTAATAAAAAAATAAATAATTTAATGATATATTGGATTGTTAGTCTTAATTAATTCAAATTATACATACTAATTTGAAAAACACTTTTTAAAATAGCAATTCCTAATAACAAAGCTTGATGGAAATGGTACGAACCAATTCGTTTCTGGTAACAAAACTTCTAAACTGTGAGTTACCACTATGGAGAACGACATTTCATGTTTGCAGTTATATTATTCTTCCCCACAATAGCAAGAGAAGACAATTCATTTTGTATTTGTTCAAAAATTGGTATTGTACCCACAAATAATAAAAAAACCTAATAGCATATAACATGATAGAGATGCTAAAAATATTTTGATATTAATGATAAATACTTTCTAGGCATATCAAATTCCTTGCCACCACTTACAAATATATTGATCAACCTTACAAAATGTGCACTCCTTAACCCACCAAATAGAAATACAATGGTTTTCCTTTGAATATATGAAAGTTAAAATCACAGTTGCCTTTTGGAACAGGACAGTGTAACACCCTTAACCCGTATCTATCGTCAGATTAAGGTTACGCAGTATTACTAATCAATCAAAAACCATGCAACATCAAATTTTTCAATAACTTAAATATATATTAACCATTCAATCACATGCATTTCGTCCCTAAATCGAGTCCTTGAGGCCCTAAAAATAGCTTTGGAGCAATTTGGGACTAATTTGAAAAAATTCAAAAAGTTTAGGAAAAAATACAAAAATTGAAAATAGAGGTCACACGGCCGTGTGGAACCTCCCAAGCCGTGTAACTTTCGAACAAGGGACACACGACTGTGTCCTAGCCTGTATCCTTACCCGTGTAACTCTCTGAATAGGGCCACACGCCTGTGTCACACGTCCGTATGTTAGGCCATGTAACTTTCTGAGTTGCCTTACATGCCTATGTGCCAGGCCGTGTTAGGCCGTGTGACTCACTAACTTGCATACTAAAGAACTTTCAGATGACACATGGTCGTGTCGCCAGGCCATGTGCCTCACACGGCTAAGTCACACGACTGTGTCTTAGGCCTTGTGGACCCAAAATTTACACGCCTGTGTCTTAGGTCTTGTGGACCCAAAATTCACCTAGAATAAAACCATTTCAATACCAAATCATGCTTAACTTCTCAAACCTTTCATACACACATTAAATGGACCTAAGCATCACCTAAACACACATCAAAATGCCACTTCAAGATACTATTTCAACTAACAAATATGTCATTCAAAGGCACCACATTTAACTATTTCCAAATCATTCAAAACATACAATAAAGACCATTATTAAGCCATTACAAACATACTAAAAGAACATTATATGCATGCACCTATAAGTGACTAAAATGACATAGTTTGACAAAACATCAAATGGTACCAAACCAACATATCCTTAACAACTTATACATATCAAAAAACCATTAACCTATTCATCAAAATACCGTTACAAACACCAGATACATACCATTATAAACCATTGGCCAAAATACTCAAAAAATACCGAAAAGACTTTTGGATAGTATGATAGATCTCCGATGAGCTTCCAACCAAATTGAGCTTTTGATGATCTATAAGCAACAACGCTTAGTAAGTTCATATAAACCAAAACACAGCTTACCATTTCCATAATACATATCATAGTTTAAAAATACAAATCAACACCAATGCCATAAGCTTAGAAATGTCTATCCAACATCATCAACTCACAAGTTAGTAAGTTTTCCATGATAATATGAAATCAACCATATTTACAACATAAAGTAGTTCACATTTCCATTCATAAAGTCATGTTTCAATCCAATTGCATACTTATCTTTCTGTTCCCTTTTGTTGCTCTTTGAACTATTTAGAATTATATCGGATACACGGAAAATCTCACACCAAGTGTGCCTATACATATAACCATAACATTTCCTTTACATCATTGCTCACACGAGCTGTGAAATAGGCCTGTTCACACGAGCTGTGGGTTGGAATGTAAGTTATACGATACTGCTCACACGAGCTGTGGGTTGGAATGTAAGTTATACGATACTGCTCACACGAGCTGTGGGTCGGAATGTAAGCTATACGATGCCACTCACACAAGCTGTGGAGTATCCACAAAAAATGCAAGACCTTCACCATCGGTAGGACATTTAGGACCAGCAACAAAAACATAAAATCCCTAATGACATGTCATTTGTATCCTAAGAATTCCTAAGGTTCAACAGGGACTCAATATCCGTAAATTCATCATAATTTTGTTACATTTCTATATTGATCAATTACATTAAGCATAACATAGTAAGTGTTCAATATAAATAACATTAATATGATAATCGTTCATACGAACTTACCTCGATGACTAGAATCGAAGAAATTAGGTCGAACTAATCCGAAGCTTTAGCTTTTCTTTGATCTAAGTCCTAACGTGGTTTATCTTGATCTAAATAGGTAATTTCAATTAATTAAATACTTCTAGCATTTAATTTAATCCACATTTCATATTTTACAAAATTACCAATTTGCCCCTAACATTTTAACTTTCACAATTTAATCCTTAAGTTTATATATTGCAATTTAACCATTTTAACTTAAATCCATGTTAATCATAGATACAAGGGACCTTGAAATAACTCATATTTAGTATCATTTCACAATAAAACCCTAGAATTTACACCTTTAACAATTTAATCCCTAACTCCAAAATTCATAAAAAATCAATTAACAAAGCTTGTTTATTTTCCAAAATAATATATCATTTAACATCAAAACCTACTAAAAAACATCCATGGCATAACCCTAAACCTTTAACAGTTTTGCAAATTAACCTCCAGGCTAGCTAGATTAAGCTAAAACTATATCAAAAACATAAAAATCATTAAAAATGGGGCTCGGGATCACTTACATGCACACACCTAAGCTAATCGAACCTTCAAACCCTAGCAATGGCTATTCTTCCTTCAAAATTCTGTAGAGAAAATGAATAATGAAGATGAAGCAAATTTTGTTTTGTTTAATTTAGGTTTTATTTGTTCAATTATCATTTTAACCTTTAAAAACTATTATAATTACTATAAAACCTTGCCATGTGCATCCACTATCTCATTTAAATAGTTTATTTACCATTCAAGTCCATTAACTTTCGTTTCAAAGTCATTTAACCCCTTTAGCTAATAGAACTCTACTTTTTTTTAACTTTTTATGATTTAGTCATTTTCACTTAATTAACTATTTAAACATTAAAATTTAAGAAATTTTAATACGACCATAATAATATCCCGTAGACTTGTAATAAATAATAAAAATATAATTTACCCATCGGGATTGTGGTCTCGAAACCACTGTTTCTGTCATCACAAAAAATGAGCTGTTACAAGCAGCAAAGCCAGAAGTGTCTTCTTCCTAGGGCCCTGCCAATCAAATCACCTTCATTAGTTACAATGCAGGATATTATGTCAACTTAAAGATTTCATTTTGCACCCACATCTGAGGGAACGACAAATAATTACCAAACAATATATTCACATAAAAAGATGATTATGGATTTGAATCTAGAAGACACCCTGATCACAACCCATTTTATCGAATCCCCTAAATTTATTGTTAGCAGACACAAATTGTAAATCTTCTCATCTGTAACATGGTAAGCACCTGGATACTGCAGCCATTTCAAAGTCAAAACAATCATTAGTAGGCTCCACTGGAATAAATCAGGTAGTAGAACTATAACTTATCAGCAAAGAAAATCATTGATTCATAGTGCTTTCTGAAAATGTTCAACTACAATCTATCCAATCAATTTCATAGGAAGCTTTATATTCTTAGGCAACCATGTTGCCAGAACAAAATTGAATGTCTTCAGTTAGAATGAATTTGGCCTAGGCAGTAGGTAAGCAAAATTCATGCAAAGGATTAAGGCAATGTGTACTTGGGTGCTTGAATCGGTCAAAGCTCTGTGCCTATGCCAAAGATCACTTAAAATGTGTTTTGAAATTAAAGACTAATGAAGAACATATAAGACATGCTAGAAATTTTCAACATTAGAAACTTGTGTTTCCATATTCACATCAGTTATTAATTTCAACACATCAATTAAGACTATAATGAATAAAAAATTAACAATAAACAAGATAAAAATACATAAAATAAGCTAAATTACCATAGGTATTCCTAGCTCTTTAAGGTCATTTTCACCCATTTGCTTCAATGCAGTCATATCCACCTGAGTAAGATATCAAACCTAAAGATCAATCGAGCTATAGATAAAAATAAAGCAATTTACCAATCAAAATTACATCTGTCTATGATATTTCAGAAACCTAAAACTATTAAGTAAATCTTCAGATTTTGGAAGATAGAATAGCTGCAGCAACACCATACAGGAAATTTCTCTATGTACAATCTATTTGGAAATATCAATACTCAAATGCCTTGAAGATACTTATAATTGTTTTATAAGACATTCATAAGTTTAACAACAATACCAAATTTATAATCATTGAAAACACACAAACACCAGCCATAGTTGGCAGAATAACCATATCTGACATTTGTCAAGTAAAAGTAGATTTTGATAATTTATTTAAAGTAAAATCAATAAAAATATGTCCCTGCATCTCTACAGCATAAAATCCTCTACCCCTTTTTGTCATTTTGGGAAGAGGGTTGTCAATTTGGCATGGGGAGGGATATGAAGGTACGTGAATCATCCTTCATTCTTAGTATTTGTCAAAACTAGAACCAATGACTCAAGTAAATGTTATTGGGAAGCTACTAGTCCAGCTCCACAACATATATTATACTAGATATGAATAAGCCCTACAATTTCCACATACATTTTCACTATCATCTTAACCCTGCTTCATTTTTACAATAAATAAAACATCATTTGGTGAAGTGTAAATGAAAAATTGCTACGTACATATCTACTTGAAAATAAAGTGTATAAACAAGATAAAATGCATCAAAAATTTTATCTGGGTATTAATTAAAAGGAGAAAAGAAAGAAGCTGGTTGCTCACCACAAACAAAAGTTCTTTTCTTTCTTTGGATGGAAGAAATGAAAAACTAAAACATTTCATTTAAGTGGGAATAATAGCCCCAAGTTTCCATTTTTCATTTTCTCGCAATCCAAACAAAAGTCCAAGTTTCCAATAGTCGACGTTAAAGGCCTCTCTCCCAGTTCCCGGCCCAATCTTTGCTTGTTCCATTTTCAATAACCCTAAAAATAAACCAAGACTTCGAAATTAAAAAAATAGATTTATTCTTAGGATAACAAAAAGAGCAGAGAGGAAAACAAAAGGAAGAACAGAAGAGAGAAAAATGTTTACCTGAAGGATGTTGCGATGAAGGGGAGGAGTGCTAGTGGCCGGAGGCGAATGAAGCAAGGGAGGTTGAGATTGAGAGTGGTTATTGAGTTGAGTGAGAACATTTTTAGGTGAGAAAGTGAGAAGGGTAAAATGGAATTCTTTGGGCACCGAATCAGCATTCAATGGGAATGAAAGGGAATAAAAATGGCTCTTATCCTCTCCATAAGCCTGTAATGGAATATAACCATAATAGGCATTCCACTCAACCAAACATTGGTTTGTGGAGGGCCTGCAGAATTGAGTTGTAATGGCATAACTATTACAGTGAACCAAGCATGGCCTTATTGGTGGGATGGATAAAAATAATGGGTGTCAGGTATTTAAAAAAAGTACGAAGTTTAGGTAGAAGGTAGGTTAAAATAAAATTAGGTCTCAAGTAGTATAAATTGTCAAATTTAGGTATCTCCATATATATTTACGCTTTATTGAAATTTATTTCAAAGATATAATATTATATGTTTGAATTTGTAATGATTATTTAAAAAATAATTCGTATATTCAAATTAAAATTTATATATAATTAACATTAATTACTTGACAAATATTTAAAGTTTATTTTATATTAAAATATTAACAATAAGTTACAATAAATTATTTTTAATATTTTTATTAAAATATCATAATATTAAAAGAATAAATATTATTTAAATACATATTATTATTTTACTATATTATATTTAACATAAATATTTGAAGTCTAAAAACACTTTTTAACAAATTGGTTAAATTTTGCATCAAACTTAGCCCAATAAATCTCAAATAATAGTCTATGGGCTAAACTTCAATAGGCATTAAGGGCTTTTGCAGGGTTTTAGATCCTATAGGGTTTCTTTACCTTCTTTGCACTACGGTTTTTCTTATCATTTTTCAGGAACGAAAATGAATTTAACGTAATCGAAATATTTGTAACCTATGACTATGACGTTCGACTAATTTGTACACAAATAGTGGAAAGTAAAAGAAAAGTGCAGTCGATTGATGATGATTTTGGTGATTTGTATGCTGATGTTGAAGTCCAAGCTAGCTCCGCTGTTGGCGAACCACAGGAGAATAACCCTGGCAATGGCTTCAAAAGCACCGAGGTGCATAATAAGTTCATCGCCGGTTCAGTTACGGAAGATAGTGACAGCGAGGACGATTTGAACATTGTGTTGAATGATGATGATTGCGATAAGTTTTCGGTCACCGGTGCTAGGAGTCACGGTGGTAGCTACGAGGAGAACGAAAATGGTGATTTTGGTGTAGATGGAACCGGGTCGGATAATATTTCAAGGCGAATGGAACCGTTTAGTGATGGGTCGGAGCTGAAATTTAGAGGGAATGGTGTAGAAAGAGGGACTGGAGCTAAAATTGAGGTTAATTCTCTCTTCAATGTAACTTTTTTTTGCTAATGTATTGTACTTAAAGTAGCATAGTTTTATTTATTTATGTTTCGTTTCGTTTCGTTTCGTTTTTGTATATGTTAGTATTGTTTTAGCTTTTTTTTTAATGGAGAAAATGAACATTTCTTTCCTTGATGTAAATTACAACCATTTGTGCTCTTAATTTTGATCTTTATTGTATCAAAGGAGTGTATACTTTTTTTTTTCTAGATTTGTGTTAATTCATGATTTGAGTTTTTATATCGTAGTATGTGAGACCTCATGGATCATCATTTCCAAGTAATATAAGGGTTAATGGACATACTGGTGTGTTGTCATTTTCTTCTAAGTCGAGAAGAGGTGACCGGGAAGACGATGTTTACAGCCAAAACAAGGTTGCTACCATGAAACCATTGCTAGTGTTAAAGGGTTTCTCTGCCTCCCAAAAGAAGGAAGAAAACGAGGGATTCCATAAAAACTAAAAAGGAGACTAGTACTTGTTTAAAACTTGAAAACAAGATTTACTGTTGGCACTTGACATATCTAGTATGTTTACATCTGGCATTTTAAGCTTTGTCTGCTTGTATCAGCTTCTGATGGCTGCATAGTTGTACCATATTTTAGTGATTATTTTAGTAAGCTTTTCTTTATTGTTATTATTATTATAAACCACTGACAGCCTAATTTTTTTAAAAAAATCTGATTAGGTCTTTGCAGCCGGCATCTAATCAAACTTCACTAGAGACCAGTGATCATGGCAAGGCCTATGTCTCTGATATGAATGGGGGTTGCCATCAAAATATGGAAGTTCACATTTCAGAAGGAACTGCTGAAGCAGTGGTAACCAAAAATAAGGAAAATGAAGCAGCCTGCAGAAATACTCACCATTCACATACTTACGTTACTGAGACAGAACCATCACTTGACAATCGAAGTCATTTTAGCCCTACACTTTCCTTTTCTGGAAGCGATCCTGAAGATAGTGTCGATGCTGCTTCCATTGAAATCCGAAGTCCATTAAGAAGGAAAGAACCAGGTTACGGCACTGGATTACAGAAGTCACTTGATCATAAGAGTTCCAGAAGTGATGGCCCCAAAATGAAATTAAATGATGGAGAAGGTTTTTTGGAACATACAACTCCCATGAGAGACAAGCGAAAGCATGAGAGTTGGAGACACCAGCATTCCTTGAAACAGAGGGTCGTGGTTGAAAGTGATGATGAGTATGACCCTTATCCAATATCAGATGCAGAGGGTGATTGGAAAAGATACTGAAGAGATGGAAATCTCACTGAGGAAGAATGGAAGCATCACCGTGGTAGACCTCACGGTATTATTGACCAGAAGATATACCCTGAAAACTGCTATGAAGCTTCCCCTTTATCAAATGCGAGGGAACTCTGTTATAAAGATTACTCATCTGTTTACTGTGGCAGACGGAAGGAAAGATTGAAAGATCATGTTTATCATGATAAAGAAACTTCCTCGTATTACAGGGAGAAAGAACCTTGTGTTAACCGCAGTAAAAGGTTTACTGACAGCCATCTTTGGGCTCTCAGCAGAAAAGCTCATCTGCGCTATCACTTTGTTAGAAGAAACTGGAATGAGAAGGAGTTTTATCATGAAAGACGAGCTGGCGTAGCTAAAGAAGATGACATGGAAGGGTTTTGGTATCATGGACAAAGACGTCCTGCTCAGAAGATTTTGGTTCCTCACACTTGCGGAGAATCTGGGAGTTTAGCCTCAAGGTATTCCTCTGCGTCAACAGAAAGAGATATTCAATGGAGAAGGGGAAGTGAAAAACTCCAACTTAGGAAGAAAACTGATCATGGTGATCATCCCTTAGATTATAAGCATGAAGATGAGTGGTTAAAACAAAAGTATGACTCATCTATTTCATTCACACGCTGTGAAAGGGGTTTGGTTAAATCATATGAGAGATGCATACCACCCATCAGGAGAGAAGTCAAAGTTTCTGGCAGAGAAGGTAGATTTGTTGATGCTGCCCTTTTCCATTTGAATAGATCAGGGACCGTTGAAAGTGAAGATGAGCGTCAGAGACATGCATATAGCAGATCTCTGGAATTGGCAATTGACATTGAACTGTCAGCACGTAATGGAAGAAGATGGTTTAATACTGTATTACCCAGAAATGAGGCATCTGACTCTCTAATTGAAAGATGCCATAAACATCAGAGAATAGTATGTAATGAGGAAGACCGAGACAGTACTTGGTTTAGTTCCTACAATTATACTGATGACAATAATTTGCAAAAGGATAATGAAGTTCAGTCACAGGGAAGAGGTCGTAGTAAGCGATCTAGAGTACTACACTGGAGAGAGGATAAATTACTTGTAAATGATAGATTGTTTGCTCAAGGGGTGTCTTTTTCTTGTGAAAAACTTCTAAGCATGATTCAATTCATGCTACGCATGGGTCACACCAGGATGAGGTGTTTAATGATGATTCAATGTTAGAGCATCATGGATATGAAATGATAAGTGAAGGAAGTAATGCCAACTGTGTTAAAAGAAAATCTTTTATTAGGTATAGAGGTGAGAATGAGCAGGAGGTCCTGAAGGACAGGGACCCTGTTGACTTGATTGTTGGGGAAAGAAAGGTAAAGCTGGGGAAACCAAGGTCAAGGAAATCTTGTATCATTTGTACTTGTATATATGAGTGTTCTATTTGTGTTCTATTTGTTCATGTCAGTTTAATTACTTGATTTTTTTAATTTAAATTTTTGTGAATTTGACAAAAATGATTTGTCACTATTTGCAGACAATTTGACAGTTCGTATTCTTTTAATTTTACTTTTCTCTTTGCATTTTTACTTCCATGTGCACTACTTGCATGGTTACGTTCATAGGCTATTCATGATTGATATTGACTTCTTCCTAGATTTTTGTTATTGAGTACCATGCATAAACATCTGATTTGTCATTTCATCTGACCATATATATAAATCTGGTAAATTATCTAGAGCATGGTCAATTATAGTCTGTGACATTTCCGTATGATAATACCTTCTGCAGTCTTCTGGAAGACACTCAGATAGTAGAAGCTTAGTGAGCAAAGCAAGGGTCGTAAAGATGGGCTCAGAATATCTTACGGAGGGGAAAGCTGATATGGAATTTCATGACTCTTATGGAAGCAAAGCAGCTAATAAAGACAACTGTAATACGAATGGCCGAAGAAATAACAATGAGAAACAGTTTGGTAAGTTCTCAGTTACAGAGTGTAACAAAGATTCGGATATCGAGGAGGGTCAGATCATACACGAAGAGCAAAGTGTTGAAGATATTAACCCGGAAAAGGAAAATGCTTCTGAGACTATGATGCAAAGGGGGAAGGCGAAGATGAGAACATTGCTCATGGATAGTGCTTCTGATAAGAATGGAGCTGTAGGTGAATATGAGAACAAACGGATACTGGAGACACTAGCAAAGATGGAGAAAAGAAGGGAACGGTTTAGGGATCCAATCACAATAAAACGGGAACAGGACAAGATCTCTGCTCCCCAAGTTGAACTGGTTGTCCAGACTAATGAAACAAAGCGACAGAGGCCTGCTAGAAAGAGGCAGTGGGGTGTAAGTTAGCTTTTCTATAGTTTACTTCATGCCATCTTACTGAAGATGATATGGTCTCCTCAGGTTTCAGGTGAAGCAGGATTTTCATTCTCCGTTCTGAAGGGGCAAGTAACGGCTGCCGTGGTACATGCCTTTAAACATCACAATCATCATGTCTCTTCCGTATAAAATAATATTGACTTCAAAAATTACAGTGGGTGAATTTTATTTTTTTTTGTTCTTGTTCCAGTTCTTCATCTTGGCAAACTGCATATGATTTTTTTATGCTCATGATGAAAGTATTAATGTTTTCAAGGTTTAAGCTTATTCATTGCTGACAATGTTACATTTATGGCATTTTTATCCAGTCTAAAGGCTTTGGTTAATCATGGTTTAGAAGATTTGATTCATATTCAACTATTGGGTATATTTATTTGATTTGATTAAATCTGTTTTACTGGAAATGGCTTCTATTTGTGTCTATAAGGGAACACATGCCTATGTAAGAAAGCATTGAATAATCGAATAATCAAATAAACAAATTTCAATGTAAACTTGGAGTCTCAAATAACAAAATTTGCTATTTTTTATTATTACTAAATCCAACTTTATTAATTTTGAGTTCATTTAGAAGAATCCGACTTTTATAGAGTTAGAAAGACTTGATATAATAAAAAAGTATTCCTATAAAATAATTCATAATTGAAAACAATATTCAATTCATCTACTCTCAATTTCTACACTTCTTCTTGATACCATTTAATTTCGTGCTAACATTATAAATTATGCAAATCGATTGTGTAACATATTATAGGTTTTTAAAGATTTTTTTTATTCAACTTGGACAAAGGTATGTAAATATTCATTTATACATATTTATTAATAACTTTATATATATTTTTATAATTTTAAAAAATGATATTTTATAAAAATTTCTAAACTAGAAATTTTAAATTTTAAATTTTTGATTTTTTTAAACTTTTATTCTAAACCCTAAAATATAAAAAAATATATAACTTTTTTTATAATTTTAAAAACTATAAGTTATAAAAAATTGAAAAATATTTTATTTTTCTAAATATCAAATTTATGTAAAATTATATAATTACTAAAAAGTTGCATGCACATAATACAAGGTAATTAAAAAAATAAAAAACTTAAAAAATCTATAATAAGCAACATCATCAATATCAAATCACTTGCCACATTATCAATTCTTAATTTTAGATGCCAAATTAGTCAACGGAATTAAAGACTTTTATAAATATACGCAATTTAAAGATTTAATTAATTAATTATTTTTATTTGTTTTAATTAAGTGCTTAATTAATTTATTGAATTATCTTATAAAACTATTCTGGTTATAAAAAGTAAATGGGTTAAGTTAAAGAATAATTCTATGGTGTTGTGAAATAATAAAGAAAGAATAAACTAAAATGTGATAGAAGAAAGAGTGTAGAGAGAATGTAGAAGAGAGAGTGTATCTTCTTTTTTATATATTTTTTATGAGTACATGAACCCCATATATATATATAGGGGTTAAAAGTAACTCTCTAATTATTATAGGGCATGTAAAGGGTCATGACCTTTTATCTCCCATATTAATGGGGTATAGGAAAAATCTCATAACTTATGGGGTATAGAAAGAGTTTTATAACTTATGGGGTTGATAATGACATCCACATAAATATTTCATAACACTCCCCTTGGATGTTCATTATCTAATTATGCCTCGTTAAAACCTTACTAAGAAAAACTCAGTAGGACAAAAACTTAGTGAAGGAAAAAGAGTACATAATTATACGCTTGATATGCTGCCTCATTAAAAACCTTACCTGGAAAACCCAGTGGGATAAAACCAAGGTTAAGGGAAAAAGAGTACAGCGCGTATTAACTCCCCCTAATGGCTACATCACTTGAGATCTTGAAGGTGACGCATTCCAATATAGTAAACAAGCTTCTGAAACACTGATGTAGGAAACGCCTTAGTGAATAAATCTGCTAAATTCTCACTTGAACTAATCTGCTTAACTTTTATCTCCTTAATCTTCTGGAGGTCATGAGTGAAGAAGGATTTTGGTGCAATGTGTTTTGTTCTGTCAGCTTTGATATATCCACTATCGAGCTGATCAATGCATGCTGTGTTGTCTTCAAACAAGATAGTTGTAGCTTCCTTTCCAGATGATAAACCACAATTATTCCTTATATGCTGGATCATAGATCTTAGCCATACACATTCACGACTTGCTTCATGGATTGCTAAGATTTCTGCATGATTAGACGAGGTTGCTGCAATTGTTTGCTTCATTGAGCGCCAAGAGATTGCAGTACCTCCATATGTAAAAACATATCTAGTTGTGATTTTCCATTATGAGGGTCTGACATAAATCCTGCATCTGCAAAACCAATCAACTCTGTCTTGGATTTATTAGGGAAAAATAGACCCATATTCTTTGTGCCTTGGAGATAACGAAATATCTGTTTTACTCTAGTCTAATGTCTCCGAGTTGGACATGAGCTAAATCTTACTAGCAAATTTACAGAAAAAGATATATTAGGTCGAGTATGGCTAGCAAGATACATTAATGCCCCAATTGCACTGAGGTATGACATTTCAGGACCAAGAAAATCTTCACTATCTTCCCGAGGACGGAAATGGTCTTTACTTGGATCAAGTGATTTTACAACCATCGGGGTAGTTATTGGATGTGCCTTATCCATATAAAATCTCTTTAGCACCTTTTCAATATACATTGATTGATGCACAAGGATTCCTTCTTTTAGGTGCTCAATTTGTAACCCCAAACAAAATTTCGTTCTTCCAAAGTCTTTCATTTCAAATTCTTTCTTCAAGTACTCAACAGTCTTTTGGATCTCTTCAGGAGTTCCAATGATATTCAAATCATCAACATATACTGCAATAATTACATATCCAGATCCAAACTTCTTAATGAAAATGCATGGGCAAATTGGATCATTCTTGTATCCTTCTTTCAACAAATACTCGCTTAGGCGATTATACCACATACATCCGGATTGTTTCAATCCATTAAGGGATTTGTGCAATTTGATCGAATAATGTTCTCTAGAACCTGAACTCACTGCTTTAGGCAGTTTAAATCCTTCAGGGAGTTTCATATAAATGTTAGTATCCAGTGGGCCATACAAATAAGCTATTATTACATCCATTTGGCGTAAATCAAGCCCTTCTCTTATAGCCAGACTTATCAAAAATCTAAATGTAGTTGCATCCACCACAGGAGAATATATCTCCTCATAATCAATTTCAGGTCTTTGTGAGAATCCTTGTGCAACTAAACGTGCTTTATACCTTACAATTTCACTCTTTTCATTTCTTTTACGCACAAAAACCCATTTGTATCCCACTGGTTTCACACCTGTAGGTATACGGACTACAGGTCCAAACACTTCTCTTTTCGCTAGCAATTTCAATTCATTTTCAATTGCTTCTTTTCATTTTGGCCAATCATCTCTTTGTTTACATTCCTCAATCGATTTTGGTTCATAATCCTCTTTATTATTTATAACATCTAGTGCTACATTGCATGCAAAAATATCATCGACGTCGATTTGATTTCGGTTCCATTTTATACCGGACATGACATAATCAATAGAGATCTCTTCATTGTTAGGTACCTGATTTTCTTCTGAAACTATTCTTCCAGTCATATCTATAGTCTCTTCAGGAGATCCCGGTATAATAATTTTTTCTTTGATTTCGCCATCATTAATCTTTGCTTCTTTCTTTTTTTCGAAGATTCTTATCTTTGGAACCAATTGGTCTACCACGCTTCAGGCGTGTATTAGATTCAGTAGCAACTAGATTTTTTTCCTTCTGGGACATCAAGTTTTATTGGAGCATTCACAGCTGGTATATATGACTTAGTCACTTTCTTTGGGTCAGAAAATGTGTCTGGCAATTCATTAGCTAAACTTTGTAAATGAATAATCTTTTGAACTTCTAAATCACATTGCTTAGTTCGAGGATTAAGATGAGCTAATGACAACTCTTTCCAACTAATTTTCTTATCCAGCTGTTTGATTTCTCCTCCTAATGTTGGAAAAATTGACTCGTCAAAATGACAATCTGCAAAACGAGCCGTAAATAGATTCCCTGTAGATGGTTCTAAATATTTAATTATGGATAAGGATTCAAATCCAACATATATACCCAACCTTCTTTGAGGTCCCATCTTAGTTCTATGTGGTGGAGCAATTTGAACATATACGGCACATCCAAATGTTCTTAGATGGGAAATATTTGGTTCCTGACCATGAACTATTTGTAAGGGGGAGACTTTATGATAACTTGTTGGCCTGATGCGAATTAATGCAGCTGCATGTAAAATTGCATGCCCCCAAGCAGTGATTGGGAGTTTTGACTTCATAAGTAATGGCCTTGCTATCAATTGAAGTCGTTTTATTAAAGATTCTGCTAGATCATTTTGTGTGTGAACATGAGCTACAGGATGTTCAACACTTATTCCAATGGACATACAATAGTTATTAAAAGACTGAGAAGTAAAACACCAGCATTATCAAGACGGATGGTCTTAATAGGAAAATCTGGCAAATGGGCTCGTAATCGAATCAATTGAGCCAGCAATCTTGCAAACGCTAGGTTGCGAGTTGATAACAAAGATACATGAGACCATCTACTCGATGCATCGATTAAAACCATAAAGTACCTAAATGGTCCACATGGGGGATGTATAGGCCCACATATATCCCCTTGAATTCGCTCAAGAAAAGTAAGTGGTTCGTTATTTATCTTAGCTGGTGATGGTCGGATTATTAATTTCCCCAGTGAACATGCAGCACATGTAATGTTTTGAAGAATCTGCTGGCTCTTCAATGAATGTCCACATGAATTTTCAATTATTTTTCGCATCATTATTGAACCGGGATGGCCTAACCGGTCATGCCAAAGAACAAAGTCATTAGTAAACTTCTGGTTTACTATAGCATGTGTTTCTATAAAACTGATCTTTGTGTAGTACAAACCAGTAAAGAATGCAGGCAATTTTTCAACAATTTGTTTATTGCCTTGAGCAATACTCGTAATTTGAAGGAATTCACAATTTCCTTTGTTTAAAGTCTCAATATGATATCCATTTTGGCTAATATCTTTAAAACTCAATAAATTTCTTTGAGACTTAGGGGAGTATAATACATTAATAATTTCAATTTTTGTTCCCCTTGGTAATAAAATAATTGCTCTTCCGGAGCCTTCTATAATAGTTGTACTACCAGATATAGTGCTCACACTTTCTTCTTTCATTATTAAATGAGAAAAATATCTCTTGTCTTTCAATATGGTGTGAGTAGTTGCACTGTCTGCTAGACATATATTTTCACCATTCATAGCTGATTGCCTTTGCAAGATAATGTTCTTCAAAGAAACAAAACAACCACAAAATGTCACACATAATGGTGAAAACAGGTATTCAAAGTTCAAATTACTAAAAGGTCTATAAAACAAAATTATCACATAAAACATAGCACTAGTAAAGGTCATAACATCATTATTAAAGTTGCTAAATGAAACATAGAGTAGTAGAGGTTTATTTTATTATTTATCGAAATTTGTGGCCTTAATAATTTCCTTTAGGGGTAGAAAGAAAATCAACCACTTCTAAGTGGGTTGCATTGCCATCGTCAAAATCACCTTCGTCATCTTTATACACAAGATTGGTTTCTACTTTCTTTCCCTTCTGTTTTATGGACTGCTGATAAAGATCAACTAGATGCTTTTGTGTGCGACACACACGAGACCAATGTCCTTTTCCTCCACAACGATAGCATACATTAGTCACATTTTCACCTTTTTCTTTCTCTTCCATGTTACCATTTTTTCGATCCCACTTCTGGTAGGAATGTGAATTTTTAAAACGACCACCTCGACCATATCCATATCTATGTCTGCGGCCACGCCCTCGGCCACGACCACGGCCACGCACACTACTATTTGCATGGTGTGTTTCTTTTAATTCTTACCTATTGTGTAAACTCACATTCACTTTAGGGAATGGAGCAGAGCCAGTTGGGCGTAATTCATGGTTTTTCATTAGCGACTCGTTGTTTTGCTCCGCCACTAGGAGACAAGAAATTAATTTAGAATATTTCTGGAAGCCTTTTTTCACGATATTGTATCTGTACAACAACATTATTTGCATGGAAAGTTGAGTATGTTTTTTCTAACATATCTGCATCAGTAATCTTCTCTCCACATAAATTCAATTGTGAAGTGGTTTTGAACATGGCCGAGTTATAATCACTAACAGACTTAAAGTCTTGCAATCTTAAAATCAGCCACTCATAACGAGCTTTAGGCAAAATCACAGTTTTCTGGTGGTCATATCTTTCCTTTAAATTGACCCAAAGAACTTGAGGGTCCTTAACAGTCAAATATTCGGTCTTTAGACCTTCATGGAGGTGATGGCGAAGGAAAATCATGGCCTTGGCCTTATCTTGTGTACTTTCTTCATTTCCCCCCTTAATAGTCTCACCAAGACCCTTTGCATCTAAGTGAATTTCAGCATCTAGTACCCATGATAAATAGTTATTTCCAGTGATGTCCAGAGCCACAAATTCGAGTTTTGTAAGATTTGACATTATAAAACTATAAGACAAAATATACAAGTCAATAATGTAAAATAAAGCATGTTAATATGCAAATGAAATAACACATATGCAAATGAAATAAATCAACTTGTTACCCTTACTTCACCTAAGCGTCCTTCGACAATCTTTAAAGAAAAATTTGTTGGCCTTGATTTCTTGTATTAGAGACTCGTGCTGATAACGTGTTGTGAAATAATAAAAAAAGAATAAACTAAAATGTGATAGAAGAAAGAGTGTAGAGAGAATGTACAAGAGAGAGTGTATCTTCTTTTTTATATATTTTTTATGAGTACATGAGCCCCATATATATAGGGGTTAAAAGTAACTCTCTAATTATTATAGGGCATGTAAAAGGTCATGACCTTTTATCTCCCATATTAATGGAGTATAGGAAAAATCTCATAACTTATGGGATATACAAAGAGTTTTATAATTTATGGGGTTAATAATAACATCCACATAAATATTTCATAACATATGATATATTATTCTAAAAAAATATGAAATTTTTTAATTCAATGGGATGAAAAAATAGTCATTTCTACTTAATTAACATTTAAAAATAAAAATTAAATAAATAATATCCATGTCCGGTATTTCATTAGGAAGGTTAAAAACTTTCCCATCAAGGCACCAAAGTTTAAATACCAAAATAATTTTACTTGCATAAATTTAGTTTGGACTAAAAAAAAATGATATATATATATTAAAAAATAATATTTTTCATAGATAATTTGAGGTAAGAAGGATATATTATATTTCTGCTGTTGAAGATATTGACGTTACTGTTAAGCCAATGGCAGGCCTCCATCTAAGATCTGTAATAGAAGAGAGTGAGATGAGCATCTGAATAGAGCGAGCTACGTGGCTTTTTCTCAGACCAGCCATGTTGAAACCTGAAATTACGTAAACACCCTACATCCCAGCAAATTTCAGAATTGATTTTTAGTGTTCTCTATGATAAATTTTCAAACACATAAACGTAAAATTTAGAATAAATTTCCAAAAGGAAATGTTTTTCTGATTCTTTTTTATTTTTTTATTCTGAAATAAAAATAATAAATATTTAAAACATATCAAATACAAATAAAATCAACTTGATTAGCTACTAAGTTGCAGAAGGGCATATTGGTAATTAGAGGTAGTCTCTTCTTCTCCAGTGCGCGCCTAGCAAATCTCCTTCACGAAAATTAGACAGTTTTATCAATTAAAACCAAAAGAAAAGTAAAAAACTTCAAAAATAAAAAAAGAAAGAACAAAAGCATGCGTCTCTTCTCTACATCTTCTTCACCAAAACCGAACTTTCCTCTCTTTTCGCCTTCTCAAAACCCCAAAAGATCCACCTCCAAAACAATCCCTCCCTTCAAAACTCGCCTTCCCTCTCCTTCATTCCTCTCCCTCCCTCCATGCACTGCCAACAACTCCCCCTCTTTCCCCGTCCTCGACCAAGAAGCCGACCGGGAAGACTCTTTAGAACCCAAGCAAGACACTTTCAAGAAGGTCCTTGTTGTTCGACGCCCAGTCATGGATGTTTCCGGTGAAGAAAATGATGATGGGAGTGAAGATGGTGAAGCCGAAGGAGATGACGTCATTTCGAAGCCGTCGGGTATAGATGCTGGCCTCGAAGAGTTTGCCAAGAAGATGCCTCTATTCGAACCCGAAAGAGGCGAGTCCGGTGGCACACTAGAGAAGCCACTTGCGGTGAACTTGGACTTGTCATTGTATAAAGCCAGGGTTTTGGCGAGGAAGTATCGATATGAAGAAGCTGAAAAGATACTGGAGAAGGTAAAAGGGTATACTTGGTTCTAGTGAATTTCATAGTGTTACATTGTTCATTGAGTTTGCTTATTTAATGGATTTTTTCTTCTTGTATTTTTACTTGTAGTGTATATACTATTGGCCTGAAGATGGGAGATCATATGTAACATTGGGGAAGATATTGAGCAAGCAAGCAAAAAGGACAGAAGCGAGGGCCGTATATGAGAGAGGTTGCCAAGCTACCCAAGGAGAAAATCCCTACATTTGGCAGGTTTTGCATTTTCTTTTCCCTTTTTGTTTGATAATGTCATTGTTTCGCACCCTGATGAACTCACTTCTGTCTCTGCGCCTATTGCTGGAGTTCAATTCTTTGATGTTTATGCTTTTCAAGTTCAATTCATGCTACCGGTTCTGAAATGGAAACCTTTAACACTGTGATGATCATTGTCATTACTGCATTATTGGACTTGCTTTTGCAAATCTGCACTTTTGTCCATTTGAGGATAGAAAGATGGTTCTTGCGGATGGGGACTTGAAATTTTGCAAATTTTACTGGTGTTTGTGCTTTTCGAATTCAAGTTCATGCTACCGATATCTGAAATGAAATCTTTGGCATTATGATGGTCATTGTCATCGATGTGTTATTCGATTTGGTTTTGGAAGTATTCTTTTTTATCCATTTGAGTACTTGGAATTTCTAATACTTCATCCTGTTGGATTCGACTAATGGAAGCATAGATGAAGCTTGTTGATGGTTACTTATTTGTATGTAACGAATCTACTATGTGGCTTCTAGCAAATGGAATGATTTTGTTAAACATAGGTACAGCACTGAGCTGAGATCCTTGAACTGATATAAAGAACCACCATTTCGTTTTCTATTATTATTCCTCGTATGTAGAATTGACAACATTTTTATACTGTTGAATTTCTACTACTTCATCCTGTTGGATTTGACTAATGGAAGCATAGATGAAGCTTGTTGATGGTTACTTATTTGTATGTAACGAATCTACTATGTGGCTTGTAGCAAATGGAATGATTTTGTTAAACATAGATACAGCACTGAGCTGAGATCCTTGAACTGATATAAAGAACCACCGTTTTGTTTTCTATTATTATTCCTCGTATGTAGAATTGACAACATTTTTATACTCTTCAAACAGTGCTGGGCTGTGTTGGAGAATAAGATGGGGAATATAAGAAGGGCTAGAGAACTTTTTGATGCGGCCACCGTTGCTGACAAAAGACACATCGCTGCTTGGCATGGATGGGCAGTTCTGGAGCTAAAACAGGGGAATGTGAAGAAAGCAAGGCATCTGCTTGCTAAAGGTCTCAAATTTTGCGGTGGAAATGAGTATGTCTATCAAACCCTTGCATTGCTTGAAGCTAAAGCAAATAGGTATGAGCAGGCTCGGTACTTGTTCCGCCAGGCCACCAAGTGTAACCCAAAAAGCTGTGCCAGTTGGCTTGTAAGTCTTCAGTGTGGCAGACCTTGGTTTATTTCTACTGTAAATATGCCTTAATTAAGTCTGGTCAAATTTGTTGAATATAGGCATGGGCGCAATTGGAGGTACAACAGGAAAACAATCGCGCTGCGAGGCTCCTATTTGAGGTAATCCTTTCTATGAAAGCCAAATAGCAAATCATGCACTGTTTCTCTCTGTCGCTTTGATCTAAGTTTGTGATTTTACTGTCCTGATAGAAATATATGTATTTAATTTGCAGAAAGCAGTCCAAGCAAGCCCCAAGAACAGGTTTGCATGGCATGTTTGGGGAGTTTTTGAAGCTAATATAGGCAATGTCGACATGGGAAGAAAACTTTTGAAGATAGGCCATGCACTCAATCCTAGAGATCCCGTTTTACTTCAGTCTCTTGCTTTGTTGGAATACAAACACTCAACGGCAAATCTAGCTCGTGTTTTGTTTAGGAGAGCCTCTGAGCTGGACCCAAGGCATCAACCAGTGTGGATAGTAAGAAATCTATTAAGCTCTTTGAATTCTAGTTTTCTACCTGTGTGGGACATATAGCTTATAGACTAATAGGATTTTACAACCCTTAGATTTACTAGTTGCTAAATCTTGGTGGGAATCTGATATGGATGCTTTTATTGCAATAGGAGTTTTAGTTTTACTTATTTTCTCTATAATATTAGGTTTTTATTTCCTTCATAAACTTTATGTTAGGAATTCTATTAACAATCTATAAAAGGCTGCCAATATGAAATAAAGAGATAAGCAATTATTCTATAAAAAAGAAACGTTATTTTGAGAGGGGGTTCAGTTAAGGACGAATCTGCCTTTTGAGTAACCATAAGTCGAAGCAAGAATTCTTTATTGTCTAGACCTGTGACTAGATCCTACGCTAAAGCGCATAACAATTTGGTATCAAAGCCAGTTGTCATGGGTGACGAAAAGACTTTGACAGCCAAGCCGGAGGCTTTCATGGAACAAATGGCTACAGGCAACAAGTATTGGAGAAGCAGGTGACGATATTATCTGTTTCGGTCTAAAAGATAATAAAAGGGGATTCAGAGAAAAATAATGAAGAACAAGGCAGCAGCAGAGGCAGGAAAAAGAATTTAGACTTGCAACACGGCGGGTGCATGGTGTCATGATACTCTAAGATGGAATTTCTCATTTATGAGGGTGTTGGAGATCCTTTAGGGTGGCTGAAAAGATGCAAAAATTTTTTTGGCAATCAACAAACTAATGAAAAAGAGAAAGTAGGCTTAGCTTCATTCCATCTTTTAGGAGAGGCACAATTGTGGTTTGATCAAATGGAAAAAGAGGAGGCAAATCTTGATTGGGGGCACTTTAAAGCGTGTTGTCATGTAAGGCTTGGGTCACTTATGAGTAATAACCCATTGGGAGAATTTGCCAACTTGAGACAAACTGGGACTGTAAAGGAATATCAACGCCAATTTCAATCACTGCTAGGATTGATGATCTTAAACCTCGACAACAAGGAAATCTCTTTATTTTAGGGTTGGTAGAGGAACTTAGAATTGATATTGAGATACAACAACCGGAAAACCTTGGAGTTGCAATGAATATGGTTCATTGGAACGTAAACAAAATGTCTCTTCCAAACTATCATCTCGAGCCATCCTGAACTAGCTAACTTCCCAAAACACTGGCAACAATTTAATCATTCCAACAACTAAGAGCATTGCAAAGGAAGGGGAGCAAACAACAAAACAACATGGAACAATGGCAAAATAGGTTTTTTTGCACCATTTATTAAGAGATTGACACAGACAAAAATGACGGAAAGAAGGGCTAAGGGGTTGTGTTATAATTGTGACGAGTCTTATTTCATGGGACACAAATGTATAAGGTTATTTTGGTTAGAAGTATCAAATGTTGAAGGCAAGCAAGATGATGATGAGGTAGATGATTTTGGATAAGTTCTGAAGTTTATTCTGAATTTGAGCTTGAGGACAAACTCAACTCTGAGAAGGGGAGTAATGATATAGACGAGTTTTAGTTTTATTTATTTATTATATCAGGTTTTATTAAGAGTTTTAGTTTTACTTATTTTCTCTATTATCTTAGGTTTTTATTTTCTTTGTAAACTCTAAGTTAGTAATTGTATTAGGACAGTTACTTATTCTATAAAAAAGAAACATTATTTTGAGAGGGGGTTCAGTCAAGAAACCATCTGCTTTTTGAGTAACCATAGGACGAAGCAAGAATTCTTTCTCGTCTAGACCTGTGACTAGAGCCTATGCCAAGGCGCATAATAGAATCATCTTTATATTCATTCTAGATAATGGTTTGTTTGGTTTCAGCTTGGATAGACTATCTTTCAATCCACTTCAAAACTGATTCACTGCTGATATTTTGAGCTTGTCAGGCATGGGGATGGATGGAATGGAAGGAAGGGAATATATCAACGGCGAGGGAGTTGTACCAACGAGCCCTTTCGATTGACTCAACAACTGAAAGTGCTGCTCGATGCTTACAGGTAATAAGTCAATGTCTATACATTACATGGGACACACTGATACCAAGTTCAAATTTCCTAAACTCCCTTGCAAATATGCTAGATAATCTTCTGCCTGCTTGATGCATAGATTTAAGCTTAACTGCCATTTGTTGTAGGCTTGGGGTGTTTTGGAACAAAGAGCTGGTAACTTATCTGCAGCTAGAAGGTTATTTAGATCGTCGCTCAATATAAATTCTCAGAGTTATGTAACATGGATGACATGGGCAGCATTGGAGGAGGACCAAGGAAATTCTGTGCGTGCTGAAGAAATCCGTAACCTCTACTTCCAGCAGGTCTGTATTTGGGGAAAGTAAACAAGAAAATTCTTATGCTTTTTCTACTTTTTAGTTCGTTAAAATCCGAATTGCAGTTGAGAACTTATGAATGATTTTCTTTTCTTTGAATTGGACTGTAACAGCGTACTGAAGTTGTGGACGATGCATCATGGGTAACGGGATTTTTAGATGTCATTGATCCAGCGCTTGACAGCATAAAGAGGCTACTGAACTTGGATCAAGGCCTCATCAACAAGGCACGAGAGCCTTCGAAAGATGCAGAATCTATTGAAGATGGTGCTGAAGAACCATTCCTTACTACTTTGGGACTAAATGATGGCAATGATATTGGATACGGAAGCAGATTTGACTTGAATGCTTTCATCAAAGATAAATTATCATTAGATCCATCTAAGCTGGACCTTTTGATGGAAAACTCAGGAAATTCATCTCCTAAGAGAGTAACATCTCCAAGAAGAATGTGGAGATCACAGAATCGAACCACCATGACTTTGCCTTGACCGAGCATATAAAGTTTACAGCTGCTACTGCTGATGCATGCTCGAATATATACTTGTTTTCTAGGATGCGACAACGGATGCTTTTCTAGACACAGTATGAAACTGGAAAAAATGCTCTGAAGTTACGAACCCACCTGTATACCAATTGTAGAGTATTGAGACAGACATCAAATCCAAATCTTGAGAGTGTCAAATTTGTATATATATATTTTTTAATCAAACTGCAGCAGTGTAATGATATCTTGTACTACATTTACTATGGCAAAAAGGAAACCTTCCATTAAGAAAATAATCCAACAATATAAATCATAACACATGAGCCTTACAGGTTTGTATTTCTTTTTGGGTATCAAACAGTGATTAAATCTAAAAAAAAAAAATGAAATTGTCCTTTGAACCGGACATACTTTCCTGTTTCAGAAAGTACCAAGTCTGCTGTTCCTCTCGGTTATGGTTCCTAGTTTTGTGGCGGGCTTAAGATGAACTCAAATAGTGGATAGTGAGCTGTTCATATCAGCTGTCCATCTATGCATTATCAGCGCCAAAGTCAGGGATTTTTTTTGTTGGGATCCGGATAAAAATAATTTGTTAGGGGTTAAAATCAGAAATTTTATGCTAAAACTATTTATTTTCAAGAGGGCCAAAATCAGAATTTCACCATTTTCTGATTCTATGAGCTAACTCAAACTATCATGAACCTTTTGTTGGAGGGAGTATAAAGAAATATAAAATTTTACGCCAAAGCCAGAAATTTTATGGTGCGATGGCTAAATTAAGTTATTAATTTTCAAAAGGGTAAAAACAGTATCTCACTGTTAAACTCAATAAATGAACTCAATTTAAATCAATTAACTAGTTAACACATGATTAAAATTCTAATTTCAACCCTTAAAAGTTTTAAAATTCTAAACCTATCAATATATTTATGTTTTTATTTAAAAAAACATTTAATGAGATATTAATATTTTTTTTATAATTGAGACATTTAAAATTTCGTACATATAACATAATACTCTTATCATTAGGTTAAGAGATTGTTCCCCATTAATAACTAATAAAATATCAAATGTAAATTATATATATTTGTATTTATAGCTAGGGTTTCGGTGCTCAAGAATCAATAGTTTGATAGACTTTTGAGCTACACAAAGAAATTTGCTGCTTAAAAATTGAATAAAAAACACACAAATGAGAAGCTTAAAGTAATATAAAAAGGTACAAAAATAACTAGGAATTAAGGGGGTTTGTTTTCTTCTTCTTTTGTATAAACCCCTATAATCAAATATTTCAGAGAGGAATTAACCCTAAAAGTTTCTGGGATCCACAACCACATTTCCAAGTTCTCCCATCATCGCAAGCTCATTCTCATCATTGATGGAGGAGCCATTCACCTTTTTAAAGTACCAAAGATCATCGATCCTTGACTTGGATGATGCATGGGGCACATGTTTAATCATCGGATCCGACACTCCTAACTCAGTGATTATCATCTTGCAGTCCTTAATGTCTTCACCTAATCTCGATGCCACACTCCATGCACATTTCATGAGCTCCCCAACGTTCTCTCCTTCTCCATGTATCCCATAAAGGAACAAGAAACCAAATGGTTTCTCAATTGAGTAGTCACAAATTGGAATGATATTCTTTAAACAAGGGAGGATCTTGTCCCTTGCATGGCTTAAAATTTCATGAAAAAGCTTCAGAGGATAATGGGGTTTTTTAATATCAATCTTGTAAGCTTCACAAGAGCTCCATATGCTAAACATGGCACAAGAAGGTGGGACTGTGCTAATAATATCTTCATCCTCATCTTCACTATGCAAACCAATCCATTCATCTTGTTTGAAATAAAAAACCCATGTCCCAAGGCTAAGGTTTTCCTTGAGGATTGCATCAATGTCTGTGAAATACAAGTCTTTGCCTTTGAGCTTGTTATCATACAAGGAAATAGCTTGCCTTATATTCAACTTCTCTACTTTGATATCTTGAGAGATACCCAGCTCCATTGCAAAACTAATTGGTTGAACGAATATGGCTAATGAGCTTAAGGTTTTATAATTGCATTTGGCAGTGAAGAGATTTTTAGAGGCAACATTGTTCTTTTCTGTTGCTAGGAAAGTGTAGTGAGCTCCATTGTTTATCAACCATTCTTCCATTGCTCTCACAAGTTTCAATCCGATCCCCATTCTCCTACATTTGTTTCAAAAGGAAATTATACACTCTATGTTAGTTGATAAGAGACCATATATAGGTTTTTTTTTTTTGGAATCCATTTAGGAGAAAAAGTAACAAGGTTGAAGATTCAGGTCAAGTATTGTCCATGGTTAGGGTTTTGTCTTTTTATCCCGTTGAGAGTTCTAATGAGTTCAATCTAATGTCTCAAAATGTTTAAATAGTAAAAAAATTATGGAAACCGAAGAGTTTGGGCATGATCTTGATCTAATGTTACCATTAATTTGAGCTAGAAACAACATTCCATGCTACTCTAAAATCTATATTTCATGTCAATATCTGTTGAAATGCATGCAAAAGCGAAGGAAAAAGAGAGATATATAGAAAGGCTAACTTAATATGTACTTAAAACAACTTTCCCTATGCTAAATACTTTGATTTAAACAATGATACAATGCATGCAAAAGGGAAGGGAAAAGAGAGATATATAAAAAGACTAAGTTAATATGTACTTAAAACAACTCTTCTTAAGCTAAATACTTTGATTTAAACAATGATACGGGTTATTGTTGCCCTAGAACTGTAATTGGAAGACAAATTCAGAGTGACATTACACTGAAATTGTACTGGAAAGGGGAAGGACTGGGAGTGAATAATTAATCATGATATATACCGATGTGTTGGGGATACTCGGAGGCCTAGAATGCAACCCAACTTCACATTTGTTCTTCCATATTTAGTCCCCACATGCTTGATGCAGCCTCTAATCACACCGACAATCTCCCTATTTTCTCGCAGCTCAGCTACCTGTAGGCCATTTTCAAGCACATCAATCGTCCATGCATATGTCAATTGCCTTTGCATCAGTTATATATTTGTACACCAACAATGATCTCATGGGGACAATGGGTTTCATGACTATAAAAATAGGATAGCTAAAGTTTGAATGTTTTGGAAGTTGACAATTAATGTAATATAGGAAAGGAGTAACCACTATCAGACTTTCACTCACCAGCAGGAGATGAAGGGGAAAGAACCTAATCCTACACAAAGGGTCAATCGTATTATTTGTGAAAATGGAGGTCCCCTTATTATTAGACCCTATCTCACAGCTCTTCTCAAGCTTCCCCACCACTTCAATATCCCTTGCATCATCAAATTCTCTAACCAAAACTCGATCTCCTATACTGTCAACCATTGATGTCTTTCACCCTAAGTTGGGAAAATAATAGTTTTCAGTCACTGTACCTTTCTTGAATAGGCTAATTGCCGCAACTCACTATCACCTCACTTTCAGTCTTATATACTCTTGTATATAATATATATATATATTTGCTAAGCGGTACTCTTATATAATATATATGTTAGGAACAAATAGCATACATCTCTCTCTCTTGTGTACAGATTTATATTTTATGCATAGTCTTATATATTAGTGCATCATATAATATTGCCTGATTTAAATTAAAAAAAATAAATTTACTTAATGTTATTATACATTATGTATCAATGTCTGATTACCTAAAATATATAGAATTGTATGTGAATGAATCAAATATAAATCTTTTATATGAGGTTAATATCTAATACATTAATATCATATAATTCTATACAATGTCAATGAATTCGAGGATAACATTTAATTGAAATAAAATTAAGTTTATATAATTCGAATATTAATTCGAATAATAATAAATTTTAATATTTAATTAAAATATTTTATCCGACCATAACGACCGAATTAATTATCATCATGTATAAAGATATTAGTTTCCCTGGTATAAAAAATTTTAAAATCATCATTAACCTCCCTTTTTTCTTTTCTATTTCTGAAATATTATATGATGATTTTTAAACTTTCGAGTAAAATTTGTATAAGTTAATATTTAGTACAATGATATGTATATCAAATGCTTTCATCCATATTTATAGGATTTATTTTATGTACTTTAATTTAATTTCATCTTACTATTATTAATGTTAAATTGCATGTGATCACTGAAACTATTAAAAGATTCTATTAATTAGCTAACGTGAAATTTAAAACAAGAATTCGAAATTATAAGGTTGGGCTGGATTTTTAATGACAAATTAGCTTAAAATAATAATTTTTATTAACAACCAAAATTTTAAATTTTAAATGGAAAAAAATGGATTTTGGTTATATTAAAAAACCCACATTTTAAATAAAAAATCTAAACTATATTAATTCTAGGTTGCTAAATTAAAGTAGAAGTTGAGTTCCTAAAATATAGATATATAATTGTTTTAGATTTTAAACCCTTTTGCTACTTGGCGTTCAATGCGGTCTCCACATGATGCTCAAGTTGCATGAAAAGTTGATGCACCTACTGAGGATATATATTAATATTCCTGTGAGGGAATTTGGCAAGTATAATTTTATACTATAGTGATGAGTATTGCCAGTGTTATGATAGAGTCATTTTCTTATTTAGCAAGGACAATAAGTGGTAAACGATGTACATGGCTTGCACCACAAAAATGGAACAATTGTGTCATCAATGTGATTCTCTGAATCTTAGTAATCATTCACATGTTTTTGTATATATGTTTCCCATGTCATTCCCCCAACCAAATTCTCCTGTATCTAAATTTCCAAAGGACAGCTCAATGCTCATTCAATTGTTTTGTCTTTCTACATTATCTACAAAGGGATCACAACTTGATAATTAATACTATATAGGAAAATTTTGGTTTTTGGTTTGGAAATACCTTTTTGTTAGTTTTTGGTTTAGAAAGGCTACGTAGAAGAGTTTATAATAATGGTTGTTGGAATCAATATTCATCAGTTTGCATATAATATATTTTAGGAAAATATTTTTTGTATAGAAAATTTGTGTCCAGATTGTAGAGAAGCGGATTTTAGCTTATTGAAATATCAAAACTGTTTTGAAATAAAATTTGAAAATTATTCTTATGTAATGATAATTCTCTTTCATCTAAAGATTTTTTTTTAATATACAAACCCAAATTTATGATATTTTCATTTTCCAAATAAACTGTATAGCTTCTCCTTTAAGTATCCTTTTCCTTAATCTTCTTCCTTTTCCTTGCCAAAAATTTTAAGTTCTCCACCATTCTTAGAAATATTGAAGAACGAATTAACAAAAGAATGGAGAAGTTTTTTTTTTCTTTTTGAACAAAGAAGACAGAGAAGTTATATGTCGTTTTTTGTGAGAAGAAACCTATCATCTACCATTTCAGGCAGGAGCTTGCTTCTTTGGTTATTGGAGTTAAGAGAAGTGCAGAAATGGTCTATTGTTAATTGCTAAGAAAATAAAGAGCTTGAATGGAAATGATGATTGTAGTGTCCACTGAAGATGGCACTGCAATAATATGACAAATTGTCTATGCAGTTCGGTTTTTCTATGTTTGTGGATTCTAACTCCGTAAGATAAATCTACTATCATTAATTTCCCATGACGCGTTTGGCTAATTTGGATCTCAAAAACAACATAAAACTAATAAAAACAATTTATTAGCAATAAAATTAAAAATTGACAAAAACATATAAAAGACACCTAAATTGCTCAAGAATAAGCTCCTTGAATGTATTTGACATATCAAATTACGACAAATCAAGGAGAATATCTTTTACCTTTAAGTTGGACTATGAATTCCACTATTGTGAATGATGCTACATACTACATAAGTCGTATACCCAACATACCAAATTTTAATTCCTTATCGATTTTAACTCAAGCTTTTAATTACATTAAAGTATACGAGTCATGCAAACATAATCCATCATCCACTCAAGACTAAAGCATGCCACACTATGAACATCACAAGTGAATAAATCCATAAATGGATCTAGGATCTATTCTACTTGGGTACAGCCCGATGTAATGTCAGTTTAATCAATCACATCTATCTTCTAGAAGTCATCTGCTTCAATGATCAAGATAAAACATTTCCCCAATTGGACTTGATAGACAACGTAGTTGTCTTTCAATCAGTTTGCTTGGCTCCAATTTGACTAATAACATGTTTAGATTTTTTTACCGTATTATGATTCAACCACATAATATTGCTTACTATTAGTTAAATATTAGATAATCAATGAGTCAATATTTGCTTCTATTTTGCTTTGCATGCAAAACTCATTGAGGAAAACATATGAATAATATTAATGTAATAAACGTGTAACACCCCTAACCCGTATCCGTCGCCGAATTAGGGTTACAAGGTATTACCGTCAAAAACATAAATTAAAACGATCACATACACGTACTTGAATTTTAATTGTCAATTTAATCTCTATTACCGCATAGCTGAATATACTTTTAATTTAAACTCATAATACATGCAGATAAACAGACTTCATTACACTTTAGTCGCATACTATAATAAAACACAAATGGATTATACGAAATGTACTACTTATAATCATTTGATAAAAATCATAACATATTCGGTATTCATTTAATATTAAGTTAAACATTTATATATCACATAAGATACATATAATTTTCATAATTTATTAGACCACATGTAACACCATATACATTCCTATTCACACATAACCAAAACACATATTTCATATAAATATCATGTGTCATAATGACCATTTTACTTATCAATATTAACAAACTTTAATAACATATAATACTTAATTGTAAATATACAATACCTTACTTATAACATAAACATACAAGAGAACAAATAATGACCTAATTTAATCATATTTACCCAAACACACATAAGGCATATTGATAAGATTAAATAACATATACTACTTGACTTTACTTAGCCAATTCATTACACTTTAATATTCATGGCTTATGCACATATAAATATATGTACTCATTCAAATATATAAATATATATATACATATCAATACACAAATTTTATAAAAATCATAAAAATATATATATTAAAATAGCTCCAACCATATTCGGTTAATACAAGATATCCTTTAACACCAAATCATTTATAAACCTTAACTAGGCAAATTACTAAATTCATTTATATACTTTATTTTCATATAAAATCACATTCAAACCAATCAAAAATACCTATGCATAAATTGTGGCCAATTCATTCATATCACATCCAAATTTCTTTAATCAACTTCATTACACAAACACATATTATAAATACTAGTTATCCAAAGCACATAGCATTTTAACCAAAAATGAACTTGAACCATAATCAAACAAAACCAAATTCAAGCTTAGGAGTCAAGTCATATTCGCATGGCTTAAATTATACATATCCAAGATCAGAAAAAATACATATTAGACTATACATGCCATAAGTTTGAAATAAGACTTTTAATAGTACCGAAGATTGACAATAGTGTGGATAACTTCACTGACGGTCCCTGAGCTTGTAGCAAACTTCCAAAAATCTATAAGAACAAAGAATAAATATACTCACAGTAAGCTATCGTAGCTTCGTAAGTTATAAGCAATTTAAGCAAATTAACAACCTCTCTCTATATATAAAATAACCATAATCAAACATATATTTATACATTAATATACCATGGCCGAATATTCCATACATATATATTATCAATATATTCTCCAATTTCAAAGTCATAATATCAAAGATAATCGATTCTACATATGTATTCATATATATACAATCACATGAATCAAACGTTTAAATCACCTACTTATACTTATCATAAAACTGAATACCTTACTCATAATTTCATACATTTTCAATATCATTACAAAACATTTCTATCACATATCTTTCAATCCATTAACTTTCATTTCGAATAGAATAACCATATTCACATACCTGAATGCTTTAGCTCACTTAACATATTTGATTGCTTTTACCATTGCTCACATAAAATTTTTTAGGCATAGAGCCTTGTATAAAACATCGACACAAAGCCTGCTAGGTAATAAACCTGATTCAATACACTAGCATAAAGCCTGCTAGGCAATAAGCTTGATATCATACACCGGCATCAAAGCCTACTAGGCAATAAGCCTGATATATCACTGTTACAAAGTTAATCTTATTCATAATTCATATCTCAATTGAACCGAAAATATTCCCAAACATCATAAACATTCATGCATTCGGCTCTAACCATATAAATTCATACAATTAAATTCAACATATAAAAATGATACACATTCAAATTCAACAACGTTTATTGCTTATAAACTTACCTCGGATATCAACGAACGATTTAAATCGGCTATTCGACTATTTTTGCCTTTCCCCAATCCAAGTCCGATTTCTTTTGTTCTTGATCTATATAATTTCAAATTAACCTCATTTAAACACAATTTCATCCAATTTAATCCAACAACACATAAATGGGAAAATTACCATTTTACCCTTAATATTTCATATTTTTTACAAATTAGTCCTAATTGCACAAAACACAAAATACACAAAATCTCACCACATCATTGTTAGGCCGAATCTTCCTTATGCTCATACTAATCCATATATTTCATTTATTTTTCATTTTAGTCCTTCAATTTATTATTTTTTCAATTTAGTCCTAATAACTCAAAATCATCAAAAACTCCAATACAAAACATATTAATCCAAAACATACCTTTCATAATTTATCATCAAACATCACAAAACAAAAATATTCATCAATGGCATAATTCAAAATATTCACCAAAATAAAAAATTCAAGCATGGTGAATATAGATTGACCATGGTGATTACCTCCCACAAACAAAGCAAATGGCATCTCGTACATGTTCACAAGATAAGTTAATAACCTTAAAGTCCTCATAATTCATTTTATTGTGATAATGGATTTAGATAATATTTTCCAATCTTCCATCATCATCAATGTCCATTTGGTGGTAAAAGTCCTTACTTTTATTTTTCATTTTGCAAAAAAAAAAAAATCCCTTACGTAATGACTTAACATCCCACACTTGCAGGTTTAGCTTCCAATTTCTATGAATAAAATTCTATAATCCTCAGGTAAATACTTCATTTCATCTGACCCATGTAATTGAGATTGGACCAACCTTAATGTTCTTGCAAATTCAAAGGCCAACCATATCATTTTTCTCGAGACTTCTCTTTAATTGATTTAGAACATGCCGATGTGTAGAAACAATATTAGACATATCAAGAAGTAGTTCATGAGAATGATTTGTGACTAACTTAGTTACATGCAGCGCCCATCATGATTTAACACAACATTGACCCTTGCAAGATAATTACTTTGCTTGCTACTCCTATTATCACCAACTTTGCCAACTTTATCATAGGTTAACCAAGCATATTTGGGGCTTCATAACCATGTTAGAACATTTATCTCTTTGCCACACCAAACCCATTTAACTTGGCATAATCTTGATGGATGTCGAATAATGCATCAATACTTGTGAAGTGCATAACTATGTTTGGGCTTGATCATAAATTAAAAAATATGGTTATGATAATGAACATCTTCATCATTAAAAGACTCATTAGCAACCTCATCCTCGAGGGTGAAATCTTCAGCCATTGTGTTTTGAATCATTGTTTGCAACAGAGAATGAATCATCGCTTCCTTCTAGTTCCATTAGACTATCTTTGTCAAAAAATCCAAACAAATTATTCAAGATTTATCTTACATCATGGTTCATGTTGGAATTTTTTTTAGAAAGCAATCATTTCCTATGCTTTTATTCTCATTTTGATTTTCCATTTTATTTTTATCTTGATTGAGAATATGAAATAATTTGTGTTGTAATTCATATATTTAATTTGGTAGGAGGCTTTTCATATGCTTGCACAAGTAATAATGTTAATCTTGGAAATGGAAGTTAATTAAACACAACATCCAAAATCTTTGGATTGGAAAACATGTTTACATTAATTACAATATAGGAAGGGAACAATGAGAGGGAAATATATATACATAAACCATTAAAATCTCCAAAAGAACATCTATGCCAATTTGAAAATCTAGACATTTCTTGGATGTGATTTTCTAGATGCTTAATCGCTATCTATATATTATATACTATTTTCAAATAAAAACATAATGTGAATTTATATACACTTGAAGGAGGGAAAATATATATATTTTTTTATCTTCCATCTAGTTTGGGCACTTCTAGGCTCATACTTTGCAATGAGTTGCCCTCTTATTTTCTCAACGCACATTGAATGGCTCATAAGATTTAACTATATGCTCACTCAAGGTGTTTCTTAGATGAAAAGAAAAAAAAACAGTGGAGCTTGAAAAAAAGAGTTGTGTTATTTACCGAAGAAAATATAAGCTTAGAAGTACTATCTATCCGTTGTGGGATTGTTGGAAAAACTCAAAATTTTTACAACCTTAAAGTTTAAGGAAGATAAAAAATAAGTTTTCCTCCAAATGTAAATTCATACCGTGCTTTTATTTGAAAATAATATATAATATTATATACATATATTATTTTAGTTCTAAACCAGTATCAAATAATTTAAGTTTTACTTTGGTTAAAATTTTGATGAGTTTTGATTATTTTGGTGTATTTTAGTCTATTTTGTCCAATACAAGTCTATATCATTGTGTAATGTGTAACGACCCAATTTCCAGTGATGTCGGAAACTGCGGTTTCAAAACCTCATTTTCATAAACTCGAGTTTGTAAATATGAAATAGGAATATTTACAGAGTTTTTATAAAAATATATTGAAATTAAACTATGTAATTTAGCCAAAAAAGTAGTTAATTAAGGCTTAGGGACTAAATTGTAAAAATCAAATCGTTATATAGTTTAAATTAAGAAAAGGATTCGGGACCTAGATAGCAATTATCCACAGGACTAAAATGGTTAATAAATCAATTTTAAATGGTGGATAGTGGATAATGATAATGGTGGATGCCATTAAGTTTAACTAATTGATGATTACTATATAATAAACTAAAATTTTAGTTTATAATTAATTAAATTAGATTAACTATAACTTAATCCTAGTATATAACCAAATGTAAGGGGAGGAAGATTATTTATCGTCCCTTGAAATAAAAACAAAGAAAACTCCATTATCGGATCTTGATCATTCAGCAATTAATTCAAGTAAGTCTTTAAACTATTTTTCTTTGTTTTTTTTTTATAGATTTATGAACATGAGAGATTAACTTAGCTAGCCCATGTAACAATTTGTTCAACTATTGAGATTTTAGTTAGTTTCCATTGTTGAGAAATTGAAGAATTAGATTTGAAATTGATAGAATCAAGCTTAGATCATGACAATGACTAAATTGTAAAGCTTAATAAGCTTGGTAGTTAACTTTGTTACATTAGGGAAACAATTGAATAAATTGAAAACCTATCATGAGATTGTGTTGTAAATTGAAAATGTAGGGTCCTTAATGGAATAATGTGAAATCAGATTTTGATCTGAAGTTATAGATCGAAAGATATACATATCCTGAGTTTAGGGATTAAATTGAATGAAATGCAAAATATTTTTGACTTTGTATCTAAATGTGAATTGTATGAAAATTGATATTTTTTATCTATTGTATTATTGTACATAGCTAAAGATGACATTGAGCTATCGAAAAGGAAAAGAGAGAATCGTCGACAAGTGATGCGAGATTTTGGTTTGTGCTTTTATGATTCAGGATTAATTTATTTATCTGCATATTCCTATTACATTGCATGATTGAATATCGAGGTGAGTTTATAATGGTCATATGAATTGATTTGTTGGGATTGATATTGAATATCGAGATAGTGGACTCAATTGAATAAAATAGAAAGTAGCATGATTTAGTTGGAATATGATATATGATATGAAAAATGGATTGAAATATGTTATATGATATGAGATACTTGTGTATTGATGATGAATCGAAATGAGATTATGAATTGAATGTCAAATTATATATGAATTGAATATAGTTGGCATGTCATAGGATTAGACTTTGTACGGGTTTATGCATTTTGTGTGCGAAGATGCGCTTCGTGTGCCAAGATGCACTTCTTGCACCAGTATGCATTATGTGGGCCAATTTCCCTTACTTCAATTTACCCGAAAATGCATTTCAATGCTAGATTGGTATGTTGGTTGGACGATCCGTGTATCTATTTGAGTTAAGTTAATAGGGATTATAAAATGTAAGCTTGTCAAATACTATTAAACTGAAATGATTTGATGATAGGGAAATATATGTTTGCATATATGTAATTCAAGAAAAAGAAAGTATATAAAAGATTATGCGATCCAATTAGAATTGAGCCTTGGTGGCCGAACTGAATATGAATGAGTCAATAGACTCTAGAAAGATCTTCAAACTGTAATTTGCATGATTAAATGGAATTGATAGAACATGAAAATTAGGTAGCTTATTGTTAAAGATTATGCGATCCATTTAGAATTGAGCCTTGGTGGCCGAACTGAATACGAATGAGTCAATAGACTCTAGAAAGATCTTCAAACTGTAATTTGCATGATTAAATGGAATTGATAGAACATGAAAATTAGGTAGCTTATTGATATACATGTTTGATGCATAAACAATATTGAATGTTTTAAATGGCATATGAATTGGCACTTGGCAAATGGTATGATTTGGTTAATTTTATTGCAAATGTTGAATGAATTGACTTGCAATATGTATATCCTTATATATATGATAATGGAAATTCTTGGCATGATAAAATGTAAATTGGTTAGTTATTGAGCTTGAATTTATTGTAATCATATGCTAATGTTAATGTTGTATTGTCTTGAATCATGAAAGTTCCATTAAGCTTTATCGCTCAAGGTATGGTTTGTTTATTCCATATGTAAGTATAGGTGATTCTCAAAGTTTCGAGAGGTGAATTCAACATCTAGATTGCAGTTCTCGACTCAACGAAGTTTGTATTGCTCTTTCATTTTGATCAATGGCATGTACTTAGGATTAAGCTAGTTATAAGTTGTAAATGGTCAATGTTGTGTAAATGAGTAGTGGATAAATGTAAATGATATTGGTTTTTGCATGAGAAAGGTCCTTTTGAGTTTGTTTTGTATATTTCTATTTGTTAGTTGTGTTGAAATGTTATTTTGGATCTTAAGACCAATTATGTCTTGCTATATGCTAGGTTGAAACCAAAAGGAATTGGGATTGTTGTATTTTGCCTATGGAGTCACTACACCACCTATAGATGTTGCGACACCAGTCATTATCATTGCAAAGTCCCCTATTTGATGTCACGATGCCAACTTAATGAAGGTTTAGAAACTTTACATTTTAGTCCTCAAAATTGTGAAGCTAACCTACTGTCTTCAAGGTCACAACATCGTACCATGGGTGTCACGAATCTAGCTTGAAAAGTTTTAAAACCTTGCAATTTAGTCCTTTATTGGTCTCGGGTTATCAAAATAGCTTCCGTAAGCTCAAATAGACCCCTGACCAGATTACATAATTTAATTTTATGATGAAATAAGCATGCTAGTGAATATAGACTATTGAATCGATAGAAATTGTGACTACAATTGCTTTGACAACGAATGTGGCATCCCGTAGCTTAAACCCAACGATCGGATTGGGTATAGGGTGTTACATAATGACATCTATTAGTGCATACCGATGTCTGTTGGTTAATACAAGATTTCAATATATTAAACCAAATTTTAATATTTTTGTTTGAACTATTTTTATTTTCTCATAACTAGATTTAAAAATAAAATAAAATTATTAAATTAAGTTATTGAATCTAATTAATAGTTAATAATTTTATATTTATATATTTATATATAATATATTCATATTATGTGATTAGAGGTGTTCATGGGTTGGCTAAGCTAGGTTCAGAGCAAGCCTAGGCATTATATGAACATATTTTATGCTTACTAAAGCCCCACTTGACCCGAAACATGAGCCTACAATTTTGCCCAAGTTCGCCCATACTTGTAAATGGTTAACTCAAGCCCATTTTATGTATGCCCATATTATTAAAAAATAAAAAAAATATTTTTAATTTAATATTTAATATTTTTATATTTTTTATTTACAAAAATTTTATATATAGTCATTTTAACAATTTTTAATGTTTATATTACAGTATATACTAGTATGAATTTAATTTTTAGGGTTAAATATAAAATTGGTACCCAAACGTTTTTTCTATCCACTATATTGGTACTCGAGTCTAACACCATTACTTTTTGCTAACGTCGCAATTTTGACCGTTCACGCGTCACCATGTGACGTGATCTCTTTAGCCCTCTTTTTCCTAGCTCTTTTTCTCTGGTGAAAGAGGCCAAGCAAAGAAGTAAAAATCAAAATAAAAAAATGAAGAAGAGAAAATAGAAGAAAAGAAGAAGAAAAAAGGTGAAAAAGATGACTTTTGGTGTTGTTTAACCTATTTCTCAAAACCTTATACCTTCAAATTTTCTTGTTTTTTTTCTTATTCACTCCACATAAACACATTTCCTTGGTATCCCTAAAAGAACTTGACCTTTTTCGACAAGAAGCCTCTTATCCAACACAAGCAATTTGTAAACACCAATGCAACATTTCAAAAGTAAGGTTATCTTTTTAATGGCAGATTTAACACTGACATGGAAAATAGAATGTGAGTGTTGAACTGGGTAGGCAAGAACATCATTCAAAGCAGAGAACAATTCATTGAACCTGGCATTGAATTTACAGAATAAGACATCCGAAATTTGATGAACATCTTTGAACTTGATTTTGAACTCGTTGAAACTGAATTAGGTTTCCGAGAAATTCAAATTGGATTTAGAATCAAAGCAGCATAAAGTAAGCAAAAGCAAATACAAGCCTTCCATTGTTTCTATTTTTAGACCTTAAAATCAACCAAATTAAAATTAGTAAAAAGAATATTTAAAAGAATTGAAGAGAAAAAAATTGGGGAGGGGAAAGGGTACCTGAGGAGAAGAAAGGGAGGAGATTAGGGTTTGGAAGTTGAAAGAAGTGGGGTTATTTACAAGCTTCTTGTTCCGCTACTTCTTATTGAAGCCATTTCTTTGAATTGTAATGAACCCAAAATTCAACACAAAGGAAGATAAAGATTGGAGTTTTCGCAGGGGTTGTGACTTAAAAACCAATTATGACTTGTCGGTTGAATCAATTGGAGCGAGAACTAATTTATCTTCTTATTTAGATTTGTTCTTGTTTTCCTTCTTCACCAACACCCTTCATTTTCAAGCGTTCCCAAAACCCTAACTGGAAACCCTAACTCACAAACTTCGGTGTCATTTTCAGGCTGGAAGGAAAATAAGAATAAAAAGAAACGAGATTGGAGATTAAGATTTTTGGATATTGATTTTTGGTTGAAAACTGCAGAAGAGAAAAGTCAAAAGAAATAGTATTTTTTTTAGATTATGACATCATTATGACGTCATCTATGCCACACATCACAATCTTATTCCACTACGCGTTCTACATTTAACAGCGTTAGGCTCAGGTACCAATTTAGTTACCAGAAAAAAAAGTTCGGATGCCAATCTGGGACAAAAAGACCATAAGTATAAATCTAGAAGAAGTGGACAAGTTCAGGTACCAATTTTATATTTAACCATAATTTTCATGTGTTATAAATTACATAATATATAAAAATAACATAATATAAAATATTAAGAACTTTAAAAAAAAAGTCGAGGAGGGCCTTGAATGTTTAAACCCGAGTTTGACCAATATTTTAAATAGGTATAATTTTTTTGCACAAGCCCATTCTTTAGACTTAATTTTTTATTTAAACCCTCTCACCTCCAAGTTTAGATAGAGAGATATATATGATATATATGTAATTAAAACATTTATATACAAATAAAAAACTAAAAGTTAGATGATAAATATATAGAAAATTATTTAAAAAACACGGGTAAACTCAAAATAAGAAATCAAAACATATCTGAATAAAGATATATTTATACGTATCGACCTTGTGTCCGTGTATAGATCATCGGATATAAATATTTGAATACTGAAGTGTAGAGTAAAGTGAACAGTATTAAAAGGCAAGTCTAAGATAAAGTAATTTCTAATCATTCTGATATGTCTTTCCATGCCTGCAACAGCTTTTTGTTTTTTTTTTAACTGAAAATGATATGTTAAATCTTGTTTTCTTTTCCTTGGGACTGTTTTATGTTTTGTTGAATCTTCCAAAAGAGATTGTCGGCTATAAGCTTCAACCCACAGTGCTAAAAATGTTGTTATTCATTTTGTTGCTTCTGCAGTTCATATATTCGCTCTATTTTTAGTAGCTATATTATTATAACAGAACCCTATACAGAGATATCCCATGTGAAAAAGGGTTGGCAATATATGTATATATTATACATATGAATCATCATCATCAATCATGCAGATATACTTACATTGCTTTGTTAAGTGATTTTTTTTTTTGATTTGCTAGTTTCATATCTCATCCAAAACCTGTTGTTCAAAAAGTAGTGTTGGAGTTTATAAATTTTCCTTTTGAAGTGATAGAATCTCCATGGCGGAAATATGGATTTTCTATGCAACCAATATGGAAAAAATTAACTAATGATATCATATATATTTCATGTCAATATTATTAGAAAATACGATAACACATTCTTCAAAACTGCCTTTTCTGGTACATGGAAGAAAAGCTACATTTATATTTATGTTACTCGAATTTCATGTAACGCCCCCTTACCCGAGATCGTCGCCGAAGTCGAGCATGAGACATTACTAAATTTATTTTAGCATTTAAACAAGTTTAAACAATTCTCGTAGTAAACTGTCCATCTACGTCACAGTCGCTAAAAAAATCATATCTCGAGTTATGAAACCTGAAACTAGACTCATATATCTACTTACTAATTTGTTTCTAGAATTTTTGGTAGGGCCAATTAGTACAGTTTATTAGTTAAAGTCTCCCCTATTTCAGGGTTCGGCTACTCTAACCCCTGTGTACTTCAAATCAAATTTCTTCCTGTACAGAGATCTAATGACCATTTCATTTGATTCTATTAAAAATAGACTCAATAAGGAATCCATACATATAAAGTGTGTGTCCTAATTATTTTTACACAATTTATGATGAATTTATAAAGTCAGAATAGGGAATCCAAAAATTGCTCTGACCCTATTTCACCAAAACGTAAATATCTAATAAAATATAACTCTTTTACCTATTTTGTTTCTTCCACATGAAAATAGATTCATTAATATTCAATTTCATATTTTATTCATCATCAAATTCTATCTCTACTATTTTTAGTGATTTTTCAAACTCACATCATTGCTGCTGTGTGATTCTGCTTTATAGCCAATTTCACCATTTTATGGATTTTCATAGATTAGTTAGCACATAAAGCATACGTGTTATCAAATATAATCTTGATTAGCCACTCCAATAGCTAATCATTCTCAAACATTTCCATGCCATCCATGAGCCATATCATAAGATTATATACACAAAATGATTATAATGCTATACATGCCATATTCCCAAAATATACAAGTCATTATACCGAAATAGTTTGTTGATAGTGTGAGTGTGCCTCCGACGGTTCCCAATCTCTTAGCCGGCTTGACAAAACTATGAAGAATAGAGAAGAGGGAGTAAGCATAATTACTTAGTAAGTTCACATGTAAATAGCAAGTAACATAACCATGCAATAATACGAAATCCACATTTGCATAATATCACCAAAGCATTCATATCATATTTCTCATTCATGATCCTACCATATTATTGTTATATTAAAGTCTCAACCCGAGGGTTAAGTACATACCTGTACAAATTTTCTCATTCACCACACTTACCAACATATCACCTTCATTTTAGGTACTCACCTTATCCACTTAAGATTTACCTGTTGAACACATCGGAATATGATTTGAATACACGGATTTCATGCACATAAGTGCCATACCCGCAGCTAGTCAAACTCAATAGCCTGCGGAAATTATGTAGCCAAGCTACCATGTAACCCGCCCATAAGTGAAATCGGGCTCAACTCAACGAGCTCGGGCGTTCGCATCCATAAGTGAACTCAGACTCAAATCAACGAGTTCGGATGCCTAGTTACATCTCACGATCTCGGACTCAACTCAACGAGCTCAGAACTCAAATATGTAATATCCTGAATTAGGGCTTAATCGGAATAGTGGTTTCGTGACCACAAATTCCAGATAGAAATAATTATTTTACAATGATTTTGATGTTTATGATATGATTTCATGATTGTGTGAAAATTTCGTGATGAAATTCTATGCCTAAAGTGCTTAAATTGAAAGTAGGGACGAAATCGAATAAGTTGCAAAACTTGCATTCTAGAAGTTTTTAGTATGAAATTGTTTTGGAATATTAATGAGGAGGTCTTAAATAGAAATTTGACCAATTTTAAGTTCATGGACAAATTAGGACATGGAAGGAATTTTTGGAAAGTTTAGTAGTAAGGGTATTTTGGTCATTTAGTTATTAAAATGAATTAAAAACAAAATTAAAAGCCAATTTTTGTCCATCTTCTTCATTAGGCCGAAATTTCAAGGGTTCTCCATAGCTAGGGTTTGTTTCAAGCTTCCAAGCTCCATAGTAAGTGATTCCAAGCCCCGTTTTTAATGTTCTTTACGTTTTTGAAATCCCGGAAGCTCGATTAAGCTTATGTTAGTAATAATTCAACCTAGGGTTTATATTTGGAAAAATACCCATAGGTGAAATTTGTGTATTTTGATGTTTTATGATAGAATATGGGGTTTTAAATTATGTTAGACAACTTGTGCTACTCGGTTTTTAGTGAAAACGAGTAAAAGGGCTTAATTGGCAAAAATACCTAATAGTCACAAGTATATGTTAGAGAGAGAATTTGATGTTGCCATAGAAGGGAAAAGTGACCAGCATGTTATAAAACATAAGAATAAGGAATAAAGTTTAATTCCCGAGCCTAGGGGCAAAAGTGTAATTATGCAAAAGTTTAGGGGCAAAAGTGTAATTTTTTAAAAGTTCGTATTAAATGCTGTTTTGATAAATGTATGTATTAAATAAGATTAATTTGGTATTATAGATCAAGAAAAACGAGATTCAAGTCGTGATCGAGGAAAAGAAAAGATTGTGGACTAAATTGCAAAATCTTTATATTTTGGTACCAAGGTAAGTTCATGTGTAAATAATGTAGCATAATTGTTATTTTTAAGTTATTGATGTTAATTATATGATATGCTGATTTTTAATCGTGAAATATTTTGCTTTGTGGTTAATATTGAGTAATATGCAAATTATGTTTACTACTTGATAAATATGAATTGCTACCGAGTATCGGTTCCGATATTCCATGGAAGACGGCAAATGTGAGATCGAGGGAAAAATCCCGTTTGAACCTTAGGAATAGATTAGGATACAAGTGACATGTCATTAGGATGGTTGAGCATCCGAACTCGTTGAGTTGAGTCCGAGTTCACTTATGGATGCAAATGTTCGAACTCGTTGAGTTGAGTCTGAGTTCGTGAGATGTAACTAGGCATCCGAACTCGTTGAGTTGAGTTCGAGTTCATTTATGGATGCGAACGCCCGAGCTCGTTGAGTTGAGTCCGAGTTCACTTAGGGGCGGGTTACATGATTTCTTGATTACATATGTGGCACTTATGTGCAAATTATCCATGTATCCGAGTTATATTCCGATGTGTTCAACGGGTGAAATTTCTAGTTTAATGGAAGAGCATTTAAGATATAAGTGACGTTTTGGGTAAGTGTTGTGAAATGGACACTTTGGACAGGTATGTTCTTAACCCTCGGGTTGAAAATAGATACAACAACGATAAGGTGGTAAGATGATGAATGATGTTTAAAGATGTGATATATGTTTTGGTGGTACCATGCTAAAGTTGTTTGGTATAGTTGTATTGTTATGTTACTTGTTATTTACATATGAACTTACTAAGAATTTATGCTTACTCCTTCCTTTTCATTCACTGTAGTTTTGAACAAGCCGGCTCAGGAATCGGGACAGGTCGAAAGTTCGATCACACTATCCAAAGGACTTTTATTTTGGTAAATGGCTTGTACAACTACTTAAGTATGGCATGTATAGCAATATACCTATTTTGTGTAAATAATTTTATGATATGGCCATGTTTGGTTGAGAAAATGTTTGATATTGATAAGTTATGGTGATGGCTAATTTAGATCATGTTTGATATCATGGAAGTTTAACAGGTTATCTAGTTCATAAAAATTCATGGAAAGATGAAACTTGCCTTAAAACAGAATATTGCTGCAGCAATGACATGAATTTGAAAAATCAATAAAAATAGTATAAATAGAAATAAATGATGAGTAAGTTATGAAATTTAATATTAATGAGTCTATTTTCATATGGATTGAACAAAACAGGAATATAAATTATATTTTATGAGATATTCAAACTTTTGTGAAACAGGGCCAGAGTGATTTCTAGATCCCCTGTTCTGACTTTAAAAATTCATAATAAATTTTACTAAAATAATTAGAAGTTGTTATTTATATGTACAGATTCCTTATTGAGTCTAGTTTAATATAAACAAACCTCATAGCCATTGAAATTTTGTATAGAGATATATCTGATTCGTAATATACAGAGGTCAGAGCAGTCGAACCCTAAAATAGGGGATAATTTAATTAATAAAATGTACTAATTGGCCTAATAAAAAATTCTAGAAAAAAATTTTAAATAGATATATGAGTCTAGATTCAGGGAAAATTTACGGATCTTGATTTCGAGTTTCGTAACTCGAGATATGATTTTTCTTGTAACTGTTACGCGAGTAGCTAGAAAGCTTTGAATGTAGAAACAAAGGATTTGAAGTTCTTAAATTGATAAATTATGTTCGGTAACCCCTCAAGCTCGACTCCAGTGATGGTCTCGGGCATGGGGGCGTTACATTTAGTGGTATCAGAGCACGTTTAGTCAGTTCTCGGACTACGTGTTGTATGTACGGATTTTGCTATACATGCCATATGTATGAATTGAGATAGTGTGACGACTTCTGACCTTTTTAAATGATTTTTATATACTAAATGGATCCCAATCCAGCTGTGGCAGATGAAGTAGAGAGTAATGCGCCAGCTCCAGCTGAAGGGGCAGCGCCGACTGAAAACCCACCTCCTACTGTTGGTCAGGGAGGAGGAGAAAGGGATCGGGAAGCCTTTCTCCAAGTGATGAGTGCATGGTACACTGAGTTCATTCGTACGAACCCAAATGTACGACCTCCCCCACCTCCCCCAATTCCTCAACCTATGCCTCCAATGCCTCAAGGAGTGGATATGATAAAATTTCACAGAACCCCCGTTGATAGAATTCGTAAACAAGGGGCTGAAGAATTTAGAGCAAATATTGATGATGATACAGAGAAAGCAGAGTTCTGGCTTGAAAATTCTATCCGGGTATTTGATGAATTATCTTGTACACCTGAAGAATGTTTGAAATGTGCTACATCTTTGTTGAGAGATTCAGCCTATAATTGGTGGAAGACTTTGATTTCGGTGGTACCGAAAGAGAGGGTAACCTGGGAATTCTTTCAAGAAGAGTTTCGGAAGAAATATATTAGTGAAAGATTTATTGATCAGAAATGTAAAGAGTTTCTTGAGCTGAAGCAATATAATATGACAGTCTCAGAATATGAAAGAGAGTTTGTTCGATTGAGTAAGTATGCCAGGGAATATGTTCCTACAGAAGCCAAGATGTGCCGACGATTTGAAGACGGGCTCAACGAAGACATTAAAGTATTTGTCGGGATCCTTGAACTGAAAGAAATGGTAGTCCTAGTTGATCGAGCTTGTAAGGCTGAAGAACTACTTAAAGAGAAGAGGAAGGTAGAGGCTGAGACACAAAATTGGAAGAAAAGGCCAATGAGTAAGGCACCTTCACAGCAACCCGGAAAGTCAAGAAATATGAATCCTCGTTCCCAAGTTTCAGCTGGGCAATCATATGGAAATTTTAAGAAGCAGAATGTGGGTCCTAAATCTCAGAATACTTCTGCAGCCAGTGTAGGGAACTCGAGATTTGTTAAACCCGAGCGCCAGCGGTGTGGTAGAAATCATTTTGGTCCGTGCAGAGCAAATGAATGTTTTCGATGTGGTTCTCCGGATCATTTTATTAGAGACTGCCCAGAGAGAGCTGAGAAAGAAAAATTTCAGAGTGTAAAAGCTAGTGGTGCAAACTCGAGGGGAAGGTATCCGAGAAAAGCTGGAAGTGAAACAAGCAGTAAGAATGTAGCCAGAGATGCAGCAGTTAGATCTGAGGGAAGAGCTCCGGCTAGAACTTATGCTATTAAAGCGCGTGAAGATGCTTCCTCACCCGATGTGATTACCGGTACATTTTCTCTTTATGATATTAATGTTATTGCTTTGATTGATCCTGGTTCTACTCATTCATACGTATGCATTAAACTGGTGTCTAGTATGAATATACCTGTTGAGAACACAGAATTTATGATTAGAGTGTCGAACCCGTTAGGCAAATGCGTGATAATTGATAAAGTAAGCAAGAAATGCCCTTTAACGATTCGGGGTCATTACTTTCCGGCCGACTTGATGTTGTTGCCGTTTGATGAATTTGATGTTATTTTGGGTATGGATTGGTTGACATTGCATGATGCTATAATAAATTGCAAAGAAAAGGTTATAGAATTAAAGTGTGAAAGTGGTGAAATTCTGCGGGTTGAGCCAGACAAATCAGAGGCATTATCTAGTATGATTTCTTCGATGTCGGCTCAGAGATATTTGAGAAAGGGTTATGAAGCTTATTTGGCGTATGCAATTAATACAAAAGAAGTTGAAAAGAAAGTTGAATCAGTGCCGGTTCTGTGTGAATTTGTAGACGTATTTCCAGAAGAATTGTCGGGTTTGCCTCCAGTCATGGAAGTAGAATTTGGTATTGATTTAATACCGGGAACAACTCCGATCTCGATTGCTCCATATAGAATGGCACCAACAGAGTTGAAAGAATTAAAGTCGCAGTTGCAAGAGTTGACTGATAAAGGCTTTGTGAGACCGAGTTTTTCACCTTGGGGTGCTCCCGTGTTATTTGTGAAAAAGAAGGATGGTTCTATGAGATTATGTGTTGATTATTGGCAGTTAAATAAGGTGACAATAAAAAACAAGTATCCGTTGCCGAGAATTGATGATTTTTTGATCAGCTAAAAGGAGCGACATGGTTTTCAAAGATTGACTTGAGATCTGGGTATTATCAGCTGCGAGTAAAAGAGTCAGATGTGCCTAAAACTGCTTTTAGAACAAGGTACGGTCATTATGAATTTTTAGTTATGCCATTCGGGTTGACAAATGCTCCTGCTGTGTTTATGGATTTAATGAATCGCATATTTCGGCCATACTTGGACAGATTTGTTGTGGTGTTTATAGATGATATTTTAATTTATTCAAAAGATGAGACAGAGCATGCTGAGCATTTGAGGATAGTTTTGTAAACTTTGAGAGATAAGCAGCTGTATGCTAAGTTTAGTAAAAGTGAATTTTGGCTCCGGGAAGTTGGGATTTTTGGGTCATATTGTTTCAGGTGATGGTATACGGGTTGATCCTAGTAAAATTTCAGCCATTGTTGATTGGAAACCACCGAAAACGTAACTAAAGTTAGAAGTTTCTTGGGGCTAGCTGGGTATTATCGGCGGTTCGTAAATGGATTTTCTATAATTGCTGCTCCTATGACTAGACTACTCCGAAAGGATGTTAAATTTGAATGGACGGAAGAATGTCAACAGAGTTTCGAAGAATTGAAAAAGTTATTAACTGAAGCACCAGTGTTGATACAACTCGAATCAGGTAAAGAATTTGTGGTGTATAGTGATGCTTCTCTAAATGGTTTGGGGTGTGTACTCATGCAAGAAGGAAAAGTGGTGGCTTATGCTTCGAGACAGTTAAAACCTCATGAGAAGAATTATCCTACTCACGATTTGGAATTGGCTGCGGTGGTATTTGCTTTGAAGATTTGGCGACATTATTTGTATGGTGAAAAGTGCCGAGTATATACCGATCACAAAAGTCTTAAATACTTGATGTCACAAAAAGACTTGAATTTGAGACAGCGAAGATGGTTGGAGTTATTGAAAGATTACGAGCTTGTTATCGATTATCATCCAGGAAAAGCGAATGTGGTTGCCGATGCTTTAAGCAGAAAGTTGTTGTTTGCTTTGAGAGTTATGAACACTCAGTTGAAAATTTCAAATGACGGTTCGATTCTAGCAGAGTTAAGAGCAAGACCGATGTTTTTACAAGAGATTTCTGAAGCTCAAAAAAATGATCAAGATTTGCTAGCCAAAAGAAAACAGTGTGAAGCTGATACGGGATCAGATTTCAGAATCGGTTCTGATGGTTGTTTGATGTTTAAAAATCGGATTTGTGTACCAAAAATGATGAGTTGATTCAAAAGATTTTGCATGAAGCACATAATGGTTGTTTAGCGGTTCATCCGGGCAGTACGAAGATGTATAATGACTTGAAGAAAATGTACTGGTGGAGTGGAATGAAAAGAGATATTTTCGAGTTTGTATCAAAGTGCTTAGTTTGCCAACAAGTGAAAGCTGAACACCAAGTACCTTCGGGATTACTCCAGCCTATTATGGTTCCTGAATGGAAATGGGATCGGATTACTATGGATTTTATATCAGGGTTGCCGTTAACTCCAGGGAAGAAAAATGCCATCTGGGCAATAGTTGACAGACTGACTAAATCGGCTCATTTTATTCCGGTACGTACAGATTATCCTCTTAATAAGTTGGTTGAATTGTATATCCGAGAGATTGTTAGACTTCATGGGATACCTTTGTCAATCATTTCGGATAGAGATCCGAGGTTTACCTCACGGTTTTGGCAAAAGTTGCAAGAAGCATTAGGTACAAAGTTAAATTTCAGCACTGCCTTTCATCCACAAACTGATGGACAATCAGAGAGAGTAATTCAGATTCTTGAAGACATGCTCAGATGTTGTGTATTGGAATTTCAAGGTAGTTGGGAAAAGTATTTACCGTTGGTAGAATTTGCTTATAATAATAGTTATCAGACAAGTTTGAAGATGGCACCTTATGAAGCATTATATGGTCGTAAATGTCGGACGCCATTGTATTGGACTGAACTCAAGGAAAATCAGATTTATGGAGTTGATTTAATAAAAGAAACCGAAGAAAAGGTGAAAGTGATTCGAGATTGTTTGAAAGCTGCTTCAGATAGACAGAAATCTTATGCGGATTTGAAACGAAAGGAAATGGAGTTTCAAGTTGGTGATAAGGAATTTTTGAAAGTGTCTCCATGGAAGAAAGTCCTTAGATTTGGACGAAAGGGCAAGTTAAGTCCGCGTTTTATTGGACCGTATGAAATAATTGAAAAAGTTGGACCGGTAGCATATCGGCTAGCGTTACCACCCGAATTAGAGAAGATTCATGATGTGTTTCACATATCTATGTTACGTCGGTATCGTTCGGATCCTTCACATATAATTTCACCGACAGAAATTGAACTGTGACCGGATATGACTTATGAAGAAGAACCGATTAAGATTTTAGCTCGAGAAGTCAAACAACTAAGAAATAAAAGTGTTGCACTTGTAAAAGTGTTGTGACAAAAGCATGGGGTAGAAGAGACTACATGGGAACCTGAAGAAACTATGAGAAACCAATACCCACACCTATTTACCGGTAAGATTTTCGAGGACGAAAATCCTTAAAAGGGGGGGAGAGTTGTAATATCCTGAATTAGGGCTTAATCGGAATAGTGGTTTCGTGACCACAAATTCGAGATAGAAATAATTATTTTACAATGATTTTGATGTTTATGATATGATTGCATGATTGTGTGAAAATTTCGTGATGAAATTCTATGCCTAAAGTGCTTAAATTGAAAGTAGGGACTAAATCGAATAAGTTGCAAAACTTGTATTCTAGAAGTTTTTAGTTTGAAATTGTTTTGTAATATTAATGAGGAGGTCTTAAATAGCAATTTGACTAATTTTAAGTTCATGGAAAAAATTAGGACATGGAAGGAATTTTTGGAAAGTTTAGTAGTAAGGGTATTTTGGTCATTTAGTTATTAAAATGAATTAAAAACAAAATTAAAAGCCAATTTTTGTCCATCTTCTTCATTAGGCCGAAATTTCAAGGGTTCTCCATAGCTAGGGTTTGTTTCAAGCTTCCAAGCTCCATAGTAAGTGATTTCAAGCCCCATTTTTAATGTTCTTTACGTTTTTGGAATCCTGGAAGCTCGATTAAGCTTATGCTAGCAATACTTCAACCTAGGGTTTATATTTGGAAAAATACCCATAGGTGAAATTTATGTATTTTGATGTTTTATGATAGAATATGGGGTTTTAAATTATGTTAGACAACTTGTGCTACTCGGTTTTTAGTGAAAACGAGTAAAAGGGCTTAATCGGCAAAAATACCTAAGAGTCACAAGTATATGTTAGAGAGAGAATTTGATGTTGCCATAGAAGGGAAAAGTGATCAACATGTTATAAAACATAAGAATAAGGAATAAAATTTAATTCCCGAGCCTAGGGGCAAAAGTGTAATTATGCAAAAGTTTAGGGGCAAAAGTGTAATTTTTTAAAAGTTCGTATTAGATGCTGTTTTGATAAATGTATGTATTAAATAAGATTAATTTGGTATTATAGATCAAGAAAAACGAGATTCAAGTCGTGATCGAGGAAAAGAAAAATTATGGACTAAATTGCAAAATCTATATATTTTGGTACCAAGGTAAGTTCATGTGTAAATAATGTAGCATAATTGTTATTTTTAAGTTATTGATGTTAATTATATGATATGCTGATTTTTAATCGTGAAATATTATGCTTTGTGGTTAATATTGAGTAATATGCAAATTATGTTTACTACTTGATAAATATGAATTGCTACCGAGTATCGGTTCCGATATTCCATGGAAGACGAAAAATGTGAGATCGAGGGAAAAGCCCGTTTGAACCTTAGGAATAGATTAGGATACAAGTGACATGTCACTAGGATGGTTGAGCATCCGAACTCGTTGAGTTGAGTCCGAGTTCACTTATGGATGCAAATGTTCGAACTCGTTGAGTTGAGTCCGAGTTCGTGAGATGTAACTAGGCATCCGAACTCGTTGAGTTGAGTCCGAGTTCATTTATGGATGCGAACGCCCGAGCTCGTTGAGTTGAGTCCGAGTTCACTTAGGGGCGGGTTACATGATTTCTTGATTACATATGTGGCACTTATGTGCAAATTATCCATGTATCCGAGTTATATTCTGATGTGTTCAACGGGTGAAATTTCTAGTTTAATGGAAGAGCACTTAAGATATAAGTGACGTTTTGGGTAAGTGTTGTGAAATGGACACTTTGGACAGGTATGTTCTTAACCCTCGGGTTGAAAATAGATACAACAACGATAAGGTGGTAAGATGATGAATGATGTTTAAAGATGTGATATATGTTTTGGTGGTACCATGCTAAAGTTGTTTGGTATATTTGTATTGTTATGTTACTTGTTATTTACATATGAACTTACTAAGCATTTATGCTTACTCCTTCCTTTTCATTCACTGTAGTTTTGAACAAGCCGGCTCAGGAATCGGGACAGGTCGAAAGTTCGATCACACTATCCAAAGGACTTTTATCTTGGTAAATGGCTTGTACAACTACTTAAGTATGGCATGTATAGCAATATACCTATTTTGTGTAAATAATTTTATGATATGGCCATGTTTGGTTGAGAAAATGTTTGATATTGATAAGTCATGGTGATGGCTAATTTAGATCATGTTTGATATCATGGAAGTTTAACAAGTTATCTAGTTCATAAAAATTTATGGAAAGATGAAACTTGCCTTAAAACAGAATATTGCTGCAGCAATGACATGAATTTGAAAAATCACTAAAAATAGTATAAATAGAAATAAATGATGAGTAAGTTATGAAATTGAAGCTTAATGAGTCTATTTTCATATGGATTGAACAAAACAGGAATATAAATTATATTTTATGAGATATTTAAACTTTTGCAAAACAGGGCCAGAGTGATTTCTGGATCCCCTGTTCTGACTTTAAAAATTCATAATAAATTTTACTAAAATAATTAGAAGTTTTTATTTATATGTACAGATTCCTTATTGAGTATAGTTTTAATAGAAACAAACCTCATAGTCATTGAAATTTTGTATAGAGATATATCTGATTCGTAATACACAGAGGCCAGAGCAGTTGAGCCCTGAAACAGGGGATACTTTAATTAATAAACTGTACTAATTGGCCCAATAAAAAAATTCTATAAAAAAATTAGTAAATAGATATATGAGTCTAGATTCAGGAAAAATTTACGGATCTTGATTTCGAGTTTCGTAACTCGAGATATGATTTTTCTTGTAACTGTGACGCGAGTAGCTAGAAAGCTGTGAATGTAGAAACAAATGATTTGAAGTTCTTAAATTGATAAATTATGTTCGGTAACCCCTCAAGCTCGACTCCGGTGATGGTCTCGGGCGTGGGGGCGTTACAAAATATCTTATGACATGTCACTTGTATTATAATCTATTCCCAAGGTTCAAATGGGCTTTTTCCTCGATCACACATCTTTGCCGTCTTCCACGGAATATCAAAACCGATACTCGGTAGCAATTCATATTTATCAAGTAGTAAACATGATTTGCATATTACTAAACAATAACCACAAAGCATAATATTTCATGATAATAATCATCATATCATATAAATATCATTAAATTACTTAAAATGACAATTATGTTACCACATTTACACATGAACTTACCTCGGTACAAAATAAAGAAATTTTACAATTTAGTCCACAATCTTTTTCTTCCCCCGATCAAGGTCGATTTCACGTCTTTCTTGGTCTAAAATAACACATTTAGCTGATTTAATACTCACATTTATCAAAATAGTCCTTAACTCTAACTTTGGAAAAATTACAATTTTACCCCTAAACTTTTGCATATTTACACTTTTTCCCCAAAGCTCAAAAATTATTTTTTTTCCCAAAATTATTATGTTTTATGACATGCTGATCATTTTTCTCTTCTATGGCAACATCAAATTCTCACTCTAACATGTAGTTATAAATATTAGGTATTTTTACCGATTATGTCATTTTATTCGTTTTCACGTAAAATCGTTTAGGAAAAGTTGTTTAACACAATTTAAAGCTTCATATTCTACCATAAAACATCAAAATAAACACATTTCACCTATGGTTATTTTTCCTAATATAAACCCTAGGTTAAATTATTGCTAGAATAGGCTAAATCAAGTTACCGAGACTCTAAAAACGTAAAGAACATTAAAAACAGGGGTTGGAATCACTTACTATAGAGCTTGGAAGCTTGAAACAAACCGTAGCTGTGGAGAACCCTTGAAATTTCGTCCTAATGAAGAAGATGGACATATTTTGCCATCTTTTTCTTTTTTTTAATCTTTTAATTACCAAATGACTAAAATACCCATCATTAAAAACTTTGGTTATTTCTACCTATGAATGTCCACTTTTGCCCATGAAAACCAAATGGTATAATAACCATTTAAGGACCTCTACTTCCATTATGCTCTTCAATTAAATCCTTTAATATCTAAAACTCATATTTATCAACTTTTGCAATTAAGTCCTAATAGGCAAATTAGACATGCAATTCATGAAATTTTTTATCGATATTCTAACACATGCATCTAATCATTCAATAAATTATAAAAATTAATCGGAATAAATTTTTCTACTTCAGAATTGTGGTTTCAAAACCACTATTCTGTTTAGTCCCTAATTCAGGATATCACATTTCACATTTTCTTAAAAGTGTATATATATATTCTTTTTGTTCACAAGAAACTTGATTTATAGAAAAGCTTCAACACAATTTGAACACATATAGGACTATGATCACTTTGACACAATAAGAAGAAAAAAGTGTTAAAAAAAACCTAAAAATGTTTCTCTATTTTTTTTAAGCCATTTGCTTTTTATCTTTTATTTTGCCCAGTGGCAGTGTCAACTTCTGGGTTGGCTATCACCCGCCTTTTACTCTCTCCCACCAACCCTTTCTTTCATTCTTCTTCTCATTCACTCGACATGTCTTCTTTCTTTTTCAGTTTGCAGATCTATTTTGCCGGTATCTTTGTTGTCTTCACAAGTTGTGATGGATAGATGATAGTGCTTGTCTTCACGAGTTGATTTTGACTTATATTGTCTTAAGCTTTATATGTTTTTTTTTGTTTATTTTTCATTGTTTATTAAGTCTTCAGCTTTAGAAATTTTTGTCTACTCTTGTAGCACATTTTTTAGTCTTGCTTATGCATGTAATCTTAGTTTTACAAGTGATTTTAAGGATGGTTTTGTTCTCGTCCTCTCTAGTTTAGTGAATGCTTGATTCTTTTGTCAATTTTTGCTCGTTGCTTTCAATCATCTAAGGTTGATTTCTTTATCGTATTAAGTGCTTGCAATCACTCCAAACATGTCGTGCTTGAGTTGTGGCAAAGCCAATCGTCAACGTGTCATAATGTTCTATTGATGCTAAGGCTAAAGCCTTTGTTGTGTTGATGGAGTTTGTCCTTCACCATTTACAATGAATGTTTTTAATTTTTTCCCTGAATTGTATAGTTCCATTCATTGAATGAATTAATGAATTTACCTTTCAAAAAAAAAAGAAGAAGAAGAAAGGGTAACATATCTTCAAACTCGAATCCCGAACCTTAGGCAACTAAGCCAAAAATGGGTCATCCCATACACAAACCAAGCAATGTAAACACAGTGAAATGATTAGTGCCATGTAACAACCCGTATTTTAGTAGTTTTGGGACCACAAATTTCTATCGTGTCGGCCTGTAAATATTATTTATACAATATTTACGGAGTCATTTGAGTCTTATTAAAATTTGGTTAAGAAATTTTAATGTTTAGATAATTAATTAAAAAAAGACTAAATTGTAAAAGATGCAAAACTTGTTAATTATTGCATTTAGATGATCAAATAGCTTAATTATTAAACGAGGGAGGATCTATGAAGCAATTATACCTTGTTAAGAGTAATGGACGGTAATAGAAACAAAAAAAAATAATTAAGTTTAGCTTATAATTGATGGCAATTTGTAAATTTTACAAAAATTAAAACATATTAATTTGAAGAAATAAACACTTTCTTCCCCATTTCTTCAACCCATTGCCAAAACACCACTGAAAGAGGGGTCCAAGCTTCATTTTTCATTTCCTTGGTGCATGTGAGCTCAATTCTCACCCATTTGTTGTAATTTTTATGTTCTTGAGATCGTTACAACTAGGTCCAGCTAGCTCATACCTTCGTTTTTGAATCTGTAAAAAATTTTAGAAGTTGTCATTGATGAATCTTGGTTTTTGTATGATAATTATGTGTTTGAAGCTTTGATTGTGGTATTTGGTTGTTTTGTGAAGTAATTTTTATTAGTTTCTGATTTAAGGATTACATTGTTAAAATGTCAAAATTATAGGGTTTGATGGTGAATTGAGGCATAATTGGGACTGTTTAAGGGCCTAGATTATTCAGCTGTAAATTTTCAACTTGAGAAAATGGCTAATTTGATGATTTTCGGGTTAAAGGATTAAATTGCAAAACTTGTAAAAGTTAGGTGCAATTATGTAATTTCAAAAACTAAAAGGGTATAAAATGCATAATTAATTGGCATATGAATACAAGCTAATAAAGGGAAAATTTTACAATTTAGATCAAGATCCTGTTGACTTATGTGGAAAAGGAAAAATTGTGGAATAGTCTCTAAACTTCTACAGGTATTACAATTCAGTCCAGGTAAGTTTATAATATTTCAATATGTAAATATTATATTTGGATAATGATTTATATTTCTGATTCACTAGTTAATTTATGTTTGTATATGGATTTATATTTATAATAGAAGTACTTTGAATATTTGCATAATAATAAAGGTTATAAATGTTCTTGTATCTATGCAATAGACAACGAAACATTAGTAACAATTTTACTAGAATCATGTTAAGTTATATGGAATGAAGAAAATGACCTTGAATGCACATACGTGACCCTGTTTGGACTTTGGTACCCTTAAATGCACATACGTGCCCCTGCTTAGACTTTGGTACTTTTAAATGTACATAAGTGCCCTTATTTGTACTTCAGTATCTCTGATTGCACATACGTGTTCTTGTTCGTACTTTGATACCCTTAACACACATTCATACTCTGAGTGCATTTCAGTGCTACGGTATGGCAACATTGATGCCCTTGAAAATGGAGTATTGATCTATTGAATAATTTGAGTACAATTAGTTTAAAGAAAAAGTTATATTATGTCCTTACTAAGCTATGTAAGCTTTCGGTATTCTTTTATGTTGTTTTGTAGACAATCGTTGTTGATCGTTTGGAAAGATTAACCACAAAGTTTACATTATCACATCTATCTTGGTAGCTTTTGTATCTTACTTTGGGTAGTGGCATGTATATAAGTCTTGTTGAAAGAATGTTGGTGTCAATACCTATGGATGCTATAGTAGGTTAAATAACTCTTTGAATGTGTCATGTAATGTTGAAACAAGATATCTATATATAAATATACATATTAATGAATATCATGGTGTGTATTTGGATTAGAAATGTTTATATGTGTAGTTAGATATGGTTGTTTTTATGAAAGAAAATCTTGGATAAAGTGTGTTATTGAATTGTTTATAAATTGAGGTGCCTTTGAATGGCATATTGGTTAGAATTTATAGGTTGTTACTTGGTATATGGGTGAGTGTTTAAAGTGTGTTTTGAGTTATTGAATGAATGAGCAAATGAAGTGTCTTTTTGAGCAAGAACGAGTGATGGTATGACTAGTTGTAAGGGTAAATTTTGGTACACATGGTCTGGGGTACAGGCTGAGACACGACCGTGTGTCTTAAGTTAGTGAGTTACACTGGCTAGCACATGGCCTACGACACGATCGTGTGAGACAAGTCAGTGAGTTACACGGTCTATGACACGAGCTGGCACATGGTCGTGTGCCCCTAATTTGAATGCTCACACAGCCTGAGCTGTGTCACACGGCCATGTGATCCCTATTTTCCAAAATTTTCAAGTTTTTCCTAAATATTATATTTTGATTTAATTTGATCCTTAATTACTTCTAAATAAATTTTGGGGCCCGTAAACAGAAATAAAGCCCATGTGAATAATTATTCTATTAATTACTATATGTTTATATTTTAATTGAATATTTGTTTTGAATTAAGATAAATTGTTCTGTTTGTTTCTGTAACACTCTAATCCTTTATTAGGCAACCGGGCTAGGATTTGGTTGTTCCATTTAGTGGTATCAGAGCTACGATTTAGTTGATTCTAGGATTGACGTAGCATGTATAGATTTTAGTATATACATGCCACATATACCCTATGATAGTGTGATGCTTTTTATCCGCTCTAATATTGTATTTTCTTATAGATTCAAGATATCGGTTGAGTCAAATTGGGCCATAGTTAACGAAGCTGAAAGTAATGTTCAAGCTTCGAATCCTAAAGCAAGTAATAGTGCATCAGTTCTACAGTTCTTTGGAAATGAAATGAGAAATGTGTTTTTCAGGATGATGAACCGGTGGTTCAATGAATTTAACCAAACAAATCCTATAACTTTGCAACCTCCACCCCCTACGTGCCTTCTTTGGCACCCATGCATCATTAAATTCCTATATCTATGATAGTTACTCAACTATCTGTAGATAAAATTTGGAAATGTGGAGCTGAAGAATTCAAAGGCAAAATTGATGATGATTCTGCAAAAGCTGAGTACTGAGTAGTGGATACGAATAAGGTTTTTTCATAATTGATGTGTAGCAATAAAGATTGTATGAGATGTGCTATTTCATTACTGAAAGATGAAGCATATGCATGGTGGGATACTTTGAGCACAATGACAACTAGTGGTCCTATTAATTGGGATTTCTTCCAAACAGAATTCAGAAAAAAAAAATATGTTAGTCGGTTGTTTCTTGACAAGAAAAAGAAAGAATTTTTGAACTAAAACAAGGGAATCGATAGGTTGCAGAGTATGAACGGGAATTTGTGCAGTTGAGCAATTATGCTCGTAGCATAGTGTCAAATGAAGAAGAAATGTATGTTAAATTTGAAGATGGCTTGAATGATTACACACAAATGTCTGTGGCAGCGTTAAAGTTATATGAATTTGTAAGACTTCCATAGCATGCTTAGAAAATTGAAGGAATTTGTAAAAGTAAAAGACAATTTGATGCAAGATCCCAAGAGTTTATTAGAAGAGGGTTGTTTAAGTCAGCTCAATCATTCCCCTCAAAAAGGTTCAGAAGTGAATCAAATCGATCAAAAGTCCCTATAGAGTTCATTAGTAAAGATAAAACGTGACAAAGTAATATGAAGTCTATAAATTCTCCAGCAACTAGTGTTGGAAGTGTAAGGAATGGTAAGAGAATTGTTCATGTTTGTGATAATTATGGTAAGAAACATTTTGGGGAATGTCGATTAAATATGGGAGCTTATTTTCATTGTGGTTCTACCGATCATTTCCTACATGATTGTCCAAAACAACAAAATGATTCGGGCAATCAAATTAGCAAGTCGAAAATAACTTCATAGAAAGGTAGATGACCTGGAAACGGTAGAAATACTACTTCTGTTCGAGGAAAGACTAGTGATATGAACGAATGATCTAAAGCAAAAACACCAACCAGAGTTTATGCAATCAGAGCTTGTGATGAAGCTACTGCTCCAAATGTTATTGTTGATACTTTTCTCTTTTTGATATTACTTTATATGCATTGATTGATGCTGGATCAACTCATTCTTATATACGCACTGGATTAGTAGACAAAAAAAGTTTTCTTGTTGAGTTCATTGATTACACTATTAAAGTAAAGAATCCACTGTGTCACAGTGTGATAGTTAACTTAGTTTGTCGTAAATGTACATTGAAAATTAAATGCTATGAATTCCCTACTGTTTGATGTTATTACCCTTTCAGAAATTTTATATTGTTTTGGGTATGGATTGGTTATAACTACATGATGTTGTGGTAAATTGTAGACAGAAACGGACTGATTTGAAATGTCAGACAAGTGAAATGTTTTCAATTGAATCTGACAGACTGAACAGTATCGCTAGAATCATTTCAATTATTTCCGCACAAAGATTGATACGTAAGGTAGTAAGGCATTTTTAGCATATATACTTGATATCCAAGATTTAGAATTGAAGTTAGATCAACTACCAGTTGTTAATGAGTTTACTGATGTATTTCTCGAAGAGTTACCAGGTTTGCCACCTCAGCTTGAGGTTGAGTTTGTTATTGATATGGTTCCTAGAACTGCACCGATATTGATATCATCATATTGTATGGAAACAACTGAGTTAAAAGTGTTGAAAACTCAATTGCAAGAATTGTCAGATAGAGGGTTTATTCGACCAAGCGTATCTCTCTAGGGTGCACCTATGTTTTTGTGAAAAAGAAATATGGCTTCTTAAGATTGTGTATTGACTACAAACAGTTGAATAAAATTACAATACAGAATAAATATCCGTTGTCACATATTGACAATTTTTTTTGATTAATTAAAAGGTGCCACAGTGTTTTCGAAGATAGATATCATATTCGGGTATTATCAATTGTGAGTTAAAGATTGTGATGTGCCAAAGACACTTTCTGAACTCGTTACGGCCACTATGAGTTTATGGTAATGCCATTTGGATTAACAAATGCTCTCGCTACTTTTATGGATTTAATGAATCAGGTTTTTCAAACTCATTTGGATAGATTTGTGGTTGTGTTTGTTGATGATATATTGATCTATTCTAAAACAGAATATGAATATGCTCAACACCTGAGAATCGTGTTACAGGCTTTGCGAGAAAAACAATTGTATGCAAATTTCAGTAAATGTGAATTCTAGCTTCAAGAGGTTGGATTTTTGGATCATATTGTGTCAGCTGACGGGATTAGAGTCGATCCAAGTAAACTTTCTGCTGTAATGAGTCGAAAAACTTTGAAAAATGTTTCAAAACTGCAAAGTTTTCTGGGTTTAGCAGGTTACTACCGCCGTTTTGTTAAAAACTTCTCAATCATTGCTTCACCTATGACTAGATTAATACAAAAAAAAAGTTGAATTTGTTTGGTCTGATAAGTGCCAACGGAGTTTTGATCAACTGAAAAACACGTTAATAGAAGCTCTGGTATTAACTTGGCTTGAATCTGAGACAGAATATGTTGTTTATAGTGATGCGTCTCTCAATGGTTTGGATTGTGTGTTGATGCAATCAAGGAAAGTAGTAGCTTATACTTCTCAACAGTTAAAGCCATATGTAAGAAATTATCCAACTCACGATCTCAAATTGGCCGTGATTGTCTTTACTTTGTAGATATAGAGGCATTATTTATACAATTAGAAATGTCATGTGTATACTGATCACAAAAGTTTAAAGTATTTAATGATGCAGAAGGATCTGAGACAGTGACGTTAGTTAGAGCTACTGAAAGATTATGATCTGGTTATTGATTATCATCCAGGAAAGGCTAATGTAGTTGCACCATCATTGTGTCTTCTTCCATTAATGCTAGTAAATTCATGTCATACACAAGTCATGTACCCAACATACCAACTATGGGCTTGATCATTTTTAGAGCATAAGCTCCCACTTATATCAAAGCACATGCGTTACATACGCTTGGTCAATGATTAATTCAGGATTTAGGTAAACCACACCATGAATGTCACAAGTGAATTAATTCACAAACGGATTCAAAATTAACTCATATTGGGTCCAATCCAATGTATCATGCCAATGAATACATGTAACGCCCCAATTTTCGGGAATTCTGTGAATGTTGGCATAGGTTTAATTATGTTAGTGGGCCTCTAGAAGACCCAAGCTTAAGATAGAACCCGACAATTTTAGTTAATTTTTGTTCCATAAGAAAAAGGGGGTGAAATTATGAAATAAGACCTATGTGAAAATGTTTGAAAATGCTATAGGCTAAATTGAAGTGGCCAAATAAATAGGAGTGCAAAATAGGAGGATTTGCATGACAAACCTCCCATTTTACATGAAGTGGCTAGCCATCATGTTGTTGTAGACAAAATGTGCACTTGATATCCATAATTTATGGTACAAATTGATATAAATTGATAACGGGTTAGGTAAATGTTCCATGATAATGGGTTAGGTAAATGTTCCATGATAATGGGTTAGGTAAATGTTCCATGATGGGAATTTCATATCTTTTGTATTAAAGAATTAAATGGATGAAATATGAAATTTTATTGAAAAAAAAGGGGTGAAAAGAACAAAGTTTTGTCCATCTTTGTTCATCATAGCCTAAAGTTAGAGAAGAGAAAGGAGAGGAGAAAGCTCTTGAATGTTCGGTCACTTGGGGAAGAAAATTGAAGGTAAGTTCTTGGTACCTTGCTTCTATTTTGAGGTTCATGAGTTCTTCTTGATTCTACCTTAACTCTTGAAGCATATTTTGGTTTTTAGTTGTGTTGTGAGCATTTAGTCATGAATTAAAATAAAGGAAATGGTTGTTGTTTCATGTTCTTTTGATGAAAAATGGAAGATAGGTGAAGTTGAGCCAAACAAATGAGCATGCATGTGCCTTAGATGTTAAAGGGAAAAATCGGCTAACTTGTTGTGCTTTAAAATGATGAAATGGAGATTATACTTAAATAAAATCATAGATATGTGATCATTGATTGGTGATATACATGTTTAAATAACATGCATGCAAGGTATGTGTGAAAGAGTGATTTGGTAATAAATCTGCTTGGGACAGCAGCAGTAACGTGACTTTGGAAAATCACCATAAATTGTGGGAGATGAATTAGAAGCTGAATAAATTATGTAATTAAATCTTATTGAGTCTAGTTTCAAATGAAATAAACAAGAACATATTTTGAATTCTGTACAATGATAAATTTGATTCGTAAAGGAGAGTGGTCAGATTAGTCAAACAGTGAAACATGGGAAACTTTTAGAAAAATCTGGTATTGATTGACTAAACCAAAAATTCTGAAAATTTTATGGATATAAGATATATGAGTCTATTTTTATGGAAAATTAACGGAACTTGATTTTGAGTTTCGTAGCTCCAGTTATAAATGATTTAGTGACTGTTGCTCAGGAAGACAGCTTGCAGTGAAATTTTGATTATGTGGTAAACATTGACAAAAAATTGTTAATGAGTTGCTTATTGATTTCTTATAAGCTTACTATGATATGTAGGTGTGGTTGGCCGAATATGGTATGGGGTTAATATGTAGTTCGTGTTTGAATAGTTAGATTAACGTGTTAGTAATCCAATTGTAGGCAGTTCGTGTGTGGATCTCGTCAGCATATCGTCGCAAACAGGTGTGTAATTAACACCCTCTTATAGACTAGATCGGCACAAGCCGAAAAGCCGAAATGCTGAAAAGCCGGTATTTTGAGATCTTATGAGTGTGTGAATGCTCATGAGATTAATAGTTTGATGTATATGGTAAATTAAAGTGATAAGACTGTAGAGTGCGCGATTCTGTGCATTTCGATATTTTTGGGCTTAATGGGCCAAAAACGGGATAATGGGCCAACGGGCCCAAATTGGTAAGAAAATGCGGTAAGTGTTTCTGATCGTACGTAAATGGCTATGTTATGTATAAAAACCTTAAGAATAGTTAAATTACTTGAATACCCCTATGTATGCAAAATTACCATTATACCCCTAGGGTTACTTTTGACTGAAAAGCATGACGATCTGATTCTGTATGATGTATGCCATGATTATATATCTGTTGCATGGGGACTTGGGTTATACTATGGAGGAAGGGTCCTGGTGGCTATGCCACAATTATCTGATTTGGTGGCTCTGCCACATATATCTGTCATGGTGGCTATGCCACAATTATCTGATCTGGTGGCTCTGCCACATATATCTGTTCTGGTGGCTCCGCCACAATATCTGTATCTGGTGACTTTGTCACAATATCTGGCAGCCTCGCTGCAATTTTTATGGTGTGTAGCGGTTGGGTGGGTCGAGTAATCTCCCCACATGGTGTAAGGCTGGTACAGGGGTGTTGTGGATGAATCTGGGTTGGGTTTCTGCATAACATGTAATATCTATTCTGTTCTGTTATGGGCCTATGGGCTTTATTCTGAATTCTGTTCTGGGCTAAGGCCAACTTATTTTATTTCTGTGGTTTGAGCTGATATAGGCTATGGTTGGGTTAATTTACACACTGAGTTTCCCCAAACTCACCCTTTTTATTTTCATCCACGCAGGTAATCCCCAACCATAGTGGGCTTGGAGCTGTGAGGGAATTCGGAGTGGCCACCCGTTCTGAAAGTTTGATTTTCTTCTGGTGAACTGGACATCCTTTTATTTACGTTTGAAGTTTTGGGTTTTTAAATGTGATAAGGCTACTTAATTATTTTTGATGGTTTTAATATGTATTACTAAGATAGGTATTACTTATTTTAACTGTTGAAATTGGATAGCTTTAGGGCACGTTTTCAAAAAAAATTGATTTCAAAATAACACGACAACAAGCAAAGCTTCCGCAATGAAAGTATTTTCCAAAATTAATCACTTTTCCTAAAAATGACTTAATCAAATCGGTTTCCTAGAAATATCCATGACATTAAGGTGTGGCAATGGCGGTATGCATGTCTAGGATTGGATCCGAAGGGAGCTTGGTACTTAAGCAGTCCGATGGACTCACCACCTCTTTTCTGGTTTCCTACCTAGTGCACAGCTTCCATTCACTTTAACCTATAATGAAATTATTTTTAAAACACTAAGTAAGTTTTTCTGGATCAACAATATAAAATGTTTTGAACGCTTCGATGTGGCATGTCGGATTCAGTCATAACGTCTGGGCTGGGTTTGGGGTGTTACATTTAGTGGTATCAGAGCCTAGATTGCAACAACTTGGCTATGGAATGGGTTTAAAAAAAAAACAAAGATTTTCAAAAACAAAAAAAAATTTATAAAGATTGCGAAAAATACGATTTTCAAAATTTAGATCTTTAGAAGGTGGCATTTCGAATCTCCGGCCCAAGCCTGTAAGTGTTACTCTGAACTCTTTTGAATATTTTTCTGACTTATCTGTCTGTACTAAAATCTTGCTAGGATACTCAAGATAGGATGATACTGAAACCATAGGAAAATCTAATAAGAGACTGAAACTGTAGCTAGACTTCGATTCTGCGAAAACAAACTCTGAACTACTGTCTGATTCATAAAACATCTGTAATAAACACTGGAATATTAATTGATGCATAAAAATTCATAATCAAGATAATACGATATGAGTACAAGAGGCCGTGGATGGAGCCGAGGAAGTGTTCGAGCGAGATCTTCATCTTCGAGACATTTGCCGGCGATGGATGCACCGGTACCACTGACAACAGAGGTAGAGTCTCATGACCGCGGTGCCGGGGATGATGCCCTGTCACAGGCAATGCTTCGTGTTCTGGAAAGGGTTGTCGGGGCAAGTGCGGGCAATGGAGTTCGGGGATCTATTTCTGAACGACTTCGGGCTAGCGGAGCGGAGATCTTTAGGGGCGTGTCTGGTATAGCCCCGAATGTGGCGAAATATTGGTTGGAGGCCACAGAACGGATTATGGACGACTTGGACTGCTCTGAGGAGATTGTGAGTGGGGTATCTGTACTAAGTCCTTTGGGTCACTCGGTTAGGGTAGACAAACTGTATAGGGATGTACCCTTAGAAACTCAAGGTAGGATTTTCCCTAAAGATCTGATGGAGTTACCGTTCGGAGAGTTTGATCTCATTTTGGGAATGGACTGGCTTGTTAAGCATAAGGCGACCCTGGATTGTGCTACTAAACGAATGATGTTAAGGACCACAAAGGATGAGGAGGTTATGGTGATAGGTGAGCGAAGGGATTATTTGTCCAATGTGGTGTCGGCTTTAAGAGCTGAAAAGTGGATTCGGAAAGGTTGTGAGGCCTATTTGGCATTTGTAAGTCAGTCAGAAGAGGAGGGATTGACAGCAGATAAGGTTAGGACCGTAAAGGTGTTCCAAGATGTTTTTCCGGAGGAGCTTTCAGGATTGCCTCCGAACCGAGAAGTTGAGTTTGGAATAGATTTGTTGCCTGGAACGGCGCCCATGTCCATCGCACCGTATAGGATGGCACCGAAGGAGTTAGTGGAGTTAAAGGCTCAAATTCAAGAGTTGTTGGATAGGGGCTTCATTAGGCCAAGCATGTCTCCATTGGAAGCACCGGTGCTATTCGTGAAGAAGAAGGATGGTACAATGCGGATGTGCATTGATTATCGCCATTTAAACAAACTGACAATTAAAAATAAGTATCCATTGCCAAGGATTGGCGATCTGGTTGACCAGCTTAGAGGGGCTTCTGTATTTTCTAAGATCGACCTCCGATCTGGATATCATCAGTTAAGGGTCAAGGAGGCGGATATCCATAAGACGGCATTCAGGACTCGGTATGGTCATTACGAGTTTTTGGTTATGCCATTTGGACTGACGAACGCTCCTGCAACATTTATGGATCTGATGAATCGGGTGTTCCAACCATTCTTGGATCAATTCGTAGTCGTCTTCATTGATGATATCCTGGTATATTCTGAAACTGAAGCGAAACATGATGAGCATCTCCGTATAGTGCTGTGAGTGTTAAGGGAGAAGGAACTCTTTGCGAAGTTTAGCAAGTGTGACTTTTGGTTGAGGGAGGTAACCTTCTTAGGACATGTGGTCTCTGCTGAGGGGATTAAGGTGGACTCTCAGAAAATTGAAGCGATTTTGGAGTAGAAGCCGCCTAGGTCAGTGTCGAAAATACGGAGTTTCCTAGGACTGGCAGAATACTACAGAAGGTTTGTAGAAGGTTTTTCTGTGATGGCAGCACCTCTGACAAAACTCATAAGGAAAGGAGTACTGTTTGTATGGACTGAGAAGCAGCAGGAAGCTTTTGAGAAGTTGAAGAAAGTTCTGACTGAAGTACCTGTGTTGATTCAGCCAGAGTCTGGGAAGGATTTTACTGTGTACAGTGACACATCACATGTGGGTTTGGGCTGCTGTTAATGCAGGAAGGTAAGGTGGTTGCATATGCATCACGATAGCTTAAACCTCACGAAGGGAACTATCCTACTCATGATTTGGAGTTGGCGGTAGTGATATTTGCACTTAAGATTTGGAGACATTACTTGTACGGGGAGAGGTTAATTATATACACAGACCACAAGAGTCTTAAGTATTTGTTGACTCAGAAGGAGCTGAACCTTAGGCAAAGGATATGGATTGAGTTGCTTAAGGATTATGACTGTTCGACCGAGTATCACCCGGCAAGGCTAATGTGGCAGCCGATGCTTTAAGTCGTAGAACTATATCTGATCTGAGAGCAATGTTTGGTCGTTTGAGTCTGTATGATGATGGTAGTTTGTTGGCTGAATTGCAAGTAAAGCCAACCTGGGTGGACCAGATTAAGGAAAAGCAGTTGGAAGATGAGTCTTTGGTTGCTCGTTTTCAACAAGTTAAGGAAGGGGAAACTTCTGAGTTCAGTTTAAATGGTGATGGAGTTCTGTGTTTCTGAGGAAGAATTTGTGTTCCGAGGGACTCTGATTTAAGACAGACAATATTGAAGGAAGCTCATGGGGGACTATGTGCCATGCATCCTGGAGGGAATAAGTTGTATCACGACTTGCGAGAATTGTACTGGTGGCCTGGACTTAAGCGAGAAGTAACGGAGTTTGTAGGAAAATGTCTGACATGCCAACAAGTGAAAGCTGAGCATCAATTACCTTCTGGACTGTTACAGCCGGTGAAGATACCACTTTGGAAGTGGGAGAGGGTAACCATGGACTTTGTGAGTGGGTTGCCTTTGACACCATCAAAGAAAGACTCGGTGTGGGTGATTGTGGATAGGTTGACCAAATCAGCCCATTTCATACCTGTACGTACTGACTTTTCACTTCTAAAGTTAGCCAAGCTGTATGTGGCAGAGATTGTACGACTTCATGGGGTCCCAGTTTCAATTGTCTTTGACCGGGATCCCAGATTCACATCTCGGTTTTGGCAAAAGTTGCATGAGGCGTTGGGGACGCGATTGAACTTTAGTACGGCTTTCCATCCCCAAACTGATGGTCAGTCAGAGAGGGTTATTCAGATTCTGGAGGACATGTTGAGGGGATGCGTGATTGTCTTTCGAGGTAGTTGGGAGGATTACTTGCTGTTGGCAGAATTTGCGTACAATAACAGTTACCAGGCGAGTATTCGAATGGCACCGTATGAAGCACTGTATGGACGAAGGTGTCGTACACCTAGTTGTTGGACTGAACTAGAAGAACGATAAATTCTTGGACCAGAGTTGGTAGCTGATACTGAGGATAAGGTCAGAATAATTAGGGACCGGTTAAAAGAAGCATCTGATAGGCAAAAGTCGTATGCAGATTTGAAGCATAAGGAGATTGGGTACTCAGTAGGTGATATGGTCTTCTTAAAGGTTTCTCCTTGGAAGAAGATATTAAGGTTCGGTAGAAGGGCAAGTTGAGTCCGCGATTCATTGGGCCTTATCGGGTTTTGAAGCAAGTAGGCCCAGTGGCTTATCAGTTGAAATTGCCTCCAGAGTTAGACAGGATTCACGATGTTTTTCACGTCTCCATGTTAAGGCGTTATCATTCTGACCCTGCTCATGTCCTGCCAGTTGCAGTAATTGAAGTTTAGACTGATTTGACCTTTGAGGAGGAGCCTGTGCAAATATTGGCTCGAGATGTTAAGGTTCTCAGAAGGAAATCTATCCCGTTAGTGAAAGTGCTTTGGCGTAATCATGAAAGGGAAGAAGCTACTTGGGAATCAGAAGAGACTATGCGTCAACAATACCCTCAACTAGTTGGATCAGGTAAATTTCGAGGACAAAATTTCTTTAAGGAGGGTAGAGTTGTAACGCCCCAATTTTCGGGAATTCTGTGAATGTTGGCATAGGTTTAATTATGTTAGTGGGCCTCTAGAAGGCCCAAGCTTAAGATAGAACCCGACAATTTTAGTTAATTTTTGTTCCATAAGAAAAAGGGGGTGAAATTATGAAATAGGACCTATGTGAAAATGTTTGAAAATGCTATAGGCTAAATTGAAGTGGCCAAATAAATAGGAGTGCAAAATAGGAGGATTTGCATGACAAACCTCCCATTTTACATGAAGTGGCTAGCCATCATGTTGTTGTAGACAAAATGTGCACTTGATATCCATCATTTATGGTACAAATTGATACAAATTGATAACGGGTTAGGTAAATGTTCCATGATAATGGGTTAGGTAAATGTTTCATGATAATGGGTTAGGTAAATGTTCCATGATAATGGGTTAGGTAAATGTTCCATGATGGGAATTTCATATCTTTTGTATTAAAGAATTAAATGGATGAAATATGAAATTTTATTAAAAAAAGGGTGAAAAGAACAAAGTTTTGTCCATTTTTGTTCATCATAGCCTAAAGTTAGAGAAGAGAAAGGAGAGGAGAAAGCTCTTGAATGTTCGGTCACTTGGGGAAGAAAATTGAAGGTAAGTTCTTGGTACCTTGCTTCTATTTTGAGGTTCATGAGTTCTTCTTGATTCTACCTTAACTCTTGAACCATATTTTGGTTTTTAGTTGTGTTGTGAGCATTTAGTCATAAATTAAAATAAAGGAAATGGTTGTTGTTTCATGTTCTTTTGATGAAAAATGGAAGATAGATGAAGTTGAGCCAAACAAATGAGCATGCATGTGCCTTAGATGTTAAAGGGAAAAATCGGCTAACTTGTTGTGCTTTAAAATGATGAAATGGAGATTATACTTAAATAAAATCATATATATGTGATCATTGATTGGTGATATACATGTTTAAATAACATGCATGCAAGGTATGTGTGAAAGAGTGATTTGGTAATAAATCTGCTTGGGACAGCAGCAGTAACGTGACTTTGGAAAATCACCATAAATTTTGGGAGATTAATTAGAAGCTGAATAAATTATGTAATTAAAGCTTATTGAGTCTAGTTTCAAAGGAAATAAATAAGAACATATTTTGAATTCTGTACAATGATAAATTTGATTCGTAAAGGAGAGTGGTCAGATTAGTCAAACAGTGAAACATGGGAAACTTTTAGAAAAATCTGGTATTGATTGGCTAAACCAAAAATTCTGAAAATTTTATGGATATAAGATATATGAGTCTATTTTCAGGGAAAATTAATGGAACTTGATTTTGAGTTTCTTAGCTCCAGTTATAAATGATTTTGTGACTGTTGCTCAGGAAGACAGCTTGCAGTGAAATTTTGATTATGTGGTAAACATTGACAAAAATTTGTTAATGAGTTGCTTATTGATTTCTTATAAGCTTACTATGATCTGTTGGTGTGGTTGGCCGAATATGGTATGGGGTTAATATGTAGTTCGTGTTTGAATAGTTAGATTAACGTGTTAGTAATCCAATTGTAGCAGTTCGTGTGTGGATCTCGTCAGCATATCATCGCAAACAGGTGTGTAATTAACACCCTCTTATAGACTAGATCGGCACAAGCCGAAAAGCCGAAATGCTGAAAACCCGGTATTTTGAGATCTTATGAGTGTGTGAATGCTCATGAGATTAATAGTTTGATGTATATGGTAAATTAAAGTGATAAGACTGTAGAGTGCGCGATTCTGTGCATTTCGATATTTTTGGGCTTAATGGGCCAAAAATGGGATAATGGGCCAACGGGACCAAATTGGTAAGAAAACGCGGTAAGTGTTTCTGATCGTACGTAAATGGCTATGTTATGTATGAAAACCTTAAGAATAGTTAAATTACTTGAATACCCCTATGTATGCAAAATTACCATTATACCCCTAGGGTTACTTTTGACTGAAAAGCATGACGATCTGATTCTGTATGATGTATGCCATGATTATATATCTGTTGCATGGGGACTTGGGTTATACTATGGAGGAAGGGTCCTGGTGGCTATGCCACAATTATCTGATTTGGTGGCTCTGCCACATATATCTGTCGTGGTTGCTATGCCACAATTATCTGATCTGGTGGCTCTGCCACATATATCTGTTCTGGTGGCTCCGCCACAATATCTGTATCTGGTGACTTCGTCACAATATCTGGCAGCCTCGCTGCAATTTTTGTGGTGTGTAGCGGTTGGGTGGGTCGAGTAATCTCCCCACATGGTGTAAGGCTGGTACGGGGGTGTTGTGGATGAATCTGGGTTGGGTTTCTGCATAAACATGTAATATCTATTCTGTTCTGTTATGGGCCTATGGGCTTTATTCTGAATTCTGTTCTGGGCTAAGGCCAACTTATTCTATTTCTGTGGTTTGAGCTGATATAGGCTATGGTTGGGTTAATTTACACACTGAGTTTCCCCAAACTCACCCCTTTTATTTTCATCCACGCAGGTAATCCCCAACCATAGTGGGCTTGGAGCTGTGAGGGAATTCGGAGTGGCCACCCGTTCTAAAAGTTTGATTTTCTTCTGGTGAACTGGACATCCTTTTATTTACGTTTGAAGTTTTGGGTTTTTAAATGTGATAAGGTCGCTTAATTATTTTTGATGGTTTTAATATGTATTACTAAGATAGGTATTACTTATTTTAACTATTGAAATTGGATAGCTTTAGGGCACGTTTTCAAAAAAAAAACAATTGATTTCAAAATAACACGACAACAAGCAAAGCTTCCGCAATGAAAGTATTTTCCAAAATTAATCACTTTTCCTAAAAATGACTTAATCAAATCGGTTTCCTAGAAATATCTGTGACGTTAAGGTGTGGTAATGGCGGTATGCATGTCTAGGATTGGATCCGAAGGGAGCTTGGTACTTAAGCAGTCCGATGGACTCACCACCTCTTTTCCGGTTTCCTACCTGGTGCACAGCTTCCATTCACTTTAACCTATAATGAAATTATTTTTTAAAACACTAAGTAAGTTTTTCTGGATCAAAAATATAAAATGTTTTGAACGCTTCGATGTGACATGTCGGATCCGGTCATAACGTCTGGGCCGGGTTTGGAGTGTTATAATACATCTATGTCTCTACCCATGGAGTCAACTTCTTCGATAACCAAGACTAATCATCTCCTCAATTGGAATTCTAGACGACATAATAACCCTTCTTAGTATTTGAATCAAGTGCTCAGTTTGATTCTTTTACGGAATTACAGACTCGTTTAGATTATCTACTGAAATAAATTGTCTTTCTCGCAATATAAACATTCTTACAATGCCACTTATCATCAGTTTAAACTTAGGCAATTAATGAGCTAATAATTGTTTGTCACAATTTCGCTATGCATGCAAAATATGAAAGGCAGAAATAAAAAAGACATAATAGTGAAATGAAAAATTAACTTTATTTATTTATTCACCGTTTTCAATAAATAGAAAATAGTTACATGTTTAGTACAATATGGGTACATTTCCCAAAAATCTCCCACTTGCCCTAGTGAAATAAATGTGTCATGTTTTGCACCCATATGCTCAACATGTTTGTTAAAACTCGTAGTTACAAAAGTCTTAGAAAATAGATCCGCAAGGATATCTTCAAAAGCTACTTTCACCACATCTATAATTCCTTCGGCTACTGCCTCTCATATCAAATGATACTTCTGATCAATGTGTTTCGTTCTCTTGTGACTTCTCATTCCCTTGGTATTAGCTATTGCAGCACTGTTATCAAAATATAATGTTATAGTTTTTTCCATACCAAGAATGACTTCAAGACCGGTTAAAAACTTTTGAAGCCATAATGCTTTTTTCGTTGCCTCAGAAGTAACCACATATTCAGCCTCCATAGTAGAGTCAGCAGTGCAAGTTTGTTTTATGCTTCGCCATACTATAACTCCATAACTTAGGACGAATACATTTCTCGATGTTGATTTCCTCAAATCTTTACAAGTTTGGAAGTCTAAGTCTATGTATCCAATAAAAGCAAGGTTCTCTGTAGAATACACAAGAATATAATCCATGGTTCTTTTAAGATACCTAAATATATACTTTACAACTTGCCAATCCTTAGATAAGGATTAGCCAGATATCGGCTAACCATTCCTACTTCAAAACAGATATCGGGACGTGTAATTCTTCCACTACTCAGCAACTGAAGAACCACCGCCATTGACCATTTGTCGGCAATCAAAATGTCGCCATCGCAACCGTCGACACCCTAAGTTGGTTCGGTTGTTGCCGATTCGATTCGGGTGAATGACGACCCAACCAATCTGGTATAGCCACCAGTTGGACTGTCAGCTCAATTTCACATACCAGGTCCGGCTCAACAGTTTTTTAGGTCTTGGTCTCAATTTTGGGTTCTTGGGCCGAATTTACGATCTCATGTCTAACTTTCAAGTTCAATTACCCATTAGGCCAATTGTTTGACCTAAAAATTAATTTTCAAAAATATCATATTAATTTTAATTAATTTGATTAATTTAATTTTACTTGATCAAAAATTATTTTTTAAAAAATCACTTAGATTTTCTAAATTATTTTTTAAAGAAAATTCTTTAATCAGATTTTATAGTTAAACAATTCTTACAACCACCCAACTTAATTCCACTTTGAATAAATCGACTTAATTAAACTATTTCCGAAGTCGTAGAATTTTTTTATGATTCAAATGCAGTCCGGTCGAGCTTTTCTTTTGCTAGAGAATGGACTAATCAGACATATACAATTAGGCTCTAGTTATTGCAATTATGTCCAAAAGCATCGTTATTATAATTTGCAATTACTTAATCATAGATCTAGTCCACAAAAAGTACTATGATTGGCCCAATGGGTAATTGAACTTGAAAATTGAACCTAAAATCATAAATTGGGCTTGAAAGCCCAAAACTAAGACCAAGACCCAAAAACTAGTCCAACTGAGCCTAGTATATGAAACCGAACCGACAAACCAACCGATGGTTGGACCGAACATGTCGTGCCATCATTAGCCCAGACCAAACTAGTGGCAACCAAACCAGCTCAGGGTGCTGATGGCTACGACAGCGGCATTCTGGTGGTCGGTAAATGGTTGGTGGCGGTAGGTCTTTGGTGGTTGAGCAGTGGAAGAGTTACACTCCTACTAGGACTCTACCAAAGGATTTGATTTCAGATTAACTATTCCAAATAATATTTTTGGAAATTAATGTTCAAGTCAGACATTTGGCCAATGGGTAATTGAGCTTGAAAATTGGACCTAAAATCGTAAATTGGGCTCAGGAATGCAAAACTGACACCAAGACCCAAAAACTGATCGAACCGGGCCTGATATGTGAAACCGGGCTGATGATTCAATCAATGGCTAGACCAAATAGGTCAGACCGTCATTGGTCCAGACCCAACTGACAAGTAATCAAGCCAGCTTAGGGTGCCGACGGCTGCAACGGTGGCGTTCTGGTGGTCAGCAAATGGTCGGTGGTGGTGAGTCTTCAGTGGTTGAGTAGCGGAAAAGCTACACTCCCGCTAGGACTCTACCAAAGAATTTGATTTCAGATTAACTATTTCAAATGATATTTTTGGCAATTAATTGTCAAGTCCAACAATTGGCCCAATGGATAATTGAACTTAAAATTTGGACCAGAAATCGTAAATTGGACTCGGGAGCCTAAAACCGAGACCAAAATCCAAAAATTGGCTAGACTTGACTGGTCGGGCTGTCACTGGCTCAGACCGAACCAGCTCAAGGGGTCGACGGCTGAGACGAAGACATTTTGGTGGTCGGCAAATGGTCAGTGGCGATGAGTCTTCGATGGTTGAGCAATGAAAGAGTTACACTCCTACTTGGACTCTATTAGGAAATTTGATTTCAAATTAACTATTCTAAAAATAATATTATTTTAATAGATTTAATATTAAATTCAATTTAATACTTATCTTAATAGTATTTTATTAATTTAATATTAAAGTGATTATCTTAAGATTACATTTAATTTAATGTTTATCTTATAGATAAATATTCTATTAATTTTATAAGATTTAATATTAAATTTACTCTAAAATTTATCTTGATAAGTATTATATTAATTTAATATTAAAGTGATTAAGTTTAATCATAACTGAACTCTCTAAACTCTCCCTATATAAAGAGAGCTTTGGGTAATTATTTCACACACTTGAATTTAAGAGAAAGTTAAAGAGAGAAAATTCTCTAAAAAAATTATTTGAAAAAATTTCTAGAGATATTTTTCTTATTTATAACTTGGCCCAAAATTTTAGCGAAATTGTAAAATTACCCCACTAGAAATTTTTGTGAAATTTTTTTATTCGAAGTGAACTACACTCGACAGACGTGATCTTGAAGATAGCAGAGAATACTACTTGATCAAAGCGTTCATCCTAGACAAATCGAAAAGGCAAATTTTTTATTAAGTGTTTATTGTTTTAGATATCACAACTAAATTCTTGTTTTGGATTTTTTTTTTTAAACTTTGATTTTTCCCTAAATTTATTTTTCACTACGTTTTCCAAACCTGATTTTCAAACACTTGGACCCGACGATCAGATCAAGTAACGAGGTGTTACATTTAGTGGCATCAGAGCTATAGGTTTTGTCGATTCTTGGATTAAATCGATATCAAAATTGAGCCTAGAGGTAGATGTTGAAGTTGAGTCGAGTCTAAGTTGGGATTTGGATGCTGATTATAAAATTTCTCTATTTTATAACTAATGATATCTATAGAATAAAAAAATGAGGCTGGTAATGATGTTTATAGTAGTGGTCATTTCGTTGAAAGTGAAAATAGAATTGGAATGGAATCACCTAGCATTGATTTGGTTGGTGCTCATCAATTAAGAGTTGCTAGACCCCGACTTGAGAGTTGTGGAAATGAAAATCTGCTCCGTGCTATAGCTGACGCCCTTCAGTGAGTAGGAAAAGCTACTTCACAGGTTGCAACAACACCCGCAATTTGATGAGCTTCGATAAAAGAATTGTAGAAGTATGGTGCCACTAAATTTAAGGGATTGAAAGGGGTTGATCCCTCGACAGCTGAGGCTTGGTTGGAATCGACAAATCGAATTGTGCAACAGCTCAAATGTTTTCCGCATGAATGTGTTACGTGCGTCATTTCCTCCTGAAAAAGGATGTGTATCAACGATGGCTGAAAATTACACAATATGTATTAGTTGACCGGATTAATTGGGATTTCTTTTCATTTGAATATCCAAAAATATGTCAGCAAGTTATACCTGGAAGATCGAAAACAAGAATTTATGATGTTAAGATAGGTTAAAATGTTTGTGGTTGATTATGAGCGTGAATTTATGCGGCCCAGTTTTGGAGATCTTGTCAACATAAGAGAAAAGTTGTAAGTGGTGTCTTCGGGGATTATGTGATGACTTCAGTGTTCAATTAGTCTCCTCCAGAATAAAATAATTTTTGACCTGATTGAATGAGCCAAGATAGTGGAGTAAGCCATGGGCCTTGACAAAAGGACGGACCCCTCTTGAGCCTCTAGGAAGTTCGCAGGGACTTCTAGTTCGCATATGTTACCTAAGAAAGCTAGAGAGTCTCACGAGTCTTGGAGAGTGATCTCAAGGTTCGTTAGATTAGATAAAGCCTGGGAGCACCAACCGCCAGTATCGGTGGGTAATGTTTGAGGTCCTGCCAGAGATTCTGATATTTTGAACTTTCAAAATTTGGGAAAAAACACCGAAATGAGTGTTGGAAGTTGACAAAGGCTTGTTTCCGTTAAGGATCCTTGGAGAACTTTGCTCGAGAATGCCCAAAGAATGATAATTCTTCTCCCATTGCCACTTAAAGGTCTGTTCCTACTGTTAGGGGTCGGGGAAATCCTAATGGCAGTTCTGTTTCTCAAATAAGCTAGAAGAAAGGAACAAATACAACTATTTAGAAATCAAAGGCCAGAGCCACAGCGCAAGCTAACATTGTTCGGACTTGTGAAGAGAGTGAGGCTACAGATGTCATAGTAGATATATTTCTCTTATATTCAATACCTGTATATGCCTTGATTGATCCTAGTTCTTCTCACTCTTATATAAATGATGGCTTTGTAAAATTGAAGAACTTGAAATCTGAAATGTTGAAAGTAGCAACGGTTGAATTGAGTCCTTTGGGACAAACCGTGCTATTTGACCAAATGTGTAGGTGATGTCCATTGAAAATCCAAAACAGATCATTCCTTGTTGATTTGTTGGGCATGCTATTTGCTGAATTTGATAAGATTATGGGTATGGACTGGTTGATCAAGCATGGTGTAGTTTTGGACTGCCATAAAAAGAAGTTTTTAGTCTAGAATCCGAAAGGTGAGACAATAGAAGTGAATGGCATCAGATCAAGTAGCTCAACTCAAATTATTTCATTAGTTCAAGATAAAAATACTCCTAAATAAAGGTCGTGAAGCATTTCTAGCCTATATTATTAACTCAAATTTGAATTAAATTCAGATAAGCAAGATTTGAACAATGTGCAAGTTCCCTAATATGTTTGTTAAAGAATTGTCAGGACTACCTGGATGTAATTAAAGTTTACTCGTAGCTTTATACGTCCCACTATATCGCCCTGGGGAGCTCTAATGTTGTTTGTCAAAAAAAAAAGGATGGGTTAATGTGGTTATGCACTGATTATCGACAACAAAATAAGCTGACAATCAAAAATTGAATCCTCTGCCCCATATTGATGATTTATTCGAGAAATTGAAAGATGCTTCAGTATTTTCTTAAATTGATTTGAGGTCCGGATATTATCAATTAAAGGTGAAAGATAGTACGTACCAAAAATAACGTTTTATATGTGGTACAGTCACTACAAATTTTTAGTGATGCCATTCAAACTGAAAAATGCCCCTACAATATTCATGGATTAGTTCGTGGTGATATTCATTGATGATACCTTAATCTGTTTAAAGTCAGAAGCTAAGCATGGTACGGATCTCAAAATTGTATTGCAAGTGTTGCGAGAGAAGCAACTACTCGAAAAGCTCAGTAAGTGCAAGTTTTGGTTATCTGAAGTAGTAATTTTGGGGCACATTATTTTAGCAAAAAGAATTTGGGTTGATCCTAAAAAGATTGAAGCTGTCCTTCAATGGAAAACATCGAAAAATATGTCAAAGATTTGAAGTTTTCTTGGTTTGGCTGGTTACTACAGAAGATTTGTGAATAGGTTTTCCAAAATAGCCATATCAATGATGAAGCCATTGGAAAAGAATGTTTCATTTGTTTGGGATAATTAGTGTCAAGACAATTTTGAGAAGTTGAAAGATATGTTAATAGAAGCACGGATCTTGACCTTACCTGCGTCAGGAAAAGACTTTGTGGTATTCAATGATGCCTCTTTGATTGGATTAGGTTGTGTATTGATGGAAGATGGTAAGGTGATTACATATGCGTCTCGATAATTAAAATCGTATGAGCACAATTACCCAACGCAAGATTTAGAGCTTACTGTTGTGGTCTTTGCTATAAAGATTTGGAGGCATTACTTATATGGTGAAAAATGTCATATTTTTTCAAAGCACAAAAGTCTCAAATACATCCTATCCAAAAAGGATTTGAACCTGAGACAACACCATTGGATCGAGCTACTGAAATACTATGATTGTGTAATTGATTATCATTCTGGAAAAACAAATGTTGTAGTTGATCCTTTGAGTAGGAAGTCAGCGATTGAATTGCAAGCAATGTTTGCTCAGCTCAAGATTGGTGATGATGGATGCCTGTTAGCTGAATTAAGAATTAAACCCGAGTTATTTGATCAAATTAAAAAGGTGCAACTTGTCGATGCAAAATTGTCCAAGAAAAATAAGCTGGCTCATCAAGGCATCGCTGAAAATTTTAAATGTGGATGGAAATGATTGCCTTAGATTTTGTAATCGAATTTGTGTCCTTAAAGTTTTCAGATAGAAAGAATTTATTCTACGTGAGGCTCACTGACCGGCTGCACGTGTGTATATTAAAACAACTAATTTATAAAATAATTTTTAAAGTCTAATTTTACTACAAGCATACATGTCAATTGTAATATTTATAGTGTTACAATGAAACACCGAAGTATTCCAAGGATCGAACCCAAAGGAAAAGGTGATTGAGCAATAACTAGCATACACAATAGAGGCTAAGTGGCTACTAATACAAATTTATATTACGACGATTCATAAAAGACAAGTTTGCAAGAAAATTAAATATTCTACTCTAAGGACTAAATTGCAAAAAGTGTAAACTAGAGGGACTATCTAGCAAATAACTAATGGGGGTTGGTTGACTTCGATGTGGCGCACCACATCTTGGACTGAGGACATAAATTGTGTAAATTACCAAGTGGCTCCATTTTATCTTTTGATCTCAATTTTATTGACTTAGATGGATTAGATTTGGTTTATCTTTCGATCTCGCCGTTAATTTGGGACTAACGAAGGAGTGCACGACAAGATTACCTTCCAGACTCACTTTATCTTAATACTCCCTTAGGGGCTTCACTACCTAAGTTCTCAGTTCTATTCAAATAAGTCCAGTTTGTTACGATTTAGTCATTTGTCCAAACATTTTAGTTTATCCACATCTCCATCAACCAACCTCCTTAAGGATTTAGCTATACATGCTCAAAGTCAAGAAAATAAACATAACAATAGAAAACAAAGCAACCATGAAAGTAAAGTTCAAGAAAAATGTGAAATTTGGGATTTTTATGCAAGAAAAATTAAATAGAACAAAACTAAAAGCATTTAACAAATCAATCTAAAGCAAGAAACATAAAAGGAACAAACTTGAACAGATTTGAAGTAACATATGTTGAAATACATTAAACTAAAGCTTAAAAAGTCTTGAAAGTAAGGTATAATGACTAGAAATGTAAATAAACCTTAGCTACAATGTTAACTAACTTAACTAACATAAAGAACATCAAGAACATGAAGTAAATGCAGAAAAATAAACTTTAATCTAAGGTAGAATAAGAGAAAAATGAAAACCCTAGAAAAGTGCAAAGAAAAACTAAAGAAAACTTAGAGAAAACTAAGCCTAAAATTAAGCTAAATGTGTCTCTTTCCTCCTCAGCAAATTTTGGTTGTTTTGAAGGGTGTTCTAATGAAATTTTGATTCCAAAATTTCCCTTACATGGGCCTTGTGTGATTGGTGGGTCGGGTAGACAAAAGTTTCCATTTTTGTCCAAGTTTGTCCCTCTACCGAAGGCAATATCACAATACCCAAAAGAGGATATCGCAATATCTTGGGCAGTATTAACCTTAAGAGTCTTCCTTGAAAGGTGGATATCGCGATACCCAAGGAGGATGTCGTGATAACACTGAAAGGTCTCCTTGGTCTTTTATACTACCGAAGGTATTGTGATTCCAAGGGTTGGATATTGTGATACCCTTGTCCTAAATGTTGCTCTCACTCGTTTTTTACCTTTGACACGTCGCTAAATCACTCAGACAGACGTTAGACCTCCCAATGGTACTATCAACCAATTTGGACCAAGAAATAGACAAAGACAAGAGATTTAAACTTATTAACCAAAAAATTATAAAAATACGACAATAACAAAAAACTAAGCTAAAAATTTGTTTTGCTCGATAAAAATCTTCTTAAGTGTGTCGGAAAAGCCTAATTTGTCACATCGATTTGTAGCAAATCACTCACGATAGTCCCTTTGCTATGCATCCCGGAGGTGCAAAATGTATTGTGAGCTGCTAGAATCATATTGGTGGCCCAAAATGAAAAGGGAGATCATCAAATATGTTGCTAAATGTTTGACTTGTCAAATGAATAAGGTCGAGCATCATGTTCCCACTAGGTTGTTACAGCCTATCTCAATTCTTAAATGGAAATGAGAACAAATTACTATAGATTTTATAGTTGGTCTACTGTTATCTCTAAGCAGAAGAAATGTGAATTGGGTGATAGTGGATCGATTGAAAAAGTCAGCTCATTTCTTAGTAGTGAGAACTGATTGGTCACTTTTGAAGTTGGCTAAAGTTTATATTCGCGAGATAGCTAGATTGCATAGTGCACTTGTTCCTATTATCTCTGATCGAGATCCTCATTTTACTTCAAGATTCTAGAAGCAATTACATGTACCATTGGGCACGAGGTTGAATTTTAGCACGGTTTTCCATCCTCAGTCTGATGGCTAGTCAGATCGAATCATTCAAGTACTAGAAGATATGTTATGAGCCTGTGCTATTGATCTTGCGTCTTGCTAGGAATGTTATTTACCATTAAGCTGAGTTTGTGTAAACTAAAATTTTTCAGATGAACATTCAAATGGCTCTATATAAACGCTATATGGCCATAGATGTAGAATGTGTATCTGTTGGTTGAAATTAAGTGAAAGAATAATCGTCAGACCATAATTGATTCAGGAAGTTAAAATGTAGTAAATGTAACGTCCCAAAAATTTGAGTGTTGTTTGTTAAATTCTAATATAATTAAGTCTTTGTATCTGTGGCTAAGTTCTCTATTTGTATGTTAGAGGTCAAGAGTTCAAACCTCACTTTTGGAAATTTTGTTATTTTATTTCACTTAAACTTTATCGTTGAATGTTTGACTTAAAATTATTTCCATGTTAATATTTGTCAAGAATGAGCCTCCCAGTTCAACGGTTAAGCTTCTGTATACTTTCAAGTCCTGTGTTCGAGCCTTTGTACATGTGTTAAGGAATATTTTAATGCTACTTGGTAAAAGCCTGCTAGTTTTTTTGTTGTTGTTTTAAAAGTCCCTTTCAACATTTTTTTCTTCTACTTTTCTTTTCCCTTCACCATTCTTCTCCTTTTCTTCCTTCCTTCTTTTACTTTTCTTTTCTTTTTTGTTTTCCTTGCTTTCATAAATTGTTACCGGTTTAATTGGGAATTCTAGGTTGGTCGTTGCGTTGATTGAAAGGTTATTGCGTGAAGCTCTTGTAGGAAACATTCCTCCAACGCACTATTTTTGTAATTCACTATTAAGTACGAGGTTTAGGATTCATTCCGAGTGCTTCTACATCGAAATCATACCAGGTGTGTAACGAAAACCCAGTTCTCTGTGAATTGTGAACATCAAAAAAACATGGTTGTCGACACCATATGACTATGTGTCTAAACTGTGTAACGCATTGTTTGGGAACTAGGGTCACATAGGCTGGAGACATGGGTATGTGTCTAGGCCGTGTAACTTACTGTTTGTGAATTAGGGTCACACAGGCTAGAGACAGGGGCTTGTCTCTAAGCTGTGTAACTCACTGTTTGTGAATTAGGGTCACACGGGCCAGAGATACAGGCGTGTGTCTAGGCCGTATAACTTATTGTTTTGGGAATTTGATTCACATGACCGTGTGCTAGGCCATGTGACAGGCCGTGTGTAGTAATGAGTCGAGCCACACGGGTCTGTGCTAGGTTGTATGGACTACACATGCCAGCCATCTAGGTCGTGTGAATCTACACGTGCGTAAAGGCAAACATCAAAATTTTTCCTTAAGCTCGTGATCACCATTCGAATCGAACGTAGGCCTATAAGGGTTTGTATGATTTGAATTAGACAATGCGACTGTTATCTGATGATCTGTGATTGAATAATCTATTCTTTATATATATATATATACAGTTAACATGAAATCTAATAAATACCTGTAATAGCCTTACATGAGCATAATCTGAATTGGTATTTTTGTATACGCATATCTGATATCTATTAAATATGCATCTGCATTGGGTTGGGTTGGGATTGTGAAAATGAGGAAGTGTATAATCTACCGAACTTGGTGGCTAAGCCACAGACTTATATCTAACTATGGTGAGTTTTCACACTCTAATCTAGCAGCTTGACTGCAATCTTTCTGAAACGTGTCATATAGTCAATATGCGATGTGTAGGGATGGATGGGTATTTGATATCCTATGTGGTGTGTAGGGAAGGACAAAGATGGTGTGTAACGGTGGGGGGTAGAAATCTGCAACTGTATTTGAATTGTTCTACAATTGTGTCCAATATCCTCTGTTTCTATTACTTTATCTGATTCTAAGAATTGACTGACTAAAGATGAACTAAAATCACATATGTTATAATAATGTTTAATTGAGAATGTAAGTTACACACTGAGTTGTAAACTCATTTAGTTTGGACTACAGGTAACACATAAACTTAGACGGCTCGATGTGGAATAAGCTCGATATTCATCTTTAGTTATTTTCCTACTTTTATAAACTTATTCTATCGTGCGTTTATTTTGAAATACGCTCTGAATGTCTGAATTTCTATGTTTGATTTAAATAATTACATGATCGACTGTTGAATTTCAAGTAATTAAAGGATGGGTTGTTCTAAAATAAAACTTAGTCTTAACTTGTAGGCCAGTTATGGGGTGTTAAGTTTAGTGGTATCAAAGCCAGGTTTACAAAAATTGGGTTCTGTTTATGGGCTTCTATTTTTGTTAAAACGAGTTTTGAATGAAAACTTTATTATTGTAATTCTGAAAACCAATTTTATAAAAGGCCGACTCTCCGATGCCGAACTTGTAAGTACTTCTACTTTAGCTATATTATTTAGCTAGAAATATTGTAGTAACTGAACTTGTTGGTTTAGTTAAAAACTGTGATATGAATTGTAAACTAAGATATTTGATGAGAACTCTGAACTGATTTGTAAACTTCTAGTATTGTAGATAAGTTGAGATAATGAGTTTGAATGGATGTCATTCTCGTGGGCACCACAGGCACTGTAGGCACCATGGGCGTCGAGGAGAAGCTCGAGCAGAGTTATCCTCTATGCGCAGTATGCCCAATCTGGAGACCAGCGAGACCTTTGGTACTCCTACTGCTGAAACTAGATCTCAGACTCCAACAATTGGGGATGGCGTACTGTTCCAGGCTATACTGCGTGTATTAGAGAGAGTTGCTAGGACTTATTCTAGATTCAAGAGCTGAGGGTTGATTACTAAATGAATCTGGTCAAATAGTGTTGAGTTATTTAGGGGTTTCACTAGAGTCGCCCCTACAGTGGCCTAGTACTGGTCAGAGGCCATCGAGTATATTATGAACGACATCGATTGCACTCTTACATAGAAATTGAATGGTGTTGTATCTGTGCTCCGAGATGAGGCTTTCCAATGGTGGTTTACTATTGACTAGGGCACCCAGCCCGAACAGATTACTTGGGAATTCTTCAAGAGTACCTTCTAAAACAAGTTTGTGGGGGCAAGTTATGTGGAGGCTTATAGACGCGAGTTTTTTTAGCTTGGCACAGGGTGAGAGGTCTGTAGCCAAGTATGAAGCTAAGTTTTTTAGATTGAGCAAGTATGTCAGTGGTATGGTACCGAATGATTATGAGAGGAGTATTCAGTTTGATGAAGGATTTAGATATAATTTGAGACTTTTGATAGCTCCTAAGAGAGAGCGAATTTTTACTGTCTTGGTTGACAAGGCAAGATAACAGATGAAGTGAAGCGCACTGAGCGCGAGATGAGAGACCAAGACAGGGGTCAGAGTAAGCTCAAGAGGGATTCAAGTCCTTTTAGTTTTGTTCAGTGCCCTAAGAAACAGATTAGATTTGATGGGCCTCCGAGGATTGAGGCACCAGCTATATCGAGTGAGATTCAAACCTTTAGTGACCGTGGGAGACTCCACCTGGGCGAGTCTTGGAGAAAACTAGGGGCTTATCTTCAATGCGGGTTGATGGAACACTGTGTTCGGGATTGTGCCCTCTGATCTGAATAGGTGACGCTCCTGCACCGACTTTGACTCCAAGTTTTGTTCAGCCTCTGAGGGCAGCTCAGTAGCCACCTAAGGGTTGTGGTACAGTTAGGGGTGGTAATGGTTCTAGCCAAGGTCAAAGAGCATCGGACAGAGATGCAGGTTAGGCTGAAGCACAATAGTCTGCCCTTGTGTATACGATGAGGCGCTGTAAGGATAGAGACGATGCCATTGTTATAGCGGGTATGTTCTTTATCTATTCTATTTCGTATTTTGCTCTGATAGATATTGGTTCTACTCACTCATATATAGCTAGCATTGTTTCTGTAAATCTGCGTATATCTGTTGAGAGTACTTCTAGAGAGATTTCTGTAATTAGTCCCTTGGGTCAGTCAGTCTAAGTTTATAAAGTGTATATACGGGTTTCGTTAGAGATTCAGGGTGTTGTGTTTCCAGATAACCTAATGGAATTGTTGTTCGAAGAGTTTGATCTGATTTTGGGAATGGATTGGCTCGTAAAACATTAGGTCAATTTGGATTGTGCCTCTAAGAGGGTTACTCTAAAATCGAATGAGAATATTGAGATCATTAAGATCGGGGAGTGTCAATATTACCTCTATAATGTAATCTCCACTCTTAGAGCTGAAAAGCTAGTTAGGAAAGGTTGTGAACCATATCTAGCCCTTGTGTCTAATTTTGGTTCTACAAAACTTTCTGTTAAATATATTCGTACTGTAAAGGATTTTTCAGATATTTTTCCTAGGGAATTTCCAAGGATACATCCGAATAGGGAGGTTGAGTTCGGTATTAAAATGCTATTAAATACCACTCCTGTGTCCATTGCACCTTATCGTATGGCATCGAAAGAGCTTATAGAACTAAAAGCCCAGGTTTAGGAACTTCTCGATCAAGGGTTCATTCAACCGAGTGTGTCCCCGTAGGGAGCACTAGTTCTGTTTGTTAAGAAAAATGACTGTATGATGGGAATGTGTCTGGATTATCGTCAGCTGAATAAGTTGACAGTAAAGAACAAGTATCTTCTCCCGAAGATCGACGACCTGTTTGATCAGTTTCAAGGAGCCTTCGTGTTCTCCAAAATTGATCTCTATTATGGGTACCATTAGCTCAAAATTAAGGAGATTGATTTGTATAAAACTACTTTCAAGACTCGTTATAGGAATTACAAGTTCCTAGTTATGCCTTTCAATTTAATGAATGCTCCGGCTGCATTTATGGATCTGATGAACCAGGTATTTCAGCCATATCTGGATCAGTTTGTCATAGTCTTCATGTGACACCCCTAAAGTGACCCTAGTCGGAAAGCGGTCTTGGGACCGCTAGACCGAGTCACCAAATTATTTGAATGTGATAATTATTGCCTAAAATATGTGAATATAAATGTGTGAAAGTTTTAAGCTTCGATTTAGTTAATTGCATGTGAATTTAGTTGATAGGACTTATGTGAGAAAATTTAGAAATGTGCTAGGCAAATGCAAGTGGCCTAATAGTGCATGTAATCAAAGGGGTGGACTTGCATGTCAATTTCCCCCCATTTAAGTACTAGTGGCCGGCCATGACAAGGGATGATGGGCAAAACATGTCATGAAACATGTTGTGTTAATGGAAAAATAAAATAAGAAGCATGGGCAAAACATGTCATGAAACATGTTGTGTTAATGGAAGAATAAAATAAGAAGCATGGGCAATAAACTAATAAGAAATTGAAGGAAGAAAACAAAGAGAAAAAAATGTGTTCATCATTCTCATGCATGACAAAAAAAAGAAGAGAAAGGCTCTCATGTTGTTCTTGGCCGAATAGGAGAAAGAAAAAGAAGGAAAAAGAGCTTTGAGGAAATCGGCTATGGTGGTTTGATAGACTAAGGTATGTTTGATGATGTTCCATGAGATGCATGCATGTTTTAGTAGTTAGATTGAGTTCTAAATAGCCCATGGTTCAAATCTTTACTACGTCATGGAGATGATATTCGGCCAAGGTGGATTGGTGTTGATATCATTTGCATGCTAAAAGTGAAGCTTTGTAATGGTGCATGTGATGGTGGATTGATGATTCTTGAATCTTCTTTTTAGCATTTTTGAGTGAGATATTAAGTTCTTTGTTTAACCATGACCAAAAATTGAAATGGTATGGTGTTGTGATGCAATCGGCCCCAACATAGACATGTATGTTCGGCCACATGAATAAGTACATAAGTTATGTGTATGTTCGGCCATAGGTAGCCTATTGATGGCTTTAGCTTGACTTAGAAAATTCGTCTAAGGGGAAATATTAGCTAGTATGTTGAATTCGATTCGTGATTTCGTACATATGTGACTCTAGTGTCTAATGTATATATGGGCTAAGTACCTTGAGCTTCTCTTTTGATGTTCGAATGAATTGTATTAAATTGCTTGATGTGATTAAAAATGCGTATGACCATTGTGTATTTGAGCTAAAAGGTGGCCATATGACCTATCAAACTCCTTGTCATATTCGGCCATAAGCTAGCAAAATGAGACTTTAATGAGTTAAATTTGTTTGAATTAAGCTCAAGAGCAAAGGGGAACTAAATCCGATAAAGGGAAGGAAAAAGTGGTCGAATAGCCGCCGAAATCGTTCGACAACATCCGAGGTAAGTTTTAAGTGATTAAACGTTGAGTAAATTCAATCATAATAGGACATAATGAGTTGATTTAATAAGATATGATGTGGCCATGATATGTCTTAAACTCAAATGGTAAGTTCATATGTGTTTGGACTTGGAAATTTAAGAGCAAATTGTAATAATTTGCGTTGGACAGCAGCAGTAACGTGATTTTAGAAAATCATTATAAATTGTACAAAAATGGTTATAAGATAAAATTTATATGCTTAGACTCCTTAATGAGTCTAGTTTCAAATGAAATCAAATACAACACATTTTGAATTCTGTAAAATGAGAAATTTGATTCGTAGTGAAGAGTGGTCAGATTAGTCAAACAGTGAAACAGGGGAAACTTTAAGAAAAATCTGGTATTGATTGGCCAAACCTAAAATTCTGGAAATTTTATGGATGGAAGATATACGAGTCTATATTCAGGAAAAATTAACGGCAAGTGATTTGGAGTTTTGTAGCTCCGGTTATAAATAATTTAGTGACCATTGCTCAGGAAAACAGCTCGTAGTGAATATGTGATTTTGTTGTAAACATGGATAAAACTTGTTTTAGTTGCTCATAAGCTATTGATTAAACCCATACTTGAATTCTAAATCGTGATATTGTAAGCTTATGAGTATTCGAATATGAAATGATAGTATGGCGTAAAATTGAATTATTCATTGGAAAGTGATGGATGTAGATTCGGCCAAGACCAAGTCTGTACATGATAGTATAGGTGGTATGTGAAGTATATTTGAATAAATGTGAAAGTGTATATATGTGATAAGGCCGAATGGCCAATGTGATGAATGTGAAAGTGTATATATATGTGATAAGGCCGAATGGCCAATGTGATGAATGTGAACATGTGTATGTGTGATAAGGCCGAATGGCCAATGTGATGAATGTGAACATGTGTATGTGTGATAAGGCCGAATGGCCAATGTGATGAATGTGAACATGCATATATGAGATAAGGCCGAATGGCCAATGTGATGAATGTGAAAGTGTATATATGTGATAAGGCCGAATGGCCAATGTGATGGATGTGGAAGTGTATAAATGTGATAAGTCCCGAAGGGCAATTGTGTCAGTACTATATCCGGGTTAAAACCCCGCAGGCTTTATGCGAGAATATTATCCTGATTAATGTCCGTAGGCTTCGTGCTCGTACTATATCCGAGCTTTAAAGACCCGACGGCTAAATGCTAGGATTCCAGTAAGACTTTGATATTGAGTATCTGCATTAAGTTACCATCAAATAAGTATTATGTATTCAAGATGTTCAGGTACGTATTACTTACTCATCGGTGGAGTGATTTCGAGGTGAATTATCAGCATCAAAGAGGTAGGTAAATGTGATTAATATTATAACTCCAAATGTGAGAATCTGCTTTGGAAAAATTTGACCATCTAGGTCATTATTATTCGAAAGTATATATGTGGCAGCCAAGTGTTGCGTTTAATGATATTATAGATCGAGATGAAGCTCTAGATTAACTTCATCGAACAGTTGAAATGAATGACCAATAATAGTGATTGAGAACACTGTCTTGCTTAAAACTTACTAAGCATTAAATGCTTACTCCGTTTCTCTGTTTCTCTGTTTTATAGATTTTGGCTCGTCAGCTATTGGACTCGGGATTTTTGGAAGTCGAAGTCTCCCACACTATCAAAGCCCCCTTTTGGTACAATTTTGGTTGAACTTTGAAATGGCATGTATAGGACTACCCTTTTGTTGTTGGTCATGTACCCTTCGGTTTTGTGTAAATTTGGATAGCCATGCGAAAATGGCTTAAATATACTTTGATCATAGCATTACAATCGTTTTGTATGTTGTCCGTCGAGAGGTATGGAAATGTTGGTAACGGTTAGCCATGGGAAAGGTTATTCTTGATCACTTTTGGAATATGTATGACAAACTCTAGTTGATCCATGGAGGATCATGAAATAGGTAAAGTCTACCTTAAAGGCAGATGCTGACAGCAGCAGTGATGTGGATGTGAAAAATCACTAAAAATAGTAGGAATGGAATTAAATAGTGAATAAATTATGTAAAGGAACCTTGATGAATCTATTTTCATAGGAAAGTAACAAAACGATCATATGGACAGTATATTAAGAGATATTCAGGTTCTCGTGAGACAGGGCCAGAACAGTTTCTGGATTCCCTGTTCCAACTTTAGAAATTCATTATAAATTAACAAGAGATAATTAGGAGTCATGCCATATATTTATAGATTCCTCTCTGAGTCTAGTTTCTATAGAAACAAACGGCATCAGTATTGAAGCTCTGTGAAGGGAGATATCCAAATCGTAATGCATGAAGGTCAGTGTAGTCGCACCCTGTAACAGGGGAGAATTTAACGAATAAACTGTACTAATTGGCCTGACCAAAAATTCTAGAAAAAAATATTTAGATGGGCATATGAGCCTAGTTTCAGGGAAAAATTACGAAACTGATTTTCGAGTTGTGAAACTCAAGATATGATTTTTAAGGTGACAGTGACGCAGTTAGCCAACTGCCTGGAAATTTTTAAAATGGACTGCGATATTAAGCGAATTTAGTCTGTGAACCCCTCGTGTCCGACTCCGGCAACGGTCTCGGGTATGGGGTGTTACACTTCATCGACAACATTTTGATTTATTCTAAAACTAAGAGTGAGCATGATAAGCATAATTGGATAGTTCTACGGATACTCCATGAAAAACAGCTTTATGCTAAGTTCAGCAAGTATGAATAGGTTTCCTTTCTGGGGCATGTTGTCTCAGTTGAGGAGATCTGAATATATCTTAAGAAAGTCGAGGTTGTGGTCGAGTAGAAACAGTTGAGGAATGTGTCTGAGATTCGAAGTTTCCTAGGCTTGGCATGTTACTATCGGGGATTCGTTAAGGGATTTTCACTTATTGTAGCTCCCTTAACTAAGCTATTGTGTAAAAATACATTGTTTGTGTGGTCTGATGAGAAGCAAGTCAGCTTTGAAAAGTTAAAGTCTTTCTGACTCAGGTACCTATTCTGATACAGCCTGAACCTGGTAAATGATTTGTTCTTTACAGTGATGCTTTCCATGTCAGTTTGGGCTACGTTTTGATGCAGGATGGTAAGGTTGTAGCTTACGCATCTTGACAACTTGAGTCACATGAGGGTAACTATCCCATATACGACCTTGAATTGACTGCATTTGTTTTCACTCCAAAACTCTGGAGGCACTATCTGTATAACGAGAGGTGTATCATTTACACCGACCATAGAGCCTCAAGTATTTACTAACTCAGAAGGATTTGAACCTAAGGTAATGTAGATAGGTTGAGTTACTTAAGGACTATGACTACACAATAAAGTACCATCATGGTAAAGCCAACGTTGTGGCCAATACTCTTAGTCGTAGAGCGATGACTGATGTGATAACAATGTTTGCTCGTTTGAGTTTGTTTGATGACGGTAATCTGCTGGCCGAGTTACAGGTTAAACGAACTTGGATTAATTAGATTCGAGCTAAACAATTGAGAGATGAGTCTCTAGTTTCTCATTTTCGTCAAATTAATGATGGTTGGACTTTTGATTTCTGATTAAACATCGCTCGAAATCTGTGTTTCAGAGGTCGGATTTATGTGTCTAATGATATTGAGTTGAGGTTGTCAATTCTATGTAAAGTGCATAGTAGCCCTTATGTTATGCATCTTAGTGGGAATAAGATGTATAGGGATCTTCAAGAATTATACCACTAGCCCGGTTTGAAACGAGAGGTAACTGTCTTTGTCTCTCATTGTTTGACGTATCAAAAGGTTAAGGTTGAGCATGAGCTACCTTCAGGACTGCTACAACCAGATAAGATTTCCTTTTGGAAGTGGGAACGTATGAATATGGATTTTGTTAGTAGGTTGCCCTTGACACCCACTAAGAAGGATTTGCTTTGGGTCATCGTTTATCTATTGACTAAGTTTACTCACTACCTTCCAATCAAGATTGATTATTCGCTTCAAAAATTGGCTAAATTTTATATCTCTAAGATCATAAGATTGCACAGAGTACCGATTTCAATCATATCTGATAGAGACCCACGTTTTACTTTTTAATTTTGGAAGAAACTTCACGAGGCTTTAGGCACTCAATTAGATTTTAGTACTGTGCACCATCCTCAGATCGATGGACAGCCTGAGTGAGTCATTAAGATTCTAGAGGATATGCTACGAAGTTGTGTAATCGAATTACAGGGTAGTTGAGATGATTATCTGCCACTAGTTAAATTCGCGTATAATAACAGCTTCCAGTCTCGCATTCAAATAGCACCTTACGAGGCTCTGTATGGTCGTAACTGTTGTACCCTTTTGTGTTGGACTGAGAATATTGTTAGACTGATTTGATATCATCTTAAGGTAGCTTTCGATCGACAGAATTGTATGCAAACTTAAAAAGGTGTGATATTGAGTATTTTGTGGGTGACCAGGTATTTCTAAATGTTTCTCTGTGGAAAACAATTCTTTGGTTCGAGCTTAAAGGTAAGTTGTGTCTGAGGTTCATTAGACCTTACGATATTCTAAAACGCATCAAACCTGTCGCCTATCAGCTAGAACTACCTTCTAAGTTGGATCAAATTCATGATGTATTCCACGTCTCTATGTTGAAATGGTATCAGTCTGATCCGCCTCACATTGTTCCAATTGAGGAGATTAAAGTACAACCAGATCTAACTTTTGAGGAAGAGCCTGTCCAAATTTTGTATCGAGACGTTAAGATCTTTAGGTGGAAAACTGTTCCTCTGGTTAAGGTAATATGATGGAATCATGGCACTAGGGAAGCCACATGGGAACTTGAGGATTTGATTCGTCAGCAATACCCTTTTCTGTTTAAGTCAAGTAAATTTCAAGACCAAAATTTTTTTTAGGGGGAGAAAGTTATAAGGCCTCAAAAATTTAAGTGTTGTTTGTTAAATTTTGATATAATTTAAGTCTTTATATTTATGGCAAAGTCCTCTATTTGTGTGTTAGAAGTCAAGAGTTCAAACCTCACTTTTGGAAATTTTGTTAGTTTGTTTGACTTGCCCCTTATCGTTGAACATTTGACTTAAGTTTATTTCCATGTTAATCTTTGTCAAGAATAAGCCTGTTGGTTTAATGGTTAAGCTTCTATAAACTTTCAAGCTTTATGTTCGAGCTTTTGCACATGTGTTAAGAAATATTTTTATGTTACTTGGTAAAAGCCTGTTAGTTTTTTTTTTGTTATTTTAAAAGTCCTGTTTAAAATTTTTTTGCTTGCTTGCTTCCGTACCGTAAACTATTATTTGGTTTAATTGGGAATTCTACGTTGGTCCTTGTATCGATTGAAAGGTTATTATGCGAAGGTCTTGTGGGAAATGTTCCTCCAACACGCTAGTTTTTTAATTCATTGTTACGTACAAGGTTTAGGATTCATTCCAGGTGCTTCTATGTCGAAACCATACCAAGTGTGTAACAAAAACCCGATTCTCTACGAATTGCGAACGCCAAAAAAGCATGGTTGCCGACGCCACATAGTTGAGTGTCAAGCCATGTGGCAAGTTGTGTAACTTACTGTTTGAGAATTAGGGTCACACGGGCTAGAGACATGGGCGTGTGTCCAGACTGTGTAACTCACTGTTTGAAAATTAAGGTCACACAAGCTAGAAACACGAACGTGCCTCCAGGCCATGTAACTCATTGTTTGTGAATTAAGGTAACATGGGCTAGAGACATGAACATGTGTCCAGGCTGTGTATCTCACTGTTTTTGAATTAGGGTCACACGGGCGTGTGTCTAGGTCATGTAACTCATTATTTTTGGAATTTGGTTCACATACTGTGTGCTAAGCCATGTGTGGTAATGAGCTGGGCTACACGAGCGTGTGCTAGACCATGTGGTCCAACACGGGCCAGCCATCTAGATCGTGTGAATCCACACAGACGTGTGGGCCAAACACCAGAAGTTTTCCTTATGGTTGTGATCGCCATTCGAATCGAACGTAGACCTATAGTAAGGTCTGTATGATCTAAATTAGACAATGAGACTGTTATCTGATGATCTGTAATTGAATAATATATTCTTTATATATATATATATATATACATTTAACATGAAATCTAATAAATAACTATGATAGCATTACATGAACATAATCTGAACTGTTATTTTTGTATACGCATATCTGATATCTATTAAATCTATATTTGCATTAGGTTAAGATTGTGAAAAAGATGAAGTGTATAATCTACCGAACTTGGTGGCTAAGCCACAGACTTATATCTAACTTTGGCAAATTTTTGCACTCTGATCTCGCAGCTTGACTGCAATCTTTTAGAAACATGACACATAGTCACTATACGGTGTGTAAGGATGGATGGGTACTTGATACCCTCTATGGAGTGTAGGGATAGACAAAAATGGTGTGTAGCGATTAGGGGTAGGAATCTGCATATGTATTTGTATTGTTTTCGTATTTGATTCTGAGAATTGACTAACTAAAGACGAACTGAAATCACATCTGTTATAATACTGTTTAATTGAGAATGTAAGTTACACACTGAGTTGTAAACTCATTTTGTATGTTTGTTTAGGTTACAGGTAACCCACAAACTTAGGCGAGTCGGCGTGGCAGGAGCTCAGCCATTCCTCTCTAATTATTTTACTATTTTTATAAACTTATGCTATCATGTGTTTATTTTGAAATACGCTCTGAAAGTTTGAATTTCTATGTTTAATTTAAATAATTACGTGATCTTCGATTGTTGAATTTCAAGTAGCTAAAGGATGGGTTGTTCTGAAATAAATTGATGTAGCCTCCAAACTTAGTCTTAACTTCTGGGCCAAGTATAGGGTGTTACAGTAAAGCTAATCAGGGATAGATTGAAAGCCACGTCTAATAGACAAAATTCATATGTTGATTTAAAATAGAAAGATATCAATTACACAGTGGGTGATAAGGTGTTTCTGAAGGTATTTTTGTGGAAAAAGATCTTGCGTTTTAGACACAAAGGAAAATTGAGTCTCAGGTTTATTTGGCCATATGAGATTGTAGAGAGAATTAGATCTGTTGCATATCGCTTAGCTTTACCTTTGGAATTAAAAAAGATTCATGACGTATTCCATGTATCCATGCTCTAGCAATATTGATCCAATTTGTCTCATGTTATTACGATTGAAGAAGTTGAAGTTCAATCTGATTTAATCTTTGAGCAAGAGCCGATAGAAATCTTAGCTCACGAAGTAAAAAAGCTAAAAATAAGAGTATGCCACTAGTGAAGGTCCTATGGCGTAATCATAAAGTTGAACTAGCGACCTTAGAATCGGAGGAAATAATGAGATCATAGTATCCCCACGTCTTTCTAGGTAAATTTCGAGGACAAAATTTCTTAAGGGGGAGAATTGTAATAATCCGATTTCAAATGGTATTAAAAATATTATTGTCGGACCCCGTTTCCATAAATTGAGTTCATTAAAATTAAATAGGGATATCTACGAAGCTAATATATAAATGAATTGGAATTTGGTTAAGTAATTTAATCAAAATTGTAGTTAATTAATGTCAAAGACTAAATTGTAAAATTTTAATTGCTATATATTTTTAATTTACGAAAGGCTTGAGGACCTAAATAATAATTATCCAAAAGACTAAAATAGTCATTAAACCATTTTTTTGTTATATTTAAAGGACTATGATGATGATGATGACCATTTATATTGTTATAATTAAGATTCATTAAGTAAACTAATCTAATTAACTAGTTTAATTAATAAATAAACCTAATATAAATAGAAAATAGTGGATGGAAAGATGAAAAGTATCATCTTCAACATTTCCATCATCCAAAAGAAAGAAAACAAAGGAAAGAAGCCATTTTTGCATCCTTATATTCGGCCATCTATAGGTAAACAGAATTAGGTTATTTTCTTGTAATTTTTATAAATTTGAGGTCATGGGAGCTTGATTTAACTACCCCATATACTAATTTGCAAGATTTTTAAAGTTTTAGAAAGTTTCAATTGTTGACAATTGAAAGTTTTAGGTGTTAAATTGATAGAAAATAAGCTTAGTTTAAGAAAATGACTATATTGTAAAGCTTAATTGATAGTTTTGCATATTAGGGACCAAATTGAATAAAATGTAAAACTAAAAGTAGGAATATGAAATAAGAGGTCCGTAATGAGTAATTGTGAAATTGAATTTTAATCCGAGGCTTTAAATTGAAAGTTATGCTACTTCTGGTTTTAGGGACTATATTGAATAAATTACAAAATATGTGTGATTTTTTTAATTGAATGTGATTTGATATACAATTTGATATTTTGTGTTGTCGGATTATTATTTGTAGCTAAAATTATGTAGGGACTTCGAGAGGGAAAGAAAAGACAAGAGCCAACGACTAGTAATTCAGATTTTCAGTTTATATTTCTATGATTCGAATCACTTTATTTGTTGCATATTTATACTCTTTTGCACAACATGATATTTAGGTGAGTTGAAAATGGCTAATTGAATTGAATTGGTATGATTGTGATTGATTATTGAGAAAAAGAACTAAATTGAATAGAATTGGAAATAGTTAAACTTGATGAAATTATGAAATTTGCTTTGAATTGGGTTGAATCGTGTTATGTTATGTTATGTATGAAATAATGAAATGTAATTCAAGCTATTTGATGAATTGGATAATTGACTAACCTATTAACTATTCAGGCAAAGTCGGATATAATCGACATGCCATAGGATAGATTGAGTACAGGTTACTTCGACTACATGTCAGTGAGTGCTAGGCACAACTTTTACTTTGGTTATGCAGATAAGTGTTGGGTGCAATATATTTACTTTGACTTCCGATGGTGCACTTGGTGCGAAATTTGGTGTATATGCGTTTGAGTCTGAGTCAAGTTAATAGGGGATATAATGTATTAATTGGTTGGTTGGTATTAGAAATGATCAAATGTTACATGTTGCACTATAGGTATTCATTTATGGAATTTGAATATTAATAGTATGTGAAAGAGCATGCAAATCAGTTAAACAAGCCTGAAGACCGATACGAAAAGATAATGGTTAAATTGTTGTATAGTTGGAAGATTTGCATAACTTGTATATGAATTGGTTAACATTTTAACTTGAGATTAGTTATATATGTTTGGCTCGGACTTTGCATTATACTGACTTGAATCACAAAAATATCACTGAGCTTTATTGCTCAACGTACGGTTTGTTTTCCATGCACAGGTTAAGTCCAATTTTGAGGTTATGAGCATCGACTTCAGCATCTAGCCAAAAATTCCGAACTCAACAATGTTTGTGTACTTTCTTTTGTTAGTTAAATGACATGTACTTAGATTGGGTAGATTTTGGTGCAAGGTTGTGTATATGTGCACTTTTGGAATATAATTTTGGTGTATGAAATTGGTCAATAGGATATGGTATGAATATGAGCTCTAAATGTAGTTTGAAATGCATTAAAAGCTGCAACTATCTATGGCATAGATGATTTTATAGGTATGTTTAAAACTTGAAATGTAATATACTAGGTAGTTAACTTGTAAGTGATAAGGCATTAATATATTGTTGATTAAGGGTGTTGAATAGACCTGATCAGGGGCTGGACCAGGCCCATCCAAAAAATAGGAGAATTTGGACAAAAATATAGGCTCAAAAAATGGGCTTAGGCTAAAACTGAGGCCCGTTTTCTAAACGGGTCGAGCTTTGGGCAAGAAAATTTTGGCCCAAGCCCGACCCAACCCAAACTAAATGCCTAATTCCCCTTAGTTTTCTTTTCCTCTTCAACTGACTGCCCCTAGTTTCTAATCCCTAATTTCTTTTCCTCTGTACTATTGATGCTTCTTCTATTGTTGCATTCACCACTGTCATCGGCTCATCACCTTCTCCTCTCCAGCCATTGTCATCCTATTGTGCCGCTGATCAATCTCTAGCAATTTCAGGTGTCTTCTAATTTCATCCAAAAAAATCTATGTTTGTGTTCTATTTTTTTTTTTAAACTTATTTGCTAAAACATGTTTGTGTTGATAAAACATGTTTGCTTTCTTGAACTTGTAATATTATTTTCTTGAAGTTGTTTGCTTGCTTTAAAAGATGATGGGACTTAGCATCCCATGCTGGAAATTAGACTAATAAAGAAATAATGCATATTGACTAATAAAGAAATTGCATGTTTCATAGATAAACTAGACTACACTTTAGAGATTGTAGATCCTAAGCTTTATTATACCGACCTAGAGTGCATCTTTTTCCCTAATTAAAAACTAGTTAAAAGCTTATACATAATTGATTTGCTAAATAAGAAGTTGGGAATGATGAGTGGTTGAAATGGCATTGGATGATCGAATACATGCCTGAAGTGGCAGCTGTGGTATTGGTGAAGTATTTGAAATGCAGAACAATGGCTGGAGGGTTGTGTCATGCCTTCATGATCTGGTTTTGTTGTAGCTTTAAGCTTAGGATGTGCCAGCAACTTGTGATGTTGCATGTTATTCTATTCAACCATTTTCCAGTGAGTAATAGGTGAATGGAGCTTTTTACACCTGTGTTGTTGTTTAATAGTTTTAGTACCGATGGTGGTCATCAAGGATATTCTTAAGTGTTCTGCCTAGAATAATGTCTTAAATCTTTATGCATTTGGCTCCACTTTATTTTGTTAAGGCACAATGTTTTAATTTTATCAATGGGATTGTTGTTGTTTTTTAAATAATATGGTGATGAGGTACTTCAAATGCACTAATTGAATAATTCAAGTCATTTGGTTTATCTTTATTTAAATTAAAATTTAAATGTGAAAGTTGTGGATTTAATTTTGTACATATTTTTATTTGTATTTATCAATTTTTAAATTTTTTTTTCTTATCAAATAATAAATTTATTTATTAAGTTGTTATTTTCAAAATTTTATGCAGTAACATTATTATTATATGTAAGGTCATTATTTTTACATATTATTCATTAAATTCTTGTTAATGGATTAATTTGTGTAATGAATAAAATTCTAAAATTTGATAAGTATTGAAACTTAAAATGAATTAAATTTACAATTTGTGCATAATATTAGTGAATTAATTTAAACTAAACAATGTTCTAATGGAAGAGTATCAAATTTTGATGAATTTGTGTATAATATTATGGTTCATCACTTATTTGATAAATTTTTTGTTTCAACTCATACTTGGCATCTACGATTGTCTAAAAAGAAAATTGTTCACATGTTTTAACTAGTTTTTTTTTAGCTTAAAAATTGCTTCATGTCAAATTGAGTTAATCTTATTTTTATAATTTAATTTTATTACTTAGTAAACTTATTTGTTAAAGGGTTTTTTATATATATGGTAAATGATTGTTTATATAATATGATCGAGCTTTCATTGTCAATGTTTTTTCTCAATCATTCTCTTTACAACAAGGATGAAAATTACAATTGTTAAACAATTATATAATCATTTAGTTTATTTGGATTTCAGAACTTGAGTTTTTATGACTATGGCTAGTTCAAGCACTCCTATATCTGTGGAGGATGGGTTTAATGAATATGAAAGTGCTCCCAAACATCAAAAGTCTACCACTTCAAAGGCGTAAGATGAAATGAAAAAACTTGAAGGTGAGAACAAAGATGAACCTCTCATTTAAGATGTCATCTAAATAGCTGTTTGAAAAAAGTTATTAAGGACATCACTCAATACACCATAGCCACTCAACCATCCTTAGAATATAGTCCATCTATAAAAAAACTACAAGTTTGATGTTGATGAGTGTCGTCGAGATGTTTCTAGTTTTCTTATGTGTGGCAAGCATTCATTTAGGACAATTGAAGAACCGAGATTTAGATGCATGATAAGAATTGTTAGTCCTAATTTTAAGAATATAAGTAGACATACAGTTGCTAGGGATATCCTAATGTATTATGCAAAAGAAAGAGATCATATTAAAGAAGAGTTGGCTAAAGCACCTGGTTTAAATTGTCTAACTTTCGATAATTGGAACTCAGAGCATACTAATGATGAATATATTTGCATTACTACTCATTGGGTTGACAAAGCTTGGAAGCTACAAAAAAGAATCATAAGGTTTAGAGCTTTATTTCCTCTGTATGATGGTTTGAACATAGCGGATGAGCTTGTTTTATGTTTATCTCAATGAGGTATAAACAAGAAAATTTTTAGCATCACTTTGGATAATGCTTCTTAGAATGATGTTATGGTTTCTTGTCTTAAAAATCGTTTTCGTGCGAACCGAGCTGTTTTGTGTGATGGTTCTTTTTTTCAAGTTAGGTGTTGTGCACATATATTGAATCTTATAGTTAAAGCTAGTTTAGAACTTGTTAATGATATTGTTGATAAGATTTGAAATGGAATTAAGTACATAAAAAAGTCAAGAATTCATAAGAAAAGATTTTATGATGTGACCGACAAAAGTTTTCATTTGAATGTGACCAAAAAGTTGCATCAAGATGTGTGTGTGAGATGGAATTCTACTTATTTGATGTTTGAATCTTCTCTTTACCATAAAGATGTGCTAGATTATCAGGCCAACGGGATAAAGATTATCAAATATTTACATTTTCTAATAAGGAGTGGAGAAATGTTGCTATTCTTTGCAAATTTTTTAAAGTCTTTTATGATGTGACTTGTGTTTTTTTTTATTCTAATTATCTAATGGCTAATCTTTATTTTAGAGGGGTTTTGAAGGTTCACAAGGTCTTGCTTGATATCGTTAAAGGTCCTCATTTTTTTTTAACTCTAATGGTTAAGTAAATGCAAGAGAAATTTAATAAATATTGGGCTGAGTATTCGTTGATATTGTCATGTGCTGCAATTTTAGATCCTCGTTACAAGTTAAATTATGTGCAGTATTGTTTTATTACAATCTATGGTATTCATGCTTCAGATTTTATTGAAACCATTCTTAGCAATCTTAGACTCTTGTTTGATGAGTATGTTAAGAAATCCAAATCCACATCTTCCTCTTTGGCTGGGAGTTCTATGTTTCGGATAATAATCCTGTTGATTCTAGTTTGCAACAACACAATGTTAATAGTGTTGATTTTTGGGGAGATCTTAATGAGAGTGATGATTATAAATGGTATTTAAATTAATCTAGCACTAAGAGTGAAAAGACACAATGGGACATTTATTTGGAAGAATCGGAGCTTGAGTTGAATAGTTAAATAGATGTTTTGGATTATTGGAGCAAAAGTTCAGTTCGAAATAATGAGCTTTCATTATTGGCTTGTAATCCTTTGGCAATTCCAATATCGGTTGTAGCTTCCGAGTTGGCTTTTAGCATGAGTAAGAAAGTTATCACACCTTTAAGGAGTTCACTTAAGCCAAAAACGGTTCAAGTCGTTGTTTGCTTTGATGACTGGATGTGAGCTAAGGGATTTTCAATGGGTAATTATTATTCTCGTTTTGTTGTTGTAATTTTATAACATTTTTATCAATTTAATTATGTAATTATTTATTCTTATTTCATGTTAGAAATTGGTTGCAAGAATGATGGTGACGGTGATGATGAGGATGATTAGGGGTGAGCAAAACTCGATTCGACTCGAAAAAATAAAAAAAAATTAGAATTTCGAGTTAAACAAATCGAATTATTTGAATTAATCGAGTTATTTGAGTCAACTTGAATTTTTTTCGAATTTCGAGCTCAAATCGAGTTTGGTTTTCAAATTCGAATAACTCGAATAATTCAAATAAACCAAATATCAAACCATAATAATTTACATTATTACCCCAAACTCCTAAACCTCTTTACTTTCCTCCTAAAACTTTTACTCCCTCCCACTTTCCCCCATAACTTTTGCTCTCCTCCCATCCTACCCCCTTCTACCCCAAACCTAGTCCCCCCCCCTCTTTTTTTTTTTAATATTTCCCTCCCAAAATTTTACTCCTCCCATTTATCCCAAAAAAAAAAATTTACTCCCTCAACCTCCAAAACTTTTTATTTTTCCCCTAAACTTTTACTTCTCACTTTTTACCCCAAAATAAAAATTAAAATCATCCAAAAAAAATTCCAAAACCTAAATAATAATAATTTTATTTATATATGCTATTTATATTATTAAAATAAATTTCACATTTTGTACTATTTATATTACTGAATTGTTTCATTGAATCTTTATAATTTTTTGCTAAAATTGAATTATTGATGATGCCATAAAATATTCGTGTTAAAATTTTATGTTGGTATCAATTTCACATTTTATCTTTAAGATATTTTTTATTACAAAAATCATTTTTTTACATTTAATATATTTTTTAATTTCAAAATACATGTTGACAAGAATCAGAAGATAATTGAAGCAACTAAGCAAGCAAAGAAGTTAACACGTATATAAAAGATTAATAAATAAATTATAAAAGGATGAAAGTTAATAACAAATTTGATTACGGTGCGTGACAGTGATTACAGTGACCTAAAATATTTTTTTTATTTTAACTCAAACAAATATATTCAATTCGATTCGAATTTCATCTCACTCAACTCGATTCGAGAAAATTTCAAATCGGATTAGGATGATAAAATATGATTCGTCAACTCGATTAACTGGAAATTCTTTCATTCAATTCGATTAGATTCGATTCGATTGAACGCTCACCCCTAATGATAATATTTCTTCAATTGCTTTTTAAGTTACCTTTCTAATTGTTGAGAATTTAATTTAGCTTACAATTTATAGTTTATTATAAAATTAAATATGTTGATTGGTTAATGTACAGATATTTTGGTTAGTTAATTATATTTTGCATGTTTTTGGTGTTGTTGGTGGTGCTATTTTTCGTATTGTTTTAGTGTTGTTTTTTGTGTTGTTTATTATTGTTTCGCAACTATTTATAATGTTGTTCTGTTGTTGTTTTTAATATTATTTGGATATTGTAGAACTTTTGTTTTATTATTAATTTTTTTATTATTTTAGTTCTAACTTGTTACTATTTTAATATAACCACTTTTTATTGTATTTTCAATTTATGTATTGTTTTAAGAATTGTTTTAGTATCATTTTTTATTTGTTTATTGTTTTAATATTTATTTTTATGTTTTTAAATGTATTTGATTTATTATATTTTAAAAATTACTTATTTAATAAAATAATCTAAAAATATTAATATGGGTCAGGCTTGGGCTTAGCAATCATATTTTAGGCCGGGATTGGATAAATTTTTAGGCCCATATTTTGGACCGGGACAAGCTCGGGCCTAGAAAATAGGCCTAAAATTTTGTTTAGGCCTGGCCCGGCCAATGATCACCTCTAATGTTGAAGTGCATGAATTGGTGTTTGAGGGCTGCTTATATTGACTGATCTTAGGTGTGGGTGTGTATTATCCTTTGCTTGGAAAATTGCAAGTTGAATTGAATAGAATTTGTAGAAACAATATGTGACTTCGTGGCATCGTTCGAACGTTGTCACGACGAGATATGAATGCCATGGCATGGTGCGATGCCAAATTTTGGTCGTCGCAACGAGGCTTGATAGTATGTTGTGTCGTGACAAGGAACCCCCTCACCGCGTGATAAGGAACCCCCTCATCGCGTGACGTCAACCCTGTAATTTGAATTCTTTACAATTTAGTCCTATTTCTATCTCGAGTTAGCTTTAGGGCTTTTGTAAGCTCATGTAAGACTCGAAAATGATTGTATATCGTATTGAATGCATGTTTTGGTTGAATTTAATCATCTAATAGTATAAATTAATTGTAAATGATCGCAATTGCTCCGACAACAAATGCGACACATTGTAACTTAGACCAGACAATCAGGCCGGGTAATGGGGTGTTACATGAATGGTCAAAAAAGTAACTTTTCAAAGTGGAATGGAATGAGAGGGTATTAAATCCAAAGTAAAAATTAACTACCAAATTTCACAATGTCTCCTAATATTTTTGAAGTCTTAAAAGTCATTTTAGACCCTTTTCCAAAATTACATTATGAAATGAAAACGTGTGGCATCATTCGAAAACATTTCGAAGTTTAAAAGCACATCTTAAAAGTGCGGCAAAAATGTCTTGAGACATTGGGTTCTCATAACAAAATTTCAGCATTGTGATGTTTATGTCTTGAGACATTGGATCTTTGAATCTTGAGAGGTAAGTGCTATTTGTCAAAATCCAAAGATAAAGGATAAAAAATTCAAATTTAAAACACTTCTAATACATACCAAAACACCTCTTACCAAGCAACCTTCAAAAACTTTGAAAAGGGACATTCAAATCATGCAACTCTTAATCCAAACATATTATAGTGTGGCTCAAAAGAAAACATGTGAGACCTCACTAAGAACGCCCATAATATGCCCAAGAAAACACGGTGCATGCTTAGTCAAAAGTTCGTACAACATTAAAGTTAGTTAAAATGAGCCTTCACTTCCATTAACTCCATAATCAAATTTCAAAATACTCGATAGCATATGAACCTACATGACTGAAATAGAGTCGTTTTGAAAATTAAAATTTTTTATAAAATAAAATTTGACATGGAATTAGAAAATTTCTAAATTACCAGAGTTAGGTATCTTTAAAATTGTTATTTTAAATTAGAGAAATGTTCATCCGTGCTTTCGAATTTTTCTTTGAAATTAGGGAAATATTCATCCGGGAGCATTGTTCAACAATTGAAGGTTTTGGGCATTTAATTTCTTTTGAAAACAAGCAATTTGACTAAAATTGAAACATTGAGAGCAAAATTACTCAAAAACAAAAAAAAAATGAAATTTCCCAAAAGATTTAAAGTCATTTAGGTCATTTTCATCAATACGCCAAAAAGAAGAGGCATTTATTTAACCTCCATTCCTACATGTATTCACCATTAAAAGTTGAAAATTTAAACTATGAAACTAATTTTTTTTTAAAAAAAACAAATAACATAATGAAAAAAAATCAATATTAATTTAGAAATTCAGTTTTACCTCTTGCTAGCCAATTGCTCCCGTTTGGTTCCGATATTTTATTAGTTTCCGTTTGGTTCTCCAATCATACGATTCAATTTATATAATTAATTCACCAAACCAAACCGGCCATTATCATTTCAACCAGTCTGAGTTTTTCATCCATGGTTGCATTCCTCTGTGCCAATGAACTAAAAACTCCACTGCTTATTGCATCATGCTTTTCTACATCAATCAAAGCATAACTTCGCAAACTACTGAAACCATCGTATTTAGATAGTTGGAACAGAACATCTAAAAAGAGTTTCACCAGGAATTGAATAATCAAAACTTACATAAGTATTTTTATCATGCTTGCATATATATATATATGGTAATTGATTGCTGACACATACTGTTAATTACAGTAGCTGATACTTATCAAGCTGGTATAATATATTACAGATTGATTCATTATAGATGTAAATAAATGTCTTTGAAGGGTTTCTTACTTCTTGTTGAACTAATACGGCAAAGCGAGTACAGGTCAACCGAGATCCTTGAGGCGAGAACTACGAACCATCCATAAAAACAGCACCATGTCCGCTGGATTTCATGAACTTCTTGAACAAAAGAACCAAAATTGCTATCGTAAGTCCAACGGCAGCCCATGTAAACAAGCGGTCATCGGCAGATCTTTGAACCCTCATCTCTGGCCTTTGCAGTGGCTGATTACTTGATTCCTCGGCAGGAATCTCTCTTGCAGCCCTCACTCCCATTACAGCAGTACCTGGATTAGCATTGGCCAGAACCAGAGGCTCTTCTTCGACAGCCCTGTCACCTACTACTGGGTTCGGTAGCCCATTCCCAGCAACCATGGTAACAGAATCCTTCTGATTAGCCTGAGCTTCTCCGTCACTGTTAGTAGGGTGCTCTTCCAAGGCCTGTGAAGGGCTGAGTTGAGGGACAGGGGGTGTCTTGCTTAACATATATTCATGTATCTGTGCCATCAAAAGTTTCATTAAAAGGAAACCAAAATTACCTTATAGGCAATAATTTATGCAGAACATACCTCATCAATAAGTTTTTGGCGTTCAGGATTCCCATATTTGGGTGGAGATTCACGAGATTTTATGGCAAGAGCACGTCGTTCTTCCTTCTTATAATCTAGAGAACCTAAAGCACCATTTGGGTTGGTGGGCATGAAAGCTATCAGTGCCACTAGAGCGGTCCGCACTATCAATACCAACAGCCAGATTAGCCAGGTTTTATCTAGATTTTGTTTGAGATGGAAGAGAATGTACGCATATTCCTTCAATATTCAAAGTTGTAACTAGTTTCTTATCATTCAATGAGCATCTTGTATTTCATAAAAATTGGGGGATCGAACTTTCAGGCATTAAGATGCGTTTCAGTCATCTCATATGAGATTCCCAACATGTCATTTCTCAAGTTTCACTAATTAAACCTTTTAACCAACAAAGTATCAGCTGTTCACACAAAATCTTTTGGTTCCAATCCAAAATACAGATAAAGAGGGAACTCAGATTAATGACATGCCAGAATGAAGGGACACGAAATAGTACTAATGTAACTATATTGTTTAAAGATTTGGAAGGGTCAGAGAAATGGTTGCTTCTCGGCTAGGTCAGCCTATCACCTCATTCAACAAAGTACGAAGGAACTACAAAGAAAAGACCACAGATCGATTTGGTGAATTAAAAGTCCAAATGTATGTGTTTTTGTTTGGCTTTTATTTAGTGATAAGTAAATACAAATGAGATTCAGATCAAGAAGAAATTATATTGGACGGCTCTTGTGGCGTTGCCTAATGGAGTTGGAGGCACCTTTGCCTGCAATTAGGGACTGTTCTTTTGTTCATGAAGTTTAGTATTGCTGATCAATGAATGGAACCATTAGAGTTGATCGTTTTGGTGGCAAAGAAAATTACTAAGAAGGCCATGGAGGTTATTAAAGGAAGATAAGGTGCTGTTATCCGGATTTTATGAACCAAAAAAAGAAAACCATATCAATTCACCATATCAATTCACTAGTTGCAACTTGAACTTTTGTGAATGCTTTCAAAGAGCTTCATCAAATAGCAGTGGTATCAACATTACAACACAAAATACTACTTCATTATACACATATCTGGATTTTATATGCAATTTATATCAAAATTCGCTATGCCTTTTCATTCAAGGTAAATGATAATACTCACCACTCCAAGATGGCTGCCAATGCTCCGGGTGGTGATTCGATATACTTAAGCAAATTTTCGTCTGGGTTTCAAAACGCCCATTTGGCTGAAACATACGGACAGGCAAATTAGGACATCAAATTAGATAATTACCAACACAAAAGATATATGAATAAAGTGAGCGCTTACAGTCAGCAACATAAATGAAGGGGGCTTAAATGGATACTCAGCAGGTAATTGGATCCTTCCATGATAAATCCCTCCCTCAAATTCAGAATCCCTGGGACCCCTAATTGCAAATTGCCATTCAAATATATTCTCCTGAAAACCAAGAAAAGAAAACCCTTTTTTTTTCATGAAAAACCACAATAATCTCTTAAACCAACAAACAATTTGCCTCTTAACGTACAACCCACGTTCCATCCAGAACCTTACTCATCAAATTGGAACTCAAGAAAGCCCTAAAATTTTAAGATTTGAGGGGAAAAACAGACCTCAAGAGGGAGGCTCGTGAAATCATCAGAGGGATTGGATTGCATCTCCTTGACCTCTTGTAATATCCTCTTCACCGCCGGATTCTTGAGGTTATACTTGTCCTCAGCCATTTGGATCACGATCTGATCAAATATCCAACCGCCGCCGCCGCTACCACCTCCGTTACGATCTGCTGAGTAACCCGTCCGTACGTATTTAAATACGTATTTTCGAGTGTTTGAAGAAAGAAGAAGAGAAAGAGAGAGAGAGTAGATTTTTATTTATTTAATGGAGAGAAAGGAAGAGAGAGAGAAAGAAGAGTTCGGAGTTGAGTTGCTGACTTGACACGTCATGTGATGCATGTTTGAAGACGTGGCAGTATGTTATTGGAGTATAGGCATTAGTCTTTTTGTTTCTATTGGTTTCTGTAACTTCCTTCTTTGAAAATACGGTCAACTACACTAAAGGTCACCAGATTATTCATTTTTTAAATTTAGTCATCTAAATATATATTTTGTCATTTAACTATCAAATTTTTTTTAAAAATTTAGTCACACAACTAATCAAGATTACTTTTTTCTATTTCAGTTAGGTGTTATTAAATATATGAGAGAGTGACGTGACAATTAAAAAATCAATATAATTAAATTTAATTATTAACTTTTATATATTATATTAATTTAATCATAATTTTAAAAAAATTAACCTGCAAAATTTATAAATAATCTTAATTTAATCCTCAAAATTTACTATCCTCTCCCACTTTCCTTCCCACCACTACCATCATTGTCTCCACATTCTCCTAAAAAATTTTGATTTATTTATATACCTTTTGTGTCGTGTGATCAAAACTATATGCCAAGTCTGCCAAGCAGTGAGGAAGATCGGAATCTCAGGGTAAAACTGCTCTCCATTGCATGGCATTGGTGAAAGAGTTAAAGCAACGGAGAGCCTCGGGTTTTTAAGTTTTCAATGGCATTGGCAGAGTTAGGATGGGTATAATGTCACTTCCTCTCCAATATTTACTCTTCAAATTTAGGATGTTCAAACGGTCGGTTTGATTATTAACCGAATTAGATTAGCATTAATTGAATTAATCAAATTATATAATTTTTTAACTGTTAACTAAATCGAAATTTTTTAAAAAATTTAATTGAACCAAAATATTTCGATTAACTGAATTAACCAAAATTAACTGAAATATATGTTTTTGTCTCGAAAGTTAACGGAATTAACCTAAATTTTATGTCTTGAAACATTACATAAGTCTTGAAATTAATACATAATATTAATTATTAAGTTCGATTAATTCGATTAATTACTCGATTTCGAACTAAATTAATCGATAACTGAAAGTTCAAAAAACCCATTAATCGACCTCCGACCAAACTAAGTTTGACCACTGACCAATTAACCGAATTAGATCGATTCAGTCAGTTAATTCAATTTTAACCGAAGTTTGAACCCCTACTTAGACCAGACATTTCTTACTCTTTTAAACTCTCTAGAGTTTGTTATTGTTTTTATTTTAATAATTTTCTCTTGTTCTTTTCCTTATATCAACTGAATTTGTATTCAGTATCTCTGCTGTTGTCACTTGATAGGAGGAGGTGGAGGCAACGATGGTTGGGGTAGGGGAAGTGGAAGAGGAAGAGGAACATGAAGAAGAAGGTAAATTTTGATGATTAAGGGCCTGTTTAGTAGTGCTTAAAAAAATACTGAAGGCTCCAAAAGTACTTTTGAAAGAAAAGTTGTGCTAAACAAGCTGCTTTTGGCTGAAATTTTTTACTTTTCAAAATTGTTTTTGAAAAACACTTCTGAAAGAGATAAGCTAAAATTTTTAACTTTTCCTCTTCCAAAATCACTTTTGGTGTTTAATTATTTTTTCACCCTCCAATAACATAGTACTTTTCCTTTTTTTTGGTGCTTAAATACTAATTACAAATATTTAATGGTTATATTTAAATATTTAAAATATAGTTTTTATATTATAATTAAATTTTATAAATAATTAATATTTATTGCTTAAAAATATTTAAAATTTATATTTCATATATTAAAACATTAACAAGTTATAATAAAAAAATTTATATTCTTACTAAAATATAATAATATTAATTAATTTAAATATTATTTAAATGCATATTTTTTACTTGATAATAACATGTCTAAAATGGACATTTTATTTCTCAAAAGCATTTTTCCTCAACACTTTTCAAAATCACTTTTCAAAAGCATTACCAAACTAGCCCCTAAATTTAGATCATTTATAAATTTTGAGGGTTAATTTTTTAAAAAATATGACTAAATCAATATAATATATAAAAGTTGAAGGCTAAATTTTTTATTATACTAATTTTTAACTACCACGTCACCTCTCGTAAAAGATTTAACGGCACCTAGCGAAAATGGACAACAAAAAATAATCCTGATTAGTTGGGTGACCAAATTAAAAAAAAATTGATAGTTGGGTGACAAAAAAAGATCGAAGGGGCAATATTTGGTACATTAAAACAAATTGATAGTTAGATGATCAAAAAAGAAAATGCACAATAGTTAAGTGACCTAAGGTATAATTTACCCTTAAAAATTCTAACCTTTACAAGTAATTTTACACATTTAATATTTAATTATATTTTTAAATATTTTATTTTTAATTATAGTAATTAAGGTAAAATAATATTTTTATCTAAATTATTAAATATAATAAAAATTTATTAACTTATCAATTCAAAATGTTATGATAGACATTTCTCAAATAATAATTAAAGCATTTTCAACATATTTAGCATAGTTTTTCTTTACTTAATTAATACAACTCTAACATTAATTAAGCCATAATTAATATGTTTAGAATTTTATTCGAATAATAACTCTATTTTACATCAATAAAATTAATAACTTTTTAAAAATAAAATTAACTCAACTTTTTTTGTATATTTTATGCTTAAAATTTTCTAATTATTTTTAAATATATATCACCTATTAAATTATAATTATTTATAAATATATAATTATCATAACTTTTATTAAGTTTAAATTTTTAACTAATAATTTTAAATTAAATGTTACAAACCAATTTTGACCAAACAGACCCACTTAAACCCATTAAAACCCTTAACCCATCAGACCCACTTAAACCCAAATACCAAAACCCAATAGTAGCCCAAACACTAAAACCCAAAATCAGAAACACACAAAAAAACCCTAAATCTAACCCTAGCCACCTCCCCACTTGCCTCTGCCACCGTTGCCTACACGCCATTGCCAACCTCCATGCTTCTCTGACACCACCTGCCTCTACCAGCCCTACTCTTGTTCCATCACCTACAAAAAGAAGGACGAACACATAATAAACAGTAGCCAAAGCAATGTAAAATCGGCTATAAAGCCACCAAAAATCGAATGTAAAAGGAGGAGGATTTTTTGAAATACAACAAGAAAAAAGATAGTAGACATTGAACACCAAAAAGGGGAAACTCAAATAGCAAATAGAAATCTACAAAAACAGATTCAAGGATAAATCAAGCTAAAAGGGTATTGTTTTCTTTTTCTTTTTTTCTTTCATTTTATTTTCTTTTCTTATCTACTGATACGGATACATAGATTTTTCTTTTATTGTTCTTTAAAAATACATAAAAAAAATACAAAAAATGAAAAAAATACTCCTTTTTGAATTTTCACGGTGGCCGGCGGTGGCCGACGACGGTGGCGATCGGCCGGAGTCCTCGCCGGAGCATGTACTTGCAGAGGAAAGAAAAAAGAGAAAGCTGAGTTTTTTTTTAAAAAAAGAAAAGAAAGTGATTTTTTTAAAAAAAAAATTGGCCTTAAATAGACCTCCAAAACGACGTCGTTTTGGATAGGCCTTTTAAGCACCAAAATGACGTCGTTTCATGCCCGTCCGACCCGATCCGACCTGACTCGCTAGAGGATCAGCGTGTTTTTACTTAATGGGTTATTTATGCGCTTGGTCCTTCCGCATTTTCATACTTTACAATCAAGTACTTTCTGAGTTTTTAATTTGGCCCCAAAGTATATATCGCTTTGCGATTTGCTGTGTTGCATTTTGAGGGGAGGAATAATTTCTTTTTTAGTCCTCCCTTGTTTTGCACGCATCCAAATCGGTCCAAATTTCCTTTATTTCTTTTTTAAATTACCCTAAAATAGTGTTTTAATTTAAATTTCATCCTTTTTCATCCTCTTTTGCGTATTTTATTTTTATTTTAATATCATTTATACTATTATATTTTATTAATATCATCATTATATTTATTATCAATATTTTGTTATTATTATTATATTATATTTAGTTATATATATGTATATTTATTTTAAAATGTCTCGTTTTGATACTATTATATATATATATGTATTTATTATTATTATTTTATTTATTATTATACTATTATATATACATGAAATTTTTATAAATTTCATACACAACTCAAAATATTTCAGTCAAACATCAAAGTTTGACCAAGTAATTTTATACACAAATTTTAATTTGGTGCAATTATACAAATGAGACTTGAATTGGAGTTTATGTGTACAAATGAAACTTTAATTTTGATTTAATTGTATACATTTAAAGAAATGAATATATATATTTATTTTCATATTAGATTAATATAATTTTTTTACATATGTAATATATCAACATAAAATAGTGCTAATTCGAAAATATTATTAGTGATCTATGTAAATTAAATTAAATAAAAATTTCATGTATAAAATTACAAAAAATTAAAATTTATATATGACATTACACATTAAATCAAAATTCATATATAATTTTAATATTTATCCCTTTTAACTATTATAAAATTACACAAAATTAAAATTTATATATGACATTACACATTATTATAAAATGTCTCGTACTTTATTTCTTTTTTAAAATGTCTCGTTTCCTATCAAAATAATACGTTTACAAATAGTTAAAAGGGATAAATATTAAAATTATATATGAATTTTGATTTAATGTGTAATGTCATATATAAATTTTAATTTTGTGTAATTTTATACATGAAATTTTTATTTAATTTAATTTACATAGATCACTAATAATATTTTCGAATTAGCACTATTTTATGTTGATATATTACATATGTAAAAAAATTATATTAATCTAATATGAAAATAAATATATATTCATTTCTTTAAATGTATACAATTAAATCAAAATTAAAGTTTCATTTGTACACATAAACTCCAATTCAAGTCTCATTTGTATAATTGCACCAAATTAAAATTTGTGTATAAAATTACTTGGTCAAACTTTGATGTTTTGGGTGATTTCAAGAATAAAAAAAATCAATATTTGAAATCTTAGAATTCTTTGTCTAAGAAACTGAATCATGAAGTTGTTGCCCAATGAATTACACTTACGAGTTTAAACAAGTCGATTTCGGGAACAAACAGATAAAAAATCCAAAATCTTGGAAATTGACCATTTGGAATGTCAACAAGCCTAATGTGAAGTATGGAGAAGGACTTACTTGAATACTTGGTGAAATTGTCAAAGTGGCCTAATTTCTAATTCTTTTTAAATCTCAACTTTTATTAAATAAGTGGATGAATATGTAAGTTTTGGCCCAAGGAACTCATTTAGACCCTTGACTGAAATTCGCATAAAATTTCACACTTAGAAAATTCTTCACATGTTAATTAGTTAGTTAGTTGATGAGTTGGTTGTCATGTTGGCATACTTATCAAAACTCTAAATTTAAGGAGATTAGTTAGCACTTGGGTTTTCTTTCTTCAAGAATATTTTCTTAGAGTCAGTCTGAAAGGAGTTGTAGTTTTCTTTAATTTCAAGGCTCCCCTCCCTGTCTTCTTCCTTTTTCCATCTTTTCTTCTTTTAATTAGTTTTTTGTTTGGTTCTTGTTTATTTATTTCTAATCTTTTATTTGATTTATTTTCGGGCCATAAACAACCAATAAAAGACATTCACCCATCTTGATATATCAAGAATCACTCAAAAAGAAGAGATTCTTTTTTTTTCTTGTGTTGAATGCTTTTGTTACAATAGTTTTATTTTAGCTGGCTCGAGGTCTTCTTTTGGTTCAAGAATGATTTCTTTTAGTCCAAGAAACCCTAGCCTACTCGTTCTTGGACTCCCTGATTGTCTCTTTCTTTCCTTTTTGTTTGGTTTTTTGTTTTTTCATTCAATTTAATCAAATACTAATATGTTTTTTCTTGTTTAGATTTGAGTTCGATAGCTTCTTTTCAAGCAAGAACAACCACTCTTTCTTCTTTTCTTGTGATTTTATTGGGTTTAATTACTTAATCAATCAAATTTGTTCTTAATCAATTGTTTTCACCTCTTGACAGCTTTAATTCAACTGGTTCTCATCAAAGAACAAGTCCCTTTCATAAACCGACTTAAAACTCTTCAAGAACCCTAATTTTTTATTTAATTTTCTTCTTCTTATTCTCTCAATTTCTTAGTTTTATTAGTTGCTCTTTATCTATTAGATCTAATTTGGAATGTTTGTGTTTCAAATTAAGTCAGAACTTCAAGTTATCTTTCGTTTGCCTAGAGTCTTAAATTAAATCCTGCGACTTACACGTACTTTTGGTCCTGTTCTACATGTGCCTCTATCACAATGGAAAGATTATTAGAGAAATTGCAATCTTTAAATCTCCTTTTCACGTCTTTTGTTATCGGTTGAACTAATACTTAAAAAATAAAGATTAATCTTAAAGAACTTAATTTAATTATTAAACAAAAACATTAAATATAATAAATATTAAATAAAATATTATTTGATTAAATTGTTAAGATTTTATATAAATTAAAAATGTTAAAATCTAATCATATAATAATATTGTCACTAAAAATTTAAAAAAATTCAAAACTTTTTTTTTTTTTAGTTTTTATAGATTGAACCAGTTTTTAACGTATCCGAGAACAAGATTAATGTTTGGGAATGCAGTAACAGAAAAGTAATGGTAAAAATAGTATGTGAAAACAAACATTAAACTGAGTAGGTGTGAGCATCAACGAAATCGGAGAAACTCGATATCATTCACTCTCCACCGATGCCCGCAGTTAGGATTACAGCACACAAAAGTCAATCTCAGACCTTCCTCACTTCTTGCAGCCTGCTAAACACAAAACAAAACCAAGTTGTTGCATTAGATAAATAAAATCACTATGCATTTTTGTTCAAAGAAAACTCTAGCTTTCTGTCAAATCCATTTATCCAGTATCAATCGTGTGAAGAGATAATAGAAGTTAAGCATGTCGGAAGCTGACCTTGGGCTGGTAGTATACGGCTCCTCGGTGATTACACTTTTAGCAAATGACGGATTTAGTCCGAGAACGAGTTGGATCGGCCGCCATATCCTGAAATATTTGAGTGCACTCCTCGGGGGTGTGATGCACCTCATTTCTGTAAACGCATTTGTTATCAGCCACTTCCTGCATAAACCAAAATGAAAATGCCAGTTGTCCAAAGCCTAAATCGAGAACCTCCTCAAATGCCATGCGGTGCAGCATTTGGAGCTCAAATGCGTGTTATAAGATATTAGCGTTAGGGAACTTACAAACAGTATCTTCTCTGCTCTGAGGAAAAAAGACACGACAAAAAAGGTAGGGGGCATGCAATGTATTGCTTATTTGGAGAGAAAAATCTTACCTTTTGTCTAACAAAAGTGGCCTTAACAGTATAGACTTTAAGTCTCACGATTGTTAATAAAGAAGTAGAAAAAGAAAAAGAACCTCGTACTTGCAGGGGGGGCAGGCGTAGAGGAGAATCTTCCGTTCCCTGCCTTCTTTGGTGCAGAGAGGATTGTTGGTTCATCAATAAAAATAAGAAATCAATGGAAGAAATACAATAAAGAAAAGAAAGGTAAAGGAAGCAAGGGAAAGAAAGCGAAAAGCGAAAAGGATTACCACTCAGGGCAAAATCTCATTGTACTCATTTTGTTCGATTACAAACAGAAAAGAATCGAACCAAGAATGGCAGACCAGTTGGCTTGGCGGGTTCTTTCCTTTATGCCGTCCACAAAATTTAAATATATCAACTTACAACTTTAATTGGAATTTAAATTTAAAAATCGTAATTTAATTTGATATTTTTTAAATAATTGTTAAAATAAATTGACATGTTAACATAACATTTACAATTAATAACATGATAACATATGACATTAATATATTGATATGTGAAAAAAAATTAAATATTTTTGTCACATACCTAAATGTGAAGTTACATATTATTATACTATTGGTCGTCAGTGCCACATCATCTTATTTTAATAATATTATTTAAATAACTAAAATATGTACTAAATTAACTTGCTATTTTCAAATTTATATATTAATTAGACCGAAAAGATAATATACATCACGTAAGTATAAATTTGTCAAGTTTGACTCTATATATGAACCATTTTATATTTTTTGTTCAAAATTCTTGAAAGTTCTTGATCTTTTGGAAATTGAGAGAAAAGTACGGATACTTTTTTCGCTTAATATAATATTTAGTACATCAAAAAAATTTTTTAGTTTGGCACCTAAAGTTTTTTTTTATCTAATTTGATACTTAAATTTGATATTTTTTTTAATTTGATATTTAGGTTTTCTTTTATCTAATTCAATATATAAACTTGTCAAATGTTATACAAATTACCTTAAAACACTATCGGTGTTAATTTTTTATGAGATGATAGAAATAACTAATACATGATTGACATGTGGCAGATGACATGAAGCTTAATGGCAAGAATGATTACATTATTTGGAGTTTGCTCTCTTTTGCTAAATAATATGCTCAATTTTGATTTTTTATTGAGATTGGGATTACTTTAATTTTTAATGACATGAATGATTTAAGAGAAACCGCATGCTTAAAGTATGACTCAGTCTTCATTAAGCCTTTAATTCCACAAAAATGTAGCTACTATAAAAGGAAACATATGTTCAAAAATTGTTCTTTGAGTTATGCTTAACGAATGGATATTGAATAAAAAATATGAATTTTAAAACTTAAAATAAAAGAAATTAATTATGTAAAATTAAAAATTTTAAATAAAAGTAATTGAACATTTAAAATATAAAAAAAATTATGTTATTTGTCACATTTCAACAATACATTAATTATTTTTGCTCTCTCATTAAAAAATGAAACTACAAGTATATTAGAATAATTTGCATAATGTTTAATTTTAGGCACCAATTTTTTTTTTTAAAAGTGTTAAGTTCAAGTGTCAAATTTGATAAAAAAAAATTGAATATCAAATATTATATATTATTTAAATAGAAGAGAATTGATTTTGTGGTTGGTCATGTTAAAGAAATAGCTTTAATATGCTAATTATGACACGCTGCATATTTGTGGGATCTAGCACTAACTAACAAACTTGAATAAGCTTGAAGTAGTAACTTAAGAAACTTTAAAAATAAACTCTTGCTTAGAATAGAAAAGTTTAAAGAAACGTCTAAACTTGTCACATTGACAAAGTAAAGTTAGAAATTCTGTGAAAACATTTTTATTGAAAATGCATGATTGCAATACTGAAACAAATAATAATTCAAACCATATTCCAAGGATAAATTAATAATTTCTAAAATATTGATAGCTAAAAATAATTCTTTTTTATAGCAACGATCACCTTTAATTTCGATGAAAATAGTTAAAATCCACTATTAACCTTACTAGTAATGGGTTGGAACAAAAACAACAATTAACCCAAATAGCATCTATAGTGGCAATGAATCAAAAACCACTATTCTAAACCAATAGCATAGTTAAAATCAATTTCTAAACACAAAATACATATCGACATGACTAATATTTACTCAATTAAAACTATCACATATTAAGAATAAATTCAAAATCATGAAAATTTGATTACCCAAACATTGTAACTCTATACAAAATATATTCTTCATACAAAAACAGAAATTGATTACATACTTTTTCAAAATACACTCTATATCAAAATATAGATGAATATCATATATATAAAAAAATTTTCACGTAATCTAATTTAAGTATAGAAAAATTTAGCACTTACATAATTCAAAATGTATTTTCCTTATAAATTTAAAACCATATAAGCATGATTAATCCAATTTTCATAAAATATGAACAAAATATCATATATTCCATAAATAACATACAACATTTGAAGTTGATTTTTTTAAGAATTAACACTAAAGGAATTCTAAGTTATTTACCGGCTTATTGAATCGACACTTGAATAACGATTTTCACAAATCTCCTAGTAATCTAAATTTTAAGAAAGAAACTTGAAAATCAAAATTGGATCAATAATTTAAAAGCTTAAAAATATATGTATTTGCATGATAATTCTAAGACATTTCGATTGTGTGACAATTCCCTTAACAGATTAAGACACATTTGTACAATTTAATAAAATTATCTTTCACCTCGAAAGTAAGTAAATCAAATTTAATAAAATACATACATATTATAAGAAAATTCAATGGATTAGTAAAAATCAGTTTACTATCGTTTCCAACCAAATAATATATATTCGGATCGAAATAATTAAAAATAAAAATTCTGAAATTCTAATCTTCTTAACTGTTTGGCTGACATGAACAGCTCAAACTCAAAATTTACTTGGTATTTCATCAGTATAAAAACATGAATTTAAAATTAAATGTAATACTAAAATTTAGAAACTTGTTCAATTACAAAAACTTAAGTTTCAAAAACCATAAAATAAGAAATCATCGCAATCTGTTTAGATTTTATGGATTAACAATTTCGGCTATGAAAAACATTTATTCTTTAAATGAAAAATAGCTTCGAAAACCGAACATTGGAACCTTATATCTTTTAACTCAAAATTCATAGAATATTTTTATCAAATGAAAGTACAAACTTCATATTATGACAAACATATGAAACTTAAAACAAATGAACACCTAAATATGTATTTCTATTTTATTAAAATCAACTACTCGAAACTGCTAAAACTCACATATTAGAAACTTCAAAAATTATTTTCTTCTAAGGCTCTGTTTGTTTCACTGAAAATGACTTCTGAAAAATAATTTCTGGAAAATGACTTACTTTCCTGGAAATATTAATATTTTCTGGTGTTTAGATGAATCTATGTAAAATATTTTTTGTTATTTGACAGATTTCTTAAAAATATTTTATAAAAACTGTTTTCAAGCAAACATACATATGAAATTTTCTTATCTTTTCATTATTTAATTGAGTTTATTTTATATCTATAAATTTATATTTTACTTTGGTTTTGCATGTATTAAAAATATTTTGTTAAATTCAAGTTCATTACAACACCATTTTTTAGTTACATGACTACTAAATGAGTATTTTTTATTTAAAAATGTGACATAAACAAAATTAATAAAAAAAATTCACAATGTCATAATTGGACTTGATTTTCAAATCTAAAAAGTAGTTGACTAAATTCTTAAAAATAAAAGTACAGAGGTAAAATTACAAATTCATGAAGAGTATATAAACTTATGACATATTTTAACTTATACTACAGAATATTTATTATTAATATATTTATAATTTTAATAAATATTTATTATTAAAATATTAATATTGATATTTTCAATAATGTGAAGAATATTATTTAAAATTATTATTTTAAACTTTATTATTAAAATAAAATCGAAATATTAAATGATTTATTAAAATAATAAATTATATTAATTATATGACTAAATATAAATAATTAAATATGTATGTTCAATAATATTGAAAAGTAAAATATTTTATATTAATATTTTAATAAATTTAAATATTTTTAAAAATTAAAATAAAATTTTTTATCAATATAATAATATTAAGCTTGATTTAAGTTATTTTTTATATAAAATAAAATTATCTATAGAAAAGTTCTTTTCCGGAAAATGACAAAGGTAAGTTATTTTACAAGAAAAATAGTTTATTTTATATTTATCTGTAAGTCATTTTCCGTTAATCAAATTATTTTTTAGAAAACAAACATAAAAAAATACAAAAAATATTTACGGATCTTTTACATGTAAATAAATGAACCCTAAATTATTTTATTTAAATGGATACCACACATACTATGAAACTTCAAAAATTAGTTCTTCTAAGTTACATGATTGAAATGGATGGTACACATCATCTGTAACCAGCAATGTCATCAAAATCTCATCAGAAAGTTACCAGAATTTAACAAACTATTAAACTAATGAAAAAATAATTAAAAAATAAACACATACTTCAACAGATTTAAATCAAAATTCACCTTAATTACTAGAACTAAGATCGACTTGCACATCTTTTGCTGTTTTCCCCCTCCTCTCTAGAAATTGCCAAAAGCATGGTTTAAGAAAAATATCGCAAGTGATTTTCCTTCTTTTATGTTCTATTCCTTTATTTAAAAAAGAAAAAAACTATAACATACCCATAAAGTTGGGCTTCATAAATAATGAATCACATAATTAAATGGACCTTTAAAATACATATTTCTCAAGAATACATATAAAGCATGGCAACACTAACCATTCATTCAGGGACTAAATTTATACATGCTTCAATTCAACTCTTCATTTTTCTCAAGAACATGATCCTACCAGAACTGCCTGTATATATGAAAAACCTTGAAATTTTGAATGTATCCACGTCCAAAAACATATCCGAATATCATAGTTCAACCATGTTCTCAAGAAGATGGAAAATTCTCACACACACTAGAGTAAATGATTTTGACTGAACATAGTGCCCAACCACAAAACATATCTGTAAGACCCAATTTTAGCCCGGGCCCATACACATACAAAAAAAAAAGAAAAAACAATAAATGATAGCACAGTCCAATCCAAATTTTAAGCCCAAGTTTCAAATCCTGGCCCAAAATACAATTTTGGCCCGATTACACAAGCCCAATGGCCTAATTTTTTTTCAGAAACAACAAACCCTAGCACTTAGGCCCTCCCTTTGGCAGGCGCCGCCTCCACTTCCACGCACGCCCCACGCACAACCCCCAGCTCGCTCGTTGCACGCCCCACGTCCGTTCCTCCTCCACGTCCTCACGACCTGCGACTTGAGCAAAGAAATAGCAAGAAGCCATTGTATGTTCAGGCTATAAAAAGCTAGGAATACTCATTTGTTTTTTTTTTACGGAGAATACAAGAAAACACACTCAAATTAATACAAAAGAAAACTCCCAAGCAAGGAGATGATTTCATTTTTTATTTTCTTACTTATTTTTCGAGTTTCCTTTTTTATTTTTTTAGATATATAATAATAAAAGGGAGGAAAAGAGGCTTACCTTTGTTTATCATCAAGAAATCGGCAACTTTTGGAGTTTCGTCCGCTGTGCACTACGATCGGCAGTGGCGGAGCCCGTGGCGGCGCTCAGCCGGAGTTAGGCCGGACATTGGAGAGGGGTTGAGAGGTTTTTGAAGGTTATTTGAGAAAGAGGGCTGAAAATGAGGTTTTGGGGACAAAATTTGAGTTTTATAACACAACTAAACGGCGCCGTTTTGAAAATTGGATTCAAAGGCCAAAACGACGTAGTTTTGGGCCTCTGACCCACGACCCGACCTACACCAAGGGGAGGATCCACGTGTTTTGCTTGGATGGGCTAATTGCGCTCTAGGCCCTTCCGCTTTTTTATGGTTTTATAATTAAGTTATATTTATTTCTAATTTGGCCTTATAATTTCCCTCTTGTTTTAATTTGGTCTCGCGCAAGGTGATGCGTTTTGGAGGGAAGGGATATTTACTTTCTCGGTCCCTCCACTTCATTTGCGCGTTACAATCTAATCCTTCTCTTTTTATTTATTTCCAATTTCGCCCCAAACTTTCGTTTTAAATTCAATTTGGTCATTTTTAAATTATTTTGCTACTTTATCATTTGATTGATTAATTGGACATTTTTATTATTATTTTAATAATATTATTATTGTATTCATTATTATTATATGTTACTATTACATTCATTTTTTTATGTTACTATTACATTCATTTTTTTTACTTTTATTATTCTTTTTATTAAAATTATTTTTACTATAATTATTCTTATTAATATTTTCCCCTTTTCCCCATTATTTTATTATTATTATTATTATTATCCATATTAATCTATTATTATTATTATTTTCTATTTCCTTATTATTATTGTATTATCACTAGTATTATTGCCACATCATTAATCTAATTAATTTTATATTATTGCATATATATTTTCTTTTGCATGTACTTACGTTATTGTTATTATCATATCTTATTCCTATTAATTTACCTAAGTTTTAAATATATTTCATGTTATTATATATTAGCATTATGTTTTTACTATTTTCTTTTACAATTTCTAACTTGTTGGTCCAAAATTGGTTATTTCATTTTTACTTCAAACAAACCAAATAATTGCATTTTGAGCATAATCGCTTATTTGGAAATTCCTTAAAACAAGGTAATGTTTCGTGTTTGGAAATTCGAAAAATCGTGTCGTAACGTCCTGGGTTTCGATTTATCGATTTACCAAATAATTGAATATCCTTTTAAATTTCGATGTATAAGTTTTGGAAACTATGAGATGATCTTGGATTCGAGGATTTAAATTATCGTATCCTAACGTGCTGGATGTGATATTTTATTTCTTTGGAATAAGAGAATCTTAACATCCGATTCGAGTATGTTCAAACATTTTTAAATGGGACTGTATTCTCAAAATCATTTCATTTTTCCGACACTAGGGCATAAATTAATCAATTGGGTACCAATTTTGGGCGTTGCAAGGGTGCTAACCCTTTCTCGTACGTAACCGACTCCCGAACCCGTTTTCTTGACTTTTGTGGGCTGAAATTAGTTTTTTTTAATAAATCAAAATGTTTTATTAGGTGTTCCGATCACACCTAAATAAAAAGGATTGGTGGCGACTCCATTTTTCGTTTTAAAGTCGACCTCCATTTTTTCAAAAAAAATGGTTTCGACAGCTTGGCGACTCCACTGGGGACATCAATAAGAGAGTCAAGCCGTAAAATTGATTATTTTCTGTCTTTTTGTCTAAAATTGAAAATTTGATTTGAAAATCATGATTCTTTTGTTCCATTTGTTTGTGATCCCTATGTTTGCTAGAATACTCTTGCATTGCATTGCATGACCGTTGTGGTTACACCTTTTAAGTGAGAGTAAAAAACTATGCCTTCGTGAGGTTTTCACCTCCGCATGGGCTAGTGGACTGCTTCCGGGATACATCCGTACCTATGTCTTCGTGAGGTTTTCAACTCTGCATGGCCATAGGGAAATGTATTCCCCTGAACTGAACTTGATCCACATGAGCCTATTATGGGTGAGGGTTTAGGAATCTGCTGGTTCAGGTACCCTTTCTTAAAACCGAGCCACATATAGTGAACTCTAAGAGCCCGCCCTAGGTAGAGCTATGCTGAACCCTAGCGGTTACCCAGATAGGTGTTTGACTATTTTCTATTTGCTTTGATTTTTATTATTTGATACTAACTTGTTGTGTTTTGTTGTGGTTATGATTGCATGTCATTTCATATTAAAGAGGTGTCGATTCATGTTCGGTTGCTAAATTAGAAAGCTTGTCTTGGAGAATAAATTTCTTGATAAAGTGAAGGATAATGCGGCTGTCCGTATGTGGTCAGAGAAGATGCAACTTGAGAAAGGGGATAGTCTGCTGAGGGATATACATCGGAGTTGTGGGACTTCACCCGTATCAGTGTGACACAAAATGAGCTCTAGAAATTGAGAGATATATGGGACCGTTGGGATGATGAGACTAAGTAGGTGTTCTATCAAAATTATGACGACTTACCCAACCTACTCGACATCAAGGTGGACAAGCACTTGTTTTGGGCTATGACTCAGTTTTGAAACCCTGCATATAGTTGTTTCACTTTCGAAAAGGTGGACTTGGTGCCTACTGTGGAGGAGTATACAGCTTTGTTTCGTTGTCCAAAGGTTCAAGTCGACAAAACTTATTTTAGGGCCGCTAATGCCCCAACTTTTGTAAAAAAATTAATGAATATCACCAGGATGAGTGAATAGTGGGTTACAACCTGAATTCAGCAAAAAGGTGATGGTAAATGCATTCCTTGGGTGAGTTTGAGGGACCTGATCGAAACATATCCAGATATAAAGAAGAAAGTTAACGTCTTTACCTTGAGTATTTATGGTTTGGTAATTTTCCTTAAAGCTTTAAGGCATATAGATGAAGCAGTTACCGACTTATTTGATCGACTTGACAAACAGGTCACACCGGTACCGGCAATTCTAGCTAAGACGTTCAGATATTTGAGTGCATGTCAGAGGGCAGGTGAAGGTAGATTTATAGGGTGTGCGCAGTTATTATTACCTTGGTTCCATAGCTATTTTTAGAATGTGGATAAAGTTTCCTATCAGGTTTTCTTCGAGAATTACTACCAGTTAAAATAGATAACAGCCACGCACAAGAAAGATGACATATCAGAAGAGAATTGGATCGAGCTCCTTCGAAATCTCCAAGAAGAAGACTTTGAGTGGAAAGCCCTTTAGATGGTTCCTGACGAGATCCTTAATCGGTGTGGGAGTTTTGATTGGGTACCTCTGCCCTAAATTTGGGGAGCCGTTGGATATGCTTCTTTGCTCGTTTTAAGATAATACAGATCAAGAAAGTTTATACCGCTGACACATGGGCTAGCTCAGTTTGAGTTCTCATATAAGGAGGACAATTATAAGAAGAAGGTTCAAGAGATTTCTAATGCTTAAAAACAAACACACCGGATTAAGAGACTGGCCGTAGGTTCAATGACAACCCCTGAATACAAGGGGTGGTTGAATAAAAGGATCAATGATAATATTCCTGAGCCGACTTTAGAGGGCGTTCGATCGATGGAAGAATACTTGCAAGTAATACGCTCTGAACTAGAAATCATAAAACGGGACTTCGAAGAGAGAAATTCAGAGTTGGGGAAAAAGATAGAACAGTTAGAGGAGGAAAAGGTGTATTTGAGGTTAGATGTTGATGTTCAGAAACTCAAGGCCGAGAAGTTGAAAAAAGGGGAAAAAAAGGTTGAAGAAGACTTGGACAGTTTGAAGACTGATTACAAAAAGCTGCATATGTCGATAAGAACTATCGGATTAGGAAAGACATCAGAGCAGTGGCGACAAAAAATTCAAGAGGAAAAAGGCTAGAGCTGATCAGTGGGAAAAGAGGTTCCATGATGCTCGAGCACGCGAAAATGCCTTAAAAAAGAGCTTGGTTGAGGGCCAAGATGATAAGGAGATGTTAATAGCTCGGATGACGAAGTTAGAAAAGGCACTGCATCAGCCTCGTGATCGTAACTCTGACATTGAATTAAGAGCCAACCTGAGTAGGATCGAGGATTTGAAAGGAAAGGTAAAAGAACTCAAGACTGCGCTACAGAATTGTGAACTTCGAATTGAATTCCTTGAGTCAAATAATGAGCAGGAACAGCTCCGTCGATCGCAATACCAGGTCAGGGATAGAGATTACGTCATGGGCGAGGCTGTGGCTCAGATACGAGAAGTGGCTGATCATTTACAGACCTTAGCGGTTCAGGCTGACATGCTAAGTGTAAAGTATGAGTTAGAGTCAGACCGGGGTCATGAGCTGGCTTGCCTTCTTAAGAGAGTTAAAACTTTGAGCATTAAGGCAAAGCAATATATATGATCTGTTTTATGTAAAGGATTTTATTTTCTAATACATTTTCTAAAGGGAATTGGATCAGAATCGATGTCTTTTTAGTTTTGTATTCATTTAATGCATTTGTATTTTATCGCATTATGTGCATTAAATTTCACAAAAGAACCCTAATTAATTGGAAATCGTATTATAGTTACCCTGGAACATCACTACTACACATGGAAAAAACCAAAGCTATGGATCAAAGGTTGGAAAAACTAGAACAAATGCAGAAGGAAATGCAGGATCAACTGCAAGTACAAATGCAAGAACAGTTAGCCAAAATCCAGTAGGATATGAAGGATCAGATGCTGGAGTCTCAAAGGAATATGATGAACCAATTGACCTAGTTACTAATTGGAAGGCCGGAAAAAGGGAAGAGTCTCATGATCAATATCGAGGATGACAGCGAGGACCCTGCTTACCCTCCAGGTTTTACCCCAACGAATACCCAAGCACCACCACAAAGGGTGTCTGTCAATATCAGACCCCAATATCAGACTGGTACTTCGACACCGATAAGTTTTCCAACGGGCTCGAGTTCCAATCTCGAAAACAATCGGGCAAATCCTATAGTTCCTGACTTTGATGATGTAGCGAAAGTGAGAAGGGCAAGAGCGGAAATCCCAAAGCAACTGGAAAAATGATACAAATGGCTGGAAGAGAAATTCAAGGCATTGGAAAGCACTGATTATCATTGTGGGGTGGATGCTAAGGAGTTGAGCCTGGTCTCAGATTTGGTACTCCCTCCAAAGTTCAAAATGCCAGAGTTTGAAAAATACAATGGAACCAGCTGGCCTGAGGCTCACATCACGATGTTTTGTCGAAAGATGACTGGTCATGTCAATAATGATCAGTTATTGATTCACTGTTTCTAGAACAGTTTGACTGGGGCTGTGGCCAAATAGTAGAATCAGCTGAATCGTACCCAAGTTAAATAATGAAAGGACTTAGCACAGGCCTTCATGAAGCAATATGGCCATGTGACGGACATAGCGCTTGACAGGATCACGTTACAGAACATGGAGAAAAAGTCAAGTGAAAGTTTCAAGCAATATGCTCAGAGGTGGAGAGAAGTCGCTACACAAGTGCAACCGCCACTGTTGAAAAAAGAAACAACCATGCTTTTCATTAATACCTTGAAAACACCTTTTATTAATCACATGCTGGGAAGCGCAACTAAGAGTTTCGCAGACATAGTGATGTCCGGTGAAATGATAGAGAATGCGATAAGATGTAGAAAGATAGAGGCTAGGGAAAACACCAGGAGGTCGGCCCCGAAGAAGAGAGAAAATGAGGTTAGCAATGTGAACATGGCTTATGCAAAACCAATCACGGTAAACTAACCAAAAACAGTAGCCACGGGCTAGCAAGCTTCGCCAAGGCAAGAGCCCAATACAAAGCAGAACATGAAGAAGCTCCAGTTTACTCCCATTCTAATAACGTATCGGGAGCTGTACAAAAGTCTATTTGATGCACACGTTTATCCCCTTTCTATTTAAAACCATTGCAACCCCCATACCCCAAATGGTACAATGCAAGTGCTCAATGTGAATATCATGCGGGAATCACGGGACACTCGATAGAAAACTGCACCTCTTTCAAAAGATTAGTCGAAAGGCTCATCAAAATAAGTGTTGTGAAATTCGATGATGCACCTGGTGTAGGAAATATGTTACCCAATCATACTAATAATGAGGTAAATGCGATAGTTGAGAATATGGGGAGGAAAATTAAGTTGAATGTTGCAGAAGTAAGAACCCCATTGAGAGATGTTTGGAGGAAAATGGTGGAAAGAGGGTTAATCACGCAGGATTTGAGGAACAAATTTCGAGAGGCGAGGAACTACTGTGAGTTCCACAATGAGGGAGATCACGAGATTGAGAGATGTAATGAATTCAAAGCCCTAGTGCAGGGTCTAATGGACAACAGTATGCACTTCGGAAGAGGGGTCAATAATGAAGGTCCTTAAGGTCAATCATCCGGTGGTGATCATTTCACGACCGAGAATCAATAAAGCTAGAGCAAAAATTGCACCAAGAGTTGTAATTCAGAAATCCGTGGCTTTTCCTTATAAGGATAGCAAAAGGGTGCCTTGAAATTATAACTACAATGTGACATCAGCAGGGAGGGGAGTCCGATCAGTACGCCAAATACAAAAGCCAAGCCTGTAAAAGGGAAATCTTTGATGATCGAACAAGCGAAAGAGAAGCCGGAATTATCCATTAATGAGCCTGTAACAGAGAAAGAAGCTAAGGAATTCTTGAAGTTCTTAAAGCACAGTGAGTATAGCGTTGTGGAACAATTACACAAGCAGTTGGCACGTATATCGGTACTAGCTCTGCTTCTAAACTCAGAGGTACACCGTAACGTGTTGATGAAGGTGTTGAACGAAACCTATGTCGTTGATGACATTTCGGTAAACAAGCTAGACTGTCTTGTCAGCAACATAAGTGCCGACAATTTCATCTCTTTCAGTGACGATGAAATATCGCCAGGGGGTATGGGATCCACCAAGGCTTTGCACATAACCACTCGCTGCAAAGGGTATACATTACCGGGGGTATTAATTTATAATGGATCGGCATTGAACGTCTTACCCTTGTCTACATTGAATAGGTTGCCAATAGACAGCTCTCATATAAAGACATGCCGAACATAGTAAGAGCATTTGATGGCACTGAAAGGAAAGTGGTAGGAAGGATTGAGGTACCTTTTCTGATCGGACCAAACACATACGAGGTAAACTTCTTAGTGATGGACATCAAGCCTTCTTATAATTGTTTATTGGAGAAGCCTTGGATTCACTCGGCGGGGCCAGTATCATCATCATTGCACCAAAAGCTAAAGTTGGTGACGGAGGGCCGGTTGATAATAATAAATGCAGAGGAGCACATTATTGCATCCATCGCTAGTGATGCGCCGTATATAGAAAATGATAGTGAGGTAATAGAATGTTCCTTTCGGTGATTAGAATTTGTAAATGCAACTTTCGTCATCGAAAGGAGTAGGGTCCCAATGCCAAAAATATCTGAAGCTACGAGGATGAGCTTGCAACTAACTGTTGGAAAAGGGGCATAGCCTGAAAGGAGACTTGGAAAGTATCTCCATGGACGAGTTGAGGTACAGGTCTTGGCTGATAAACAGGATCGCTTTGGCTTGGGGTATAAGCCAGACATAAAGTAAAGGATAAAGGAAATGGAGAAGAAGCAAGAGATACGAAGAGCACGATTGAATGAGGCAGAGGTCAAGTAGGAATCAATGACTTTTCCCCATATATCCAATACATTCGTATTAGGAGGAATTATCTATCTTGAACAAAAAATAACAAGAGAGGGAACGACTGAGGATATGATAGAAAATTTGAGTATCAACGCGTTATTTGAAGAGAAAGCGATGGAAGGCGACTTAGCAAGCATTCGCCCTTACGAGCCTGAAAGTGTTTTGAACAACTGGACTGTGGAAGAAATTCCTGTAGATTTTAAAGCTAATACAGAGTAATGTTCAAAACACACTTGTTGTTTTAAGGCCTAAAAGCAATAAGAATCTTTTGTGAAATAGGCTCAAGTTTAAAATGTCTTTATTTCAATATAAATACACATTTATGTCATATTCTGAGCAAATATTTTTTTATCTTGAGAAAATATTCTTTTCTTGCATTCCATTTATAATCATGTCATACAAATAAAGCTATACTTGGATTCATTTATTTTTTGGATATCCTTTCGTGCCAATAATAGGACTCTAGATATCAATGACACGAGTGATACTGTTACTAACCCAGAATTCCCTTTTGAGTAAGATATGTGTCTAGAGGGATATCAGGATTTTGAAGATGATGGAGATTGTGGATTACATCCGGATTTGTTAAAGATGGTAGAATGAGAAGAAAAACAAATTCTACCCCATAAAGAGACAATCGAGAGTGTGACTTTGGAAGAAGGGAATGAGGTGAACATTGGAACTTGCATAACCAAGGAAACAAGGCCAGAGTGGCCTCAGCGGTCGGCCTTCGAATTACTTTAGGGGGTCTTTCATTAGGACCTCATTGAATTACTGCAAGAGTTCAAAGATATCTTCGCGTCGTCGTATCAAGACATGCCTGAGTTAAGCACTGATATTGCGGTGCATTGCGTCCCCATAAAAGAATAGTACAAGCCTGTTCAACAGAAGCTTCGAATGATGAGACCCGATGTTGCAATAAAAATAAAGAAAGAGGTTAGGAAACAATTTGATGCTGGGTTTTTGCAAGTAGTTAATTATTTAGAATGGATAGCGAACGTTGTCCCCGTCCCTAACAAAGATGGAAAAGTGCAGATGCATGTAGATTACAGAAACTTAAACAATGCCAGCCCAAAGGAAAATTTCACATTGCCTCACATCGACACTTTGGTGGATAACACGGCAGGCTATTCGTTGTTTTCCTTCATGGATGGTTTTTCTGGATAAATCAGATAAAGATGCATCCTGAAGACATTGAAAATACCACATTTATAACCTTATGGGGGACTTTTTTCTATAAGATGATGTCATCGGGTTAAAAAATGCGGGATCAACATATCAAAGAGCCATGATAACCTTGTTTCACGACATGATGCACAAGGAAATTGAGGTTTACGTTTACAATATGATTGCAAAATCCCGAACAGAAAAGAAGCATGTACAGGTTTTGAGGAGATTGTTCTTAAGGCTGAAAAAGTTTCAGCTAAAGCTTAATCCAACAAAATATACTTTCGAGGATAGTTCAGGAAAGCTGCTCGGTTTTATAGTAAGCGAAAAGAGAATTGAGGTCGACCCCTACAAAGTCAAGGTTATACAAAAATTGCCTCTGCCGCGCACTCAAAAGGAAGTTCGAGGTTTCCTGAGAAGACTAAATTACATCGCTCAGTTCATTTCACAACTGAGTGAGAAATGTGACCCTATATTTCTCCTTCTCAAGAAACACAACCCAGGTGTGTGGGATGATGAGTTCCAAAAAACCTTTAACAAGGTTAAACAATATTTGTCCCATCCCCTAGTGCTAACGCCACCTAGTCCTGGTAGGCCATTGATATTGTATTTGATAGTATTTGACAATTCAATGAGATGTATGCTCGACCAACACTATGAGACAGGAAAGAAAAAAAGGGTGATATATTACCTCAGTAAGAAATTCACTGAATGTGAAATGAGATACTCGCCAATTGAGAAATTATGTTGTACATTGGTTTGGACAACTCGGAGATTGAGGCAGTATATGTTGTACCATACGACTTGGTTGATCTCGAAACTAGACCCTCTAAAGTACATGATGGAGTCAACTACTTTAAGTGGAAGAATGGCCTGATGACAAATATTACTTTCTGAATTTGACATTGTCTATGTGAACCAGAAGGCTGTGAAAGGGATGCAATAGCAAATTTTCTTGTCAGTAGAGCTTTAGAGGATTACGATCCTTTGAACTTTGATTTCCCTAATGAAGACCTAATATATGTGGCAACTACCGAAGAAGACACTCCAAAGAATCATCCTTGGAAACTAAATTTTGATGAAGCATCAAACGCGATTGGTAATAGAATTGGGGCAGTGCTGGTATCCCTAAGTGGAGATCATTATCCCTTCACTTGCAAATTGGATTTCGACTACATAAATAATAAAGCAGAATACGAAGCATGTATCATGGGAATCTGTGTAGCCATAGAGCACAAAATTAAGGTGCTAGAGGTGTATGGGGATTCTGCGCTAGTGATCTATCAGCTCAAAGGTGAATGGGAAACAAGAGACCCAAAGTTGGTCAACTATCGAAAGCTAGTTTTAGAATTAATTGAGGTGTTTGATGATGTCACTTTCTGTTACCTCCCGCGAGATGAAAACCAGATGGCTGACGCCTTGGCTACATTAACTTCCATGATCAGAGTAAATAAACGAGAGGATATGAAGCCGATCCAGATGAGTATTTGTGAAGCTCCAGCTCATTGCTGCAGTATCGAAGAAGAAGATGAGAGAGATGATTATCATTGGTATCATGATATTCTACGATATGTGAAGAACCGTGAATACCCTGATTAGGCAATTGAAAATGATAAGAGAATATTGAGAAGGCTGGCCAGTGACTATGTCTTAGATGGAGAGATCCTGTATAAAAAGAGAAAGGATCAGGTGATGCTAAGATGTGTTAACGCTGTTGAAGCTAAAAAAATCTTGGAAGAAGTCCATGAGGGTGTCTGCGGGATGCATGCCAATGGGTTCACAATGGCTAGGCAAATTATGAGATTCGGGTATTATTGGTCCACGATAGAGAGAGATTGCATCAGTTACGCCAAGAAATGCCCTAAGTGCCAAATGTATGGAGACAAGATCCATGTGCCTCCTTCACCTCTTCATGTCATGACTTCTCCATGACCTTTCTTAATGTGGGGCATGGACGTTATTGGGCCGATTTCACTGAAGGCTTCTAATGGACATCGATTCATCTTTGTGGTCATTGATTACTTCACCAAATGGGTAGAGGCTGCTTCATAGGCCAACGTCACAAAGTCGGCGGTCAGCAAGTTCTTAAAGAAAGAGATCATATGTCGATATGGCATGCCAGAACGGATTATATCTGACAACACGCTAAATTTGAACAATAGCGTGATAGTGGAGGTTTGCAGTTAGTTCAAAATTAAGCACCACAACTCGTCACCATATCGCCCAAAAATAAATGGTGCAATTGAGGCAGCTAATAAAAATATCAAGAAAATCGTGGGGAAAATGACTGAGACCTACAAGGATTGGCATGAAAAGTTACCATTTGCACTCTATGCTTATCAAACATTTGTCAAAACTTCTACCGGGGAAACACATTACTCATTGGTTTATGGGATGGAGGCAGTTTTGTCCATTGAAGTCGAAATTCCTTCTCTCCGGGTTTTATCAGAGTTGAAGCTTGACGAAGTACAATGGATCCAGTCCCGGTATAATCAATTGAACTTGATTGAAGAAAAAAGGCTAAAGGCTATCCGTCATGGTCAAATGTACTAGAAGCGAATGGTGCGAGCTTACAACAAAAAGGTTCGCCCCAGAGTATTCCGTGAGGGGGACTTGGTATTGAAAAAGATCCTCTTTATGCAAAAAGATTTCAGAGGGAAATGGATACCAAACTCGGAAGGAACTTATATGGTAAAGAAGGCTTTTTCTAGAGGGGCACTGATATTAACTGATATGGACGGTAAGAGCCTGCCTAACCCTATAAATTCAGATTCAGTCAAGAAGTACTTCGCTTAAAAGGAGGCTAAGGTGAAAACCCGCAAAGGGTGCCAAAAAAAAAGGGGGAGAGGCCAAGGTGAAAACCCACAAAGGGCGCCTTGAGACCAAAGGGGTTTTGAATTGAAAACTCAAAAAGGGCAATTCAAGTTTTGACCAAAGATGAGGCATGTGGTAGTCTTGCTATGCTGGAATTAAAGAAAAAGAAGTACGCTATGTCTTGGGGCATCGACAAAGTACTCCAGATCTCCTAGGCACATGATAAAGCTTAAAATGGTCTTCGTAGAGTTCGTACGGAGGAGCTCAGACTACGATATCTGGGACACTTATTTTTTGTCCCCCTTTACCTATTTTTGTACTCCGGAAGTATTTGTTTTCTTTGATTAATCCATTCTTTTCGAATTTTGTTCATAATAAATTTCAGTTTTTTCTATCTTTATAATCTTTTTCAAGAGCTTGTATTGAAATAACGATTAATGGACTAATAATACTTTTACAAAAGAGGTTCTGCATATTACTCTGGAAGCTTCTAAATAGTACAAGAACCTGAAACAGGATTATTGTTTAGAACTTACTAAACCTAAGGGTTGGGAATGTTCGAGAAGGAAGGGTCTAAGTTGAGACTACATCTTAAGATTTTTTTGTCAAAGTATCAGATACAAGATATTGCATCGGTGATACAACCTCGACGAATAACGAACAGTGTTCACCCAAGCATTAAAATGGGATCATGCTCAAAAAAGGAAAATGGATATTCTGCATATGTATCTGGTCATGTTACCCAGAAAGAGGTGTAACAGATTATTTGATTGAAGAAGATGGTACAAATCCTACACCCCTAAGTTGCAGTGGGATGGATTGAAGAAGATAATTTTCTGTCAAAGATACTAGTTGAGTAGAGAAGGCAGGATAACACATCAATGACAGAACCTTGATGAGTGACGAGTAATGGTAACCTAAATATTAAAAAGGGATCATTCTCATTTTGCATTCATATATCATTCATAGCACATCTAGTTAGGAGTATTTAATCTATTCTGATAATGGCATCCTAATCAGCATCCTAATCATTCGGCATAAGCATAGGCCCATCTTACAGGTCATGTTACCCAAAAAATGGTGTAACAGATCCATGAAATTATAGATCCTATGCCCCTAAGTTGCAGTGGGATGGATTGAAGAAAATTGTAGATCTTATCTCCCTAAACAGTAGTGGAGCAGATCGAAAACGGTGAATCTTATCTTCATGTATCGGTAATGGAGCAGATTTAAGCCATCAGCCTTGTCTCCCTGAAGTTGCAGTGGAGCAGGTTCAAGATACAAGTCTTATCTCCTTGAAATTGCAGTGGAGCAGACTAAAAATTGCATATCTTATCTCCCTAAGCAATAGTGGAGTAGATCGAAGACGGTGAATCTTATCTTCATGTATCAGCAATGGAGCAGATTTAAGCCACCAACCTTGTCTCCCTAAAGTTGCAGTGGAGCAGGTTCAAGATACAAGTCTTATCTCCTTGAAGTTGTAGTGGAGCAAACTAAAAATTGTATATCTTATCTCCCTAAGCAGTAGTGGAGCAGATAGAAGATGACGAATTTTATCTCCATGTATCGGCAATGGAGCAGATTTAAGCCACCAACCTTGTCTCCCTAAAGTTGTAGTGGAGCAGGTTCAAGATACAAGTCTTATCTCCCTGAAGTTGCAGTGGAGCAGACTAATAATTGTATATTTTATCTCCCTAAGCAGTAGTGGAGTAGATCAAAGACGGCGAATCTTATCTCCATGTAGCGGCAATGAAACAGATTTAAGCCACAAGTCTTATTTCCCTGAAGTTGCAATGGAGCAAAATGAAGATAGTGAAACTTATTTCCTTGAAGATGTAGAAGAGCGGATTGAAGCTCAATAAACAGATCAAAGCCAACTTTATCTCCTTGAGGTTGCAGTGGAGCAGGTTGAAATTACCAATTCCATTCTCCTTGAAATTTCAGCGGTGGATTAGAGCGAGGCTACGTAAGGAAAAGAAGTATCAGGAAGTCAAGACTTAATAAGACTGGGCAAAATTGGCCCTTTTAAAGTCTTTGCTCCATCCTCGTTACACGACAACGGGTAAAGAGAGGCAGCTGTAAGACCCAATTTTAGCCTGGGCCCATACACATACAAAACAAAAAAAAAACAACAAATGATAGCATAGTCCAATACAAATTTTAAGCCCAAGTTTCAAATCCTGGCCCAAAATACAATTTTGGCCTGATTACACAAGCCCAATGGCCTAAATTTTTTTCAGAAATAACAAACCCTAGCACTTGGGCCCTCCCTTTGGCCGGCGCCGCCTCCACTTCTACGCACACCCCACAAACAACCCCCAGCTCGCGCGTTGCACACCCCACGTCCGTTCCTCCTCCACGTCCTCACGACCTGTGACTTGAGGAAAGAAATAACAAGAAGCCGTTGTATCTTCAGGCTATAAAAAGCCAAGAATACAAAAAAACACACTCAAATTAATACAAAAGAAAACTCCAAAGTAAGAAGGTGATTTCATTTTTTATTTTCTTACTTATTTTTCGAGTTTCTTTTTTTTTATTTTTTAGATATATAATAATAGAAATCGGCGATGGTGAAGCCCGCGGCGGCGCTCGGCTGGAGTTAAGTTGGACATTAGAGAGGGGTTGAGAGGTTTCTGAAGGTTATTTGAGAAAGAGGGCTGAAAATGAGGTTTTGGAGGCAAAATTTGAGTTTTATAACACAACTAAACGGCGCCGTTTTGAAAATTGGGTTCAAAGGCCAAAACGAGTCTTTTTGGGCCTCTGACCTGTGACCTGACCCACACCAAGAGGAGGATCCGCGTGTTTTTCTTGGATGGGCTACTTGCGCACCAAGCCCTTCCGCATTTTTATGGTTTTATAATTAAGTTATATTTATTTCTAATTTGGCCTTACAATTTCCCTCTTGTTTTAATTTGGTCCCGCGCAAGGTGATGCGTTTTAGAGGGAGGGGATATTTACTTTCCCGATCCCTCCACTTCGTTCGCATGTTACAATCTGATCCTTCCCTTTTATTTATTTCCAATTTCGCCCCAAACTTTCGTTTTAAATTCAATTTGGTCATTTTTAAATTATTTTGCTACTTTATCATTTGATTGATTAATTGGACATTTTTATTATTATTTTAATAATATTATTATTGTATTCATTATTATTATATGTTACTATTACATTCATTTTTTTACTTTTATTATTCTTTTTATTAAAATTATTTTTACTATAATTATTCTTATTAATATTTTTTCCCCTTTTCCCCATTATTATTATTATTGTTATTGTTATCCGTATTAATGTATTATTATTATTTTCTATTTCTTTATTATTATTGTATTATCACTAGTATTATTGCCACATCATTAATCTAATTAATTTTATATTATTGCATATATATTTTCTTTTGCACGTACTTACGTTATTGTTATTATCATATCTTATTCCTATAAATTTACCTAAGTTTTAAATATATTTCATGTTATTATATATTAGCATTATGTATTTACTATTTTCTTTTACAATTTCTAACTTGTTAGTCCAAAATTGGTTATTTCATTTTTACTTTAAACAAACTAAATAATTGCATTTTGAGCATAATCGCTTATTTGGAAATTCTTTAAAACAAGGCAATGTTTCTTGCTTGGAAATTCGAGAAATCGTGCCCTAACATACTGGGTTTCAATTTACCGGTTTACCAAATAACCGAATATCCTTTTAAATTTCGATGCATAAGTTTTGGAAACTATGAGATGATTTTGGATACGAAGATTTAAATTGTCGTATCCTAACGTACTGGATGTGATATTTTATTTCTTTGGAATAAGAGAATATTAACATTCGATTCGAGTATGTTCAAATATTTTTAAATAGGATTGTATTCTCAAAATCATTTCATTTTTCCGACACTAAGACATAAATTAATCAATTGGGTACCAATTTTGGGCATTGCGAGAATGCTAACCCTTCCTCTTACGTAAACGACTCCCGAACCCGCTTTCTTGACTTTTGTGGGCCGAAATTAATTTTATTATAAATCAAAATGTTTTATTAGGTGTTTCTATCACACCTAAACAAAAATGATTGGTGGCGACTCCATTTTTCGTTTTAAAGTTGACCCCCGTTTTTTCAAAAAAATAGTTTCGACAATATCTACGAACTTGCTAGTGGCAATCTATTTAACTGGGCCCGCAAGTATGCATCTTTAAGAGCAACACCTAATTATGGGATGCAAAATATTGATAAACACCCAGTAGCATTTAGGATAACAGAATCTGGTGCCACATAGATAGAACCCTAAACCTTACAATAGGAATTTTCAACCTACAATCATTCCATAACATCCATAAACAAGTGAGATAATGCAAACTACAGGCAACTATTGCCAATAATGTCATAACAAAACTATGAAAGAGAAAAGAGAATGGATGTAAACATCTAGCAAACTTATTTTTCTAGGGCTTGATCCTCAGCATGTATGTAAGACCATAAGTTTCAGTGTTTTTGTAACATGATAGAATTATCTGGACTTAAAAAAAAGGGAATGCGTACTGCCCTCTGTCATTCAGCGCCTTCTGCCATGCCTCGAGCTCTTCCTTCGATTGCTCCGATCATCAGAATCGGAATCTGAAGCCGAGTCTGAATCAGAAGACTCAGAAGATGAGCTGTACCTTCTACGCCTCCCCTTCTTTTGCTTCTGCTTCTTCTTCCTCCTCCGACTCTTCCTCTCTTCCTCCGACTCAGATGATGAGCTGTAATCAGTACTACTCCCTTCTGAAGAATAATCCGATCCCGTTACAAATGAGGCACCACTGTCAGTCTCAAAAACTGAAGCCTCACTATCACTACCAGAACCAGAATCTGACCGATACTTCCTTTTGCTTTTCTTAGACCTATTATCATCCTTCTTATCCTTGACATCTGGGATGTCCAAATCATAAGAGATTGAAAGTTTCATCCTGAGTTTGGGGTTCTTAAGCTGCTGAGTTCTCGAGGGTCGTGACATGTAAACCCGTTCGTTCTTGCACTCGTATGTCCAATGCCCTGCTTGAAAACACTTTTGGCACCGGGAAGCACCCATTGTAGACATTGATGTCTTGTCTTTCCTTTCCCCTAACCTCACCGCCTTCTCTGTGCTCATCAAATACATCTGCCTCTTGGCTTCCCGCTTCTCCTGCCATCTGCTAGGCCCTTCTTCCTTTTGCCCATAAGCATTAACATTTCGAGCTGCGGCAGCAGCTGCCCTTTCAGCCTGAGCTCGACTGAGGCCTTTTGCAGCAGTCAATGCAGCAGCCTTGATTCTGTCGGCAGCAGCTTGAGTTTTTTCTTCTTTCTTACTTGACATCTTTTAGATGTCAACAAATAAACCAGACTATGCCGATATGCAGATTACACAATCTCCAAGAGAATAAATTAAACCCAACCCAAATCCTTCAACACCCTATATTCAAATACCCAGTTATGTCATTCAATTGTTTAATCGAATAGAACAGAAGTAGCAAATAATCTAATCAATGGACTAAAGACAAGGAATTTAAACATGCGAAAGAAAATAAAATTCTGCAAAAAACTTTTAAAAAAGGGACTTTAAAAACAGTCACAAAACCCTAATTCAGAACAAAAAAGGTTGAATATTGTTTCTTTCCTATTAACCCTCAACTGAGAATTTTTTTGGGGGAAATTAACGAACATAAATCTAAATATTAAGTGCATAAAACATTAGAAACGATAAAGAGGAGAAGAAAATTAACGCGTACCTGAACTTCGTGGCCTAAGGATCCAAATCGAAGACAAAGAGGAAAGTTTATAACTTTATTATTAATAAGAGAAATGGGAATGGGATTTTCGTCTTTTCCCCTTTATTTAAGCTAATTGCGACGAAACCATGATTTAAAGGCTCCTTTTACGTAATGTCAAATTCTTTTATTAGTCCCTGAAATTAATCCCTACACTTTGATTTAGTCCTTTCTAATCTTTATATTTTTTTAATTATATTTTTTTAATTTTAAAATTCTAGTCTAGACCCAAATAGTTATAGTCAAATTCTTTAAATTAAATTATCTTATTTTTTAAATCTTATAAAAAATAATATTATATATATTATTGTCATGCTTAATTTGTTACTTTCACATAATACTAAAAAAAATCATGTCATTTTAGTTAAGAAATATACTTGCACTATTTGAGCTAAGAGAATTTTGAAAAGTATAAAAATTTGAACTTATAAAATTAAAAAATAAAGATTAAATCAACATAGGGAGGAATCCAAAAAAAATTTTCTTTTAAATTTTTTGAATATCAATTTTACCTTGTATTCATTTTCAAAGGACTAAATAAAATATTTTTCATTTTCTGGAGGGGCCAAAGAATAATTTTTCCCTATATCAATCATTTATGGGCCTGACCCCCTTGTATCAACCCTTAATGTCAACGTTCAACAAAAGCTTCTCTAAAAGCTAGTCTTTGAGGCATATATGGTGGGGTGACAAGGCGCTTATTATTGTGAGAGGCAAGAGATAAATTAATGCTTTTGTATTCTCCACCATCTTTGTAGAAAGATAATATTTTTGGGTTAAAATGTCTTCCCATTTAGAGGAGGTCAATGAGAATGCAATAATATAATTTTTTATCGAGAGAGAAAATGGAGAGGGTGCCCATAAATCGTCAAAAATGATTTGGAGTGGCTTAGTGCTAAACAAAGTGAATGGTTTAACAGGCAGCCTACGAGCTCTATTGGAGTAGTAGAAATTACAGAAATGAAAATGCCAAACCAGCTATTGGATTGTCGAGTAACAAAACAGCTATGTACTTGTTATTTAGAAATAACGTTCTTTATAGTTGAAAGCTCCAACAAAGCATGCTCTACAAAATTAGTCTAAAGACCCTGCCCCTGCCACTGCCAGCCATAAATTAAAACATTACTCCACTTCATCATCTTTCTTAAAAGTCTAGAAGGTTTGCAGCAGTAGAAAGAGCAGCTCCACTAATGGCACAATGCAGAACCTGCTCGTGGGTAGTATTATCACACGTCAGTGCTACTGCCATCCCTGTTATCGCCCCTGCCACTGCACTATTTGTCTGCACCCAACGACAATGCCGTTAAAACAAATAATGTGTGTAAAATTCAACAATGGAACCATTTAACCTGGCTGCAGTTCTTGAGGGCTAAACATTATTTTTGTTAGCTCTTGGAATCTTCACATTAGATGTCAATGATTTGTGGATGAAACAAAAGAGAGAACAAGATGGGGATGCTTCTTTACCCAATCATGAGATCCACGAGCCTCTTTTAGCCCAAATGTAAGCCCTGAATATAATCCAGCAGCCAGCCCTGCATCGTATAATTCAATTCATGGTGCATGGTAAAAGCCATATATCTTTGTCATTTCTGAATATGAGCGTTTCACTCATCACTGTTGCTCCAAATGAAACTAATAACCTATTAGAGACAATAACTAAACTTACCCCACTGTAGAGATTCTTTTCCAGTGTGCTTCACCTGTACAACATTGTAAAAAGTAAGCCTCCTTTCTTTTTTGCCTTTTTTTTTTTAATAAAAAAAGGCCTTCGTCTTTGTGCACCCAACTTGCCAACTTGAAATATGATATTCATGTCCAACACATGATGGAGAATATTGATACAAATTTATGAAAAAAATACCTGTATATGTATACCTCGAGTACGGCCACAAATCATATGAAAGC